>NC_137012.1:16730148-16767648 GCF_032717465.1 Coenobita brevimanus | reverse complement strand
TTAGCTCTCGTTGTTCTCTCCTTGCCTCTCCCCTTTTTATTTTCTTCGTAACTGCCCTCTCATTCCTCATTTTTCCACTCTCCGCCTGTCGCTCCCTGTCCTTTAACTCTGTGTGTGTGTGTGTGTGTGTGTGTGTGTGTGTGTGTGTGTGTGTGTGTGTAGTAAATCTTCTCCTAACTTGGATTATAATATATACTGTACTATTCCTTTCTTAGTTATTCGGAGTACACGTAATTATAGAGAAGCTTGAAGTACAGAAATCCCTAGCTGGCTGTGAGCGAGAGTATGGAGGGTACCGGGTGGGGTTATGGGGTCGGAGAGAAAAGTGGGTGGGGTGGGTGGGAGTGTGGGACTATGAAGGGAGGAGGAGGGGATAGCTCTCCATCGAGCAGTGTTACAAACACCTTAGTCCACGGAAGAGGAAACGAACTTATTCCGACGTCAGTACCTATGTATATACATACATATATTTGCCTTAATCACTAGGGGCTTCGGCTCGAATGGTGGATAGGCAAAAAAAAAAAAAAAAAAAAAAAAAAAAAAAGAGCTTTGGTGCCTAGAACAGTTTATCTGGATCTCACAGCTGAATAATGCGATAAATAATCACTTAAAACATGTGATGTCCAGCAAAAGGGTACTGAAGCCAAAGTTCATGTGGTAGGAGCTTTCCCATGACGAGGAAAATCGTGTGGCGGAAATCAGGACGAAGTTATTAATTGTTTTTTTTCTCAGTTCCTATAAGGATTAGTTTTGGCAGGTATTTCCGTAATATTATCATTATAAATACACCACTAGCAATCTTTCTTTTCATCCCTATAATCATGTGTGCTGTTTAACAATATTGTTCAAATCAAATTAAATCAATGGATGTAGAGTCCACCGTTGAGGAGAGAGTTTTCAGCCTTTTGGTTGGTATGGGTATATCACTGTGAATGATAGATCAGTTGGATTTAACCAGAAGAATATCGCGTGATGTTAAGGCCCTTTCACACGGTCAGTATTTATGTATAGAGACGGCAGGGCTGTGTCGTCCGCACAAGGCCCTCCCGGTCGTCATCAAGCGACTGTGCAACCTCCAGTGTTGCGGCGCCCTAAATATGCTCATCAGTGCAGTAAAATTTTCTTTTGCAGTGTTAGGGGACTTCACTCCAAGATCAACTCTGTTCAAAATTTCCTCCAGTTTGAATCCCCTGATCTGCTATTTTTGACAGAGACACAAGTAAGCTCCACCTCTGATTTAGCCAGATTTAATTTTCCTGGTCATATCTTGATTCAAAATTTCAGACCCAAAGGAGGCGTATGTTGCCTTGCTAAATCAGAAATTGCCCTGGAGGAGATTACTATATTTAATTGTCCTTATTTCGACTATTCCATATACAAATTAAATTCTTTTGGTAAAATTAAGTATTCCCGTTGTGTTTATCGTTCCACTAATGCCCCTTCAGAGCCGAGTTTATTTGTCTCTCTGTCTTCACAACTAAGTGTCCTCAACATTAATACTGCACCAGAAATTACTATTCTGGGTGATTTTAATGTCCATAATGTTGAATGGCTCACTTATTCAGCCAGAACTGATGACTCTGGTCTTGCATGTGAGCTATTTACAGACTCATTTAATCTCACCCAGTTAGTCAGTCAACCCACCCGTGTACCAGACAACCCCGATCAAAATCCCCACCTATTGCACTTGTTTCTAACAACCAATTCAGATCATTATAGTGTCGAAGTGAAGTCCCCCCTCGGATCCTCGGATCATTGTCTGATTCAAGCCACCAGTTTAACACCTACCACACCCTCCTGCTCTGAACAGGTCGTGGTGACTAAATGGCACTACGACAGGGCAGACTGGGAGGGACTCCATAATTTTTTCATGGATGTTCCTTGGACCTTTTTTTCTCCCAAGATGCAAATTCCACATTGGGCCACATACAGGATTTCATTACAGTCGGCATGGAAACATTCATTCCCCATCATAGTTACAGAAAAAGATGTAATTCTCCTTGCACCACAATTGTGCAAGAGTAACAGAACATAAAACAAGAGTCTGTAACACTTATACAAGGACCAAAACCAAAGAGGCTTTTAACTATTGTAGAAATATCAGAAACCATGCTAAAACTATCATCAATCTTTCTAAATCAAACTTTCTGCATAGACAGGCTAACAAACTACTAAACAACCCAAATGGTAACAAAATATTCTGGTCAACCCTTAATTCATTCAAAACTAACTTCACTACCTCCTCTTCCATTCCACCTTTACAGTCCGCCAATGGAAATCTAGTAAGTGACCCACTTGAAAAAGCCAAACTTCTTGTTGACATTTTTTCAACAAACTCAACCCTAAATACAGAAAATTACAATATTCCTGTACTTGATTTTGATTCCCCTCAAATACCTCCTTTCATGATTCACACCAGATACGTACAAGCTGTATTACAGAATCTCTCAGCAGACAAAGCCACTGGTCCAGGTGAAATTCCTTCAATAGTACTTAAAAATTGCTCCTCAGTGTTGGCTCCTGTATTGGCAAAATTTTTCCGCTTATTCACCCGTACCTCAAGTTTTCCAGCCTCATGGAAAGAGGCAAATATCCATCCTGTTTCTAAAAAGGGGGCAACTTCTGATCCATCAAACTATAGACCAATTGCAATAACTTCCATTCTCGGTAAAGTTTTTGAGACGCTAATTAACAAACACATAATCAAGCATCTAGAAATCAATAAATTAATCAATGATCGGCAGTATGGATTTAGACAAGAACGTTCAACTGTAGATATTCTTTGCCTTCTTACCCATCAGATTAACAAAACAATAGACCAACACGGTGAAACACACACAATAGCACTTGATATATCAAAAGCATTTGACAGAGTATGGCACCGGGCCTTATTGTCTAAGATGTCACACTATGGCCTTGCATCACTGGTTCCTCTAATTTCTTCTTACCTTCATAATAGAAAAATACGGGTCATGGTAGATGAAATTTATTCTCAGTTTCATTCCATAAATGCTGGCGTACCTCAGGGATCAATTTTGACGCCAACCCTCTTTCTCATTCATATAAATGACCTCCTATCTGTCACTCACAACCCAATACTCTCTTATGCTGATGACTCGACCCTTCATAGTTCTTTCACATTTAGTACCTCCTTTACACAATTTGATATTATAAATTCCCAAATAAACACAGCAATTTCTCTGAACCAGGACCTTTCTAAAATTAATCAATGGGGACAAACAAATCTGGTCTCATTTAATGCTCAGAAAACTAAATACATTAAACTTCTCCAACAGAAAGAATCTCTCAGACTCTCACATAATTTTAAATGATGTCAATATTCCCATATCCACCACAATTGATATCCTAGGTGTTACTCTAAACCCCAACCAAAGCTGGACAGCTTATGTTATATCCCTTGCTAAAAATGCTTCCAAAAAATTGGGACTTATGTACAGAGTTCGTGAGTTCTTCACTGACGAGCAGATGGCCACAATATACAAGTCATGTGCGTTCTCAGATCGAATACTGTTCACCACTGTGGAGTGGATGTGGAGCGGTTGCATTGAGGCAGTTGGACAAATTTCAAAATAAAGCCATTAGATTAATCAATAATCCTGCCACCACGCAAGACCTTCCTCCATTATCAGTAAGTCGAGATGTTGCTTCTTTAGCATTATAGATATTTTTACCGTAATTGTTCAGACGAACTGGCTTCAATTGTTCATCCCCTTCACATTTTCTCCCGAAATACTCGGGCAGCTGGAAGCGTCCATGAATCCACACTCTCTCCCCCGCAATGCAGAACCTCTGCTTATCAAAATTCATTTATCCCCAGAACTACTACTCTCAGGAATTCACTTCCTGGGAGTTGTTTCCCACAAACATTTAATCCACTTCAATTCAAATCCAGTTGTTATAAATATTTTATGAATGGAGGATGCCTTTAGGCACATGGACTTATTTTTTTTCCTTTGTTTTTTCCTTCCTCCATTCATTATCTATTAAAAAAATATATATTGTCAATTATTATAATTACAAATGAGTCCAAGGTCACATGATCAGTATTATGGACCAACTTGTCAGGCAGTGCTACCACTTTACGTGTCTTTTAACGTATTTGTGCCTCGGTTTCCACATCAAAACTATTTTACCTCATCCACCTCCCCCTCCCCCCAGCCACCGGTCGATCATTCCACCCATAATCTCTCACCCATGTGTAGTACGGTCGTCACCTTGCTTGCCCTGTAGAAAGCTATGAATCCCCCCACTCACTAACTCAACAAAGCTCACTAACCCTTCCCACACGCCTGGCCCACACTCCACCCTGCCCAACCACCTACCCCACACTCCACCCTGCCCAACCACCTACCCCACACTCCACCCCACCCAGCCACCCATCCCAGACTCCACCCGGCCCAACCACCCACCCCACACTCCACCCCGCCCAACCATCCACCCCACACTCCACCCTGCCCAACCACCTACCCCACACTCCACCCCACCCAGCCACCCATCCCAGACTCCACCCGGCCCAACCACCCACCCCACACTCCACCCCGCCCAACCATCCACCCCACACTCCACCCCGCCCAACCATCCACCCCACATTCCACCCCGCCCAACCACCCACCCCACACTCCATCCCGCCCAATCACCCACCCCACACTCCACCCCGCCCAACCACCCACCCCACATTCCACCCCACATTCCACCCCGCCCAACCACCCACCCCACACTCCACCCAGCCCAACCATCCGTCCCACACTCCACCCCTCCCAACTACCCACCCAACCTTTTCAACAACTCTAACCACCCCACCAGAGCCCACCTACCACACTCACCTCGCCAACCACACTCATTTCGTCCATTCAACCCACCCCGCCAACCACACCCACCCACCTACCCACTTCACCCACCAACCCACTCCGCCAACCCACCCACCTACCCACTTCGCCAACCACACCCACCCACCTACCCACTTCGCCAACCACACCCACCCACCTACCCACTTCGCCAACCACACCCACCCACCTACCCACTTCGCCAACCACACCCACCCACCTACCCACTTCGCCAACCACACCCACCCACCTACCCACTTCGCCAACCACACCCACCCACCTACTCCACCCTCCTCACCTTTTCACCCATCCTGCCAACTCATCCCACACCCTGACGAGCCACCTAACCCATCCACGTTATACATCCGTCCACCAACCTACCCACCCAGACACATGACGGCTTGCAACTTTACACACACACACACACACACACACACACACGGGGGGGAGGGGGGTTGCTTTTATAATATAGACTGCAGTACTTCAATCCGCACCACCATCTCAACCATACTACCGCCAAACCACTCACGAAAGCAAAAATTCAACGATTCGTGGGAGCTATTTCAAATTTATCTTTGTTTATATTCATGTTAATATCCATATTGGTTCATGCTCTCCATAAAGCTATATTTTACGACTCTAAAACAAAATAGACACTTTTTTATCTTTATTTTTCTTGAAAACAAACGTAGTTAACGATTAAGCCCCGAAAATTATCATTTATATTTCCGATTCTTCCAGCTAAGAAATTTATCGGTGTATTTCAGATCTGTGTGAAACACTGTCTTTCATGTGACCTGCTATTCCTATCGCTGCTACAAACATGCTTATACATTTTAAAAATGCAAAGGAGCGTGTAGAGGGAAAACCGTGGTTTTTCACATTTATAACATACTAGCAGTGGTACCCGGCGTTGCCCGGGCCAAAAAAGGCGATCACTCTAATCCTATTTGTTCTGGTTCAATCTTTCTTTCTATTGTAGAAAGACCATGCATTCTCTTACGCTTTTGGAGAGGGATTATAAGATTTCCAGGAACTTTCTATTTCAGCTTCCACAGACTAACTCACTGTATTTGTGCGCACTTGTTTACTATTACCGGTGACCTCAAATGACTTCCGACAGGTGACCTCAAGTGACCTCCGAGGTTAACTTCACATAGCCTATGCCCAAACTGGAGGTCATGTGGGTCTCCTTGGCAAAACTGGGCTGCAGGGGTTACCGGCGTTGCCCGGGCCAGAAAGGCGAACACTCTACATGTGACCTCAAATGACCCAGATCTGAATTTTGACTCCTAAAACCATCCTTGGGTCACCCTCATTCAGAAAATACATATGGATCTGGGGTCTCTGGCCATTAGTTTGGGCGTGATTGAAGGACACACAAATAAACAAACAACACGGCTCTTTGATATAATATACACTAGATACTGTTTGCTGGTAGGTGCTGGTGACTATCATCCACTCACTTAATGCAGTGCTAACTACTTCTTCCTTCATATCTCTCATTGCTTGTCCCTGTCTGCCCTCTAGTATTCCGTTCCTCCCATACTTTCTGTTCCTTTTTTTTTTTTTTCCCACTTGAGATGGCTCTATATTGAGTGACAAATCTAATGGTTTCAGGTAACCTTGGAAACCTATAACGCTGGGTGGTAACCATATAAACAAATATCGGCATGGTGTGAAGCCTCCTATGATGCCCCTGTTAATTGAATGGAGACGCAAATGGGACGTCCACCAGGGATCCAAATCTCCACACTGCCCCTCGCCTGGCAATGGCTAGGCGCTGTCTACCGCAGGGGATCATAGGTTCATTACACGGGATGGCCCTGCAAGGGTAGTTGCTTGCCTGCGGTTGATAGGTCTCCTCGGCCAGGTAGTCCAGGCTTACCCAACAACAACAACATATACCCTTCCAATTTGTATCTTTTCTCATCCCATTAATTATTAAGGTATTTATGTGCAAAGTCTGCCCTTTTTACATATTATTTCATGCTTCTCAGAGCAAATTAACTATATCCATTAGCTGACAAATTCAAAGATGCTTTGCTGCGCGTTTTAACGCCAAACATTGCAAAAGCCGACCGACCTCGAAGCGATATTCTATTGAGTGTCATATTCGAGAGAGTGATTGTATCTGCTGTATGTCCTTTGCGATACAGGTGTGCCTAGAAATACTTCAGCACACTTGAATGTACATCTGCGTTATGTGAGGTAATGTCATTTCCCTTATATATATATACAGTATATATATATATATATATATATATATATATATATATATATATATATATATATATATATATATATATATATATATATATACAGTATATATATATTTCAGTTTTTCCACAATTAATAACCAAACCCACCTTGCGACCTTCACTCACCAAACAGTCCAACACTCTCTGCATCTCTTCTGGCCCATCACAAATCAAAACTATATCATCTGCATAATCTAAATCCAAAAGTTTCCTGTTCTCTCCCCAAAGTATACCTGCACCGGTTTCTGTTCCAACGCGTTTCATAATGTAATCAATGACCAATATAAATAGTAAAGGCGATAGAACATCACCTTGAATTACTCCGGACTTGACTTCAAACGAATCACCCAGACAACCATCAACCATCACTTTACAAAATGTGTCCTCATGCATGTTCATAATGACCCTCACAAACTCCTCTGGTATTCCATAATGTCTCATGATCTTCCCCATAGTCTCTCTCGAAACACTATCAAAAGCCTTTTCAAAATCAACAAAACAAAGACTTAACGGTACTCTCATTTCATTAACTTGCTGCATCAAATGCCTAACTATAAAGATCTGATCATTGCAACCACGTCCCTTTCTAAAACCAGCCTGTTCATCCCTCAGAATACCCTCAACCACTGGCTCCAACCTATTTAACAACACTCTACTGAAAACTTTCAAAGCTATCGGTGACAAAGAGATTCCCCTCCAATTACCACATTCACTCAGGTCTCCCTTCTTCGGAACTTTAACAATCACACCATTCTTCCAAACTGATGGTAGTAACCCCGTCACCCATATCTTATTGAATAGCTTGGTCAAGATCATTATTAATCTATCCCCCTCCACTTTAAACATTTCCGGAAATAAACCATCCTTCCCTGGTGCCTTATTATTCTTTAACTGTTTTACTGCTTTCTCCACTTCTGCAAGCCTCAACTCTCCTGTTTCTATATTTAAATCTTCCTGAGCAGACGGTATATCCTCTTCTGGTAGTATTGGTCTATTAAGAACTGTCTCAAAATGCTCTTTCCATCTATTTTTAATATCTCCATCTTTGGTCAATAAATTTCCTTCCCTGTCTCTAACTGGTATTTCCTTGCGTTTACCTGCATTACCACTCAGTTCTCTAATCGATTCATATGCTATTCTTTGACTCTGTCCATCATTTTTGTTTATTAAGATTTCAGTCTCTGCAACCTTTTCATCCACACATCTTCTTTTATCTCTCCTAGCTAACCTTCTTACTTCTGAATTCAAACTCCAGTACGCAGCTCTTGCTAATTCAATCTCTTGTACATTAACGCATTGCATCTCACTCCTCAATTTAGCCTCACCTCTCTTTTTTATCATATCCCACGTTTCCTCTGATATCCATTTCTTTCTCCTGAAGCTATGTCTCCTTCCAATCGTACATTCAGCAGTCTCATGCAGAACTTTGTTCACATCCTCCCACATCTCATCTACACTTCTCTCCCCCTCTTCCAACGTTTCCAACACCAAAAACCTATTTCTGCATTCTAATCTGAATTCCTCCTTTTCTTCTCCTTCCCTTCTAAGCTTAACAATATCGTATCTACCAACACCAGATTTTTCCTTCTTCTGATTTTTAAGTTTAAACCTTATTTTTGCAATGCTGAGTTGATGGTCACTACCAATATCCGCTCCCCGTTTAACATGAACATCTAGCAGAGAACTTCTATGCCTCCTACTGATAGCGATGTGATCAATCTGATTTTTATATTTTCCACACGGCGACACCCAAGTTGTCTTGTGTATATTGCAATGCTGAAAGAGTGTGCCCCCGATGACTAAGTCATTTGCTAGACAGAAGCTTCCAAACCTCACTCCGTTTTCACTCATCCTACTACCAACTCCCATCTTACCCATACATGCCTCAAATCCCTCATTTGAACAGCCCATTACTGCATTAAAGTCTCCAACGCAGATCAAAACATCATGTCTAGGTACCCTTCCTACTCCTTCTTGCAACTTTTCATAAAATGTGTCTTTCCTTTCATCGAGTGCATCATTAGTAGGTGCATAACACACAAACAGACTGATGTTGCCATGATTTGATTTAAACCGTGCGTATAACAATCGCTCATCTATAGGATCCCACTCACATAAAGCCTTATTTGCCTTACAACCCAGCAACAATCCTACTCCCTGATAATGCATTCCGTCCTGTCGACCAGATATCAATAAACGTATACCATCCTCCAAATCCAACTTATCGACTCCAGTTAATCTAGTTTCTGTCAGAGCACAAATATCAAGTCCGTAATTTTGAAAAACCTTCACTAACTCATCGATTTTACCGTCATGATTTAGCGTTCTCACATTCCAGTTACCAATTTTAATTGTATTTTTTGCATTGACAAAGGAATTAGATTGTAATTGAGGCAACCGTGAGATTCTTAGCACCCCCTGCCCTTTTAAGGGCTGCACGGGACTGGGGGCCATTATTGTTCTTTCAGAGTCCATCAAGGTTTCTTTGGCTAACTTCCTGAACATCTCGCCATTGTGTTGCAGTCGCAGTGGCAGCTAACTTGCCTGATTGCCCACACCCGAAAGACCCAGCTATGCTGTAGCCAGTCACGTGCCGGCATGCTTCCCAGCCATTTCACTCTCAAGGAGTTCCTCTGCCTGAGAAAGCAACCACCCCCCTGCTCCCGAGGGCTTTTGATCTGTGTAGGTAGAGGGTGATCACTCCCTCACTAGCCATATACAGTGTATATACAGTGTATAGGCTACACTCACCATGAAATAATCAATATGAATATGGAAAATGCGCAGGAATGTGTAATTGGAGGTATGGTTGTAAAGCAGGTTGATAGGTTTAAATATTTAGGTACTTATTTAGCCAAGGATGGTTCTTTGAACTTTGAATTCGAGGAAAGGTTAAAGAAGGCTAATCAGGCAATGGGAATGTTTAAAAATATTTGGAATAATAACAATTTCTCTGTGCATACAAAAATCAAACTTTATAAGGTAATGGTTAGGAGTATCTTAATTTATGGACACGAGTCTTGGTACAGCACAGTGACTATGGAAAATAAATTCTTGGTGTTTGAAAATAAAGCACTTAGAGGAATATTAGGAGTTAAGTGGTGGGAAAGGATACCAAATAGTAGAATTAGAGAAATAACGGGAGTGCAGCCGATCGATGAATATGTTAGATTCTCACGATGGAAGTGGCTAGGACATGTGTATAGGAGACAGGGAATAGTACGAGGTACACCAGGGTGGGTGGCACTTGGTAGGAGAGGTAGAGGAAGGCCAAAAGAGACGTGGGTGAGGACAATGAGACGGGAAGCTGGAGATGAATGTTGGGGAGATCTTGAGGAGTTAGCACAAGATAGGATGTGGTGGTGTGAGTTCATCGAGGCCCTATGCATCCCCGAGGGTGCCACAGGAAATGATTGATTGATATATATATATATATATATATATATATATATATATATATATATATATATATATATGTGTGTGTGTGTGTGTGTGTGTGTGTGTGTGTGTGTCTGATGTTTCTAGTGTTTAGTTATGCACTGTTACCAGTTTAACCTGACCAATAATCGCCATGCCTCTACAAATTGAATGCTGACTTGTTATATGATATTAACGCTAAAAGACGGTGATAAGCTAGAGAAACTGTCATGGAAAGTTAGTAAAGTCTTAAAATGACATGAAACTGGTGATCGGCGTGTAGTTGTGTTTGGTATATGTGTAGGGATAATATGACGAAGACCGTTTGACTTGAAATTATGGCCGCTTAGCTTGGAGTTGCGTCATGGAGCTGTGTTGTGGGCGGGGTAGTATTTCCTGCAGGAAAATAAACTATTCCATTCATTGACTTCTCCGGACTAGGTACAATAGTATAATATTATGTGGCCTTCATTAATATCTTCATTTGCTGAACCTACATGGCCCGTCACCTTGACTTTCAACTGACTGTTCACAGATCGACCTACCTCATTCCTAACCGACTCATCCTTGCCACCAACTTTGGTTCAGTTCGGGGGAAAAAAAAAAAAAGTATTATGTGACACTGCGATGTATCCTGACTTTTGTAACAGATTGTTCTTAAGTTTTTATCCCGTCGTCCTTGCGTTACCCTAACCCTCTCCACCATGTTTGGTCTAAATCATAACACAAATCTGTAAGCTGACCTTCCAGAGGACAGTACAGCTTTAAATGTCCATATTATGATCCTGATCTTTGACTGATTGTTAACTAAATAATTCTTTCATTACTCTGAGCCCTTCCATCATCTCTGGTCTAAATCAGATAAAAACCATATACGTCAACCATCCCATGTGACCTTAAACGTTGACGCATTGCTTGAAAAATCATTGTCATCTTCCCTGACTGACCTTTAACCCTTCCACCAAGCATGGTCGAAATCAGATCATAACGTTTTTGGCAAGTGCATCACACACACACACACACACACACACACACACACACACACACACACACACACACACACACACACACACACACACACACACACACACACACACACACACACACACTTGCTGACAGACAATGATACACATATAAAGCACACGCACAACAAACGAATAAACACAAAGACATATACATAAATCTTAACACACAGACACACATGCACACAGGCAGTAACACACAGACACACCTGCACACAGTAAGACAGTTACATACGCAAATATACAGGCAAACACACACACAATGAAACACACACACACACACACACACACACACACACACACACACACACACACACACACACACACACACACACACACACACAAGTAGACAAACAGATAGGCCGACAAACACAGAGACTCGCAGATAGATAGATACAGACGAATAGACAGACAGAAAGGCGGGTACACAGACAGACACACACATACACACATACATACATACATACAGACAGACATACATGTATGCACAGAGACTGACAGAGGCAAACATACATACTCATACATACGTACAGGCTGACAGGCAAACAGACAGATAGACACAGGTAAGTGTACATAACCACAACAGACTGACACAGCAAGACGGACAAATAGATACACACAGAGACGCAGACATACATACAACACCAACAACATCAGATAAACAGACAAGAACAGGGAGAAACAGGGATAGTCACACACACACACACACACACACACACACACACACACACACACACACACACACACACACACACACACACACACACACACACACACACCGCTCGCTGGCTCACTGGTAACGTTCTCGCTTGCCATCTGCTAGACGTGAGTTCAGGTTGCGAAAAGTTTCACTGACGAAGTGGGTGGTTATTGTCCCCCTTGAGCAAGGGGACAGGTGTGTGCGTGTGTGAAGGTCACAGCCTTGCCCTTAGATCGGACTATATGAGCTCTCAGCTCCCTTCCGGGAGGGTAAAAGCTGATAATCACTAACATCAAGTGATCCTGACGGACCCGGTGAATTACACACACACACACACACACACACACACACACACACACACACACACACACACACACACACACACACACATGCTTACAGACAATGGTACACATATCAAACACACACACGAAACAACAATAAACACAAAGATATATACACAAGTAGAAACACACAGACACACATGCACACAGAGAGAAACACAGACGCACAGTAAGACAGTCATACACACACACACACACACACACACACACACACACACACACACACACACACACACACACACACACACACACAGGTGGCAAAGCATAACACCCCCCTTTCGCTTTGCGAAGTCTAAAACTGGCATATGTTGGTCTTGAATGCTGAGTTGTGATAGGAAATCAATACGAGAATACGATTCCACTGTTGTTATGAGGATGTGGTATGGAATGGATGTCATATATATATCTATATATATATATATATATATATATATATATATATATATATATATATATATATATATATATATATATATATATATATATATATATATATATTTCATCATCCAATCCTATATTGCCCCATGAGAAGCGTAGGAGCCCAAGGCTAGGCAAATTGATCCTGACACTTAAGATGAGAGTGACCAGCCTCACACATCCCTGAGTGGCATTACGTGAGGAAACCCCAACCACTCCTTGGGCATAAACCTGCACAGGCTCAATCCGACTGAAGCGCCTTAAGTACCTACTAAACCACCAGGCGCCATAATTTGGTAATATGGTTACAACCCAGCGTAGTAAATGATTTCATGGTGTACAGGAAACCATTTTTCTTCTCGCTCAGAGTAGAGTCATCATAAGCAGAAGGAAAAGGAAAGAATGAAGGAAAGAAAAACAGAAGAGGGAGTGTAGAGGCACACGTAGGCATAAGGAAGAGGAAGGAATGAAGGAAAGAAACAAGAGGATTGAAGGAAAGGAGGATGGATTAGAGGAAAGGGCTTGATTTGATTTGATTTGATTAATTCATTACGCCCGAAGGCGACAAACCTAGTACAGTGCCATGCGGCCATATGTGAGGTGAGTACAGGGGAACTCGTGCCACGCAGGACACGCTGTCTAGCTATAACAAATTAACACCCACCAAAGTGTGGATGACGCATGAGAATAACATCAAGGTTATCATCTTCCAACAAATGTTTACAAGTGTCCACTAATGTGAGTCCGTGTGGTATTAAATCAGAGACAAGTGGACATTGCAGGCAATAATGGTCAAGGGTGTTGGCACTGGGTGCGTCACACAGCTTACAGGACGAGAAATGAGATGCGTTGCCCGCCCCAGCCACCTGCCACACAGGTCGGTAGCCCAGTCTGAGGTGGGCACATACCACGTTATGTCGACGAACCATAAGACCACTGCAACGATATCTATGGGGACGAGAGAGAAAGTGGTCATAATGTTGGATGGACGCACTGTGAGCCCTCTCAGCATTTCCACGGTGGAGAACAGGGGAGCAGGCTGCTCTGAGTATTATCTGCTTGTAGCAAATGGGGGAGGCATTAGTAGCATCCACAGCGGGCGGATCCAATCCACAGGCAGTCCTTGCAAGGAGGTCAGCGGTGTTGTTGGCTGTGAGACCAATATGAGAGGGAATCCAGAGAAAGTGCACCACCAGCGAACGATTGCGGGCAGTGGCCAATTGACAGAGTATCTGCATAACGAGGTGTTGATATGCAGGCCTGGGAAAGGAGAGGGCATGGAGAGCCGGTTGTGAGTCACAGATAATCAAGCCGTTGTTGTTCGTCCTTATTAATAAAGTAACTGCATCCAGGAGTCCATGTAGTTTGCAATACGTGGAGCTCGACGAGATTGGCAGTCGACGGTCCAACCAGCCCCCTTGAGGTGGGTCCAGACTTAGGGCAAATACAGCACAGCCAGCACTGCCATCCTCCTGCAGGGAGCCATCAGTGTAGATGTGGTTGGCCGAAGGGAGGGAAGATGACAGTCTGGTGATGGTCTCCAAAGCTAGCTGTTTCTGAAGCTGAGGCAGGTCAGTCTTGGAGGCAGGAGTGTATGAGATAGCAGGCACAGGGGTCATGCCATAGTCTACCTCCTCAGCAGGCATCGGTACGTTGATGTTTAGCCGTCTGACGTTTGAACAAACAGTATTAACTAGTGTGCGGCCACCATTGCGAAGCAGAGGCCTTGGTGCAGTGGGATCAAGGGAAATCCGAATGATGTGAGAGTAGTGGGGAGAAAGGTAAGGATAATGCAGGCACTTAACGCTGAAGTATGTAACCATGGAGTATATTCTCTCAACAAGTGGTGGAAGGTTGAGTTCAAATTGCATATTGACAATTCTGGTTGAGCCAGGGCAGCCCAGGATGAGTCTCATTACTGCGTTTTGGAACTTCTCAAGAGGTTGTAAGGCTGTTCTGGAAAGTTGACAAAGAGCAGGGGAGAGATAATCAACAACTGATCGAATGAACGCTATGTATATGGTTCGTGCTACAGGAACAGACATCCCGGCAGCATAATTAGTGAGCCACTTGAGAGGTTTTAGGCGCCGCTGTAGCCGGGTCAGCAGATCCTGAACTATTGCATGCACGCATTGTCTTGCAGGAATGGAGGGAGAAATCCGTACAGGCGCCCCCAGATAAAGATACTGCGTGCATAGAAGAATAACACAATCCCCGACAGAGAATACAGGCAGTGTTCTTGCTGGACAGGAAGTGAAGATTCTGCTCTTTTCTGGAGAGATAATGAGTCCGCATTTGGAAGCCGACTCGTGAAACAAGTGAAGGAAACGTTGCAGATCTGCTGGGGAATTTGAGTGAATGCAGATGCCATCAGCATAGCAAGTAATCGTGGTTCCAGGGATGTCAGGAAGAAGGTTGAGCAGATGATGTATGAGGATATTAAACAAAAAAGGACTAAGGACACCACCTTGTGAAGTACCAAGCTCGAAATCCTTAGCGGTGCTGTATGCTCCCTTAAAAAGAACACGCGAGGACCTATTAGACAGGTAACCACGTATCCATCGCAGCAGGTTTCCCTTAACTCCAAAATCCTCTAGCTCGTCGATGATGATTTCTCTGTTGGCGACATCAAATGCACTCTTTAAATCAATGAACGCCACTACACTGGTGGGGGATAGGAGGGTGTATAGCTCCATGAGGCAGTGATGTGTCCTTCACTGTGGTAAAAAGCCGTACATTCGGGGCGAGAGCTTGTCCTGCAGCCTAAACAAGAGTCTTGTGAGGAGGATGCGTTCCAGTACTTTACTGAAGCAGGAGGTGAGGGAAACAGTTCGGAATTTATCTGTGCCGGGTTTAGGAATAGGGACGATTGTACTGCGGGTCCAGGCTTGTGGCACGTATCTCAGACTGATGCAAAGGTTGAACAGCTGGAGAAGGGGATTACCAGGAACATTCAGGAAGACACAGAGGACAGAAAAAGTGATGCCATCATCACCTGGAGCCGTTACCCTACCCCTGGCGAGGGCCCGTCGCAATTCATCGTCATTTATAGCCACACCATCTTCATCGTCTGTCCTCAGTAAAGCAGCGGTGAGACGGAGTGCACAAAAGTTTTTCTGGGTGGACAGCACGTCCTGTATGTGCGCGGGAAGGGCGCAAGCCCGTGACTGTGCAGACCAGGCATCTACAAGATCAAGTGAGTACTGTGCTGGACTGTGGTGGAGGACATTAGGGGGCTTCTTAACAACCTTGTTGATAAGGCGCCACATGGAACCAAGAGTCGTTTGATGGTTGATGCTATCAGTAAGTTTATGTCACGAATCAGTATAAACACAGTGCTGGAGGGCAACTAGATCATCCCTCGACAATCGATACCGATGGAGACTCTCGGGGGAAGGTTGTCTTTGAAAGGCAAAACCGTTTACCACCGCTTTCCTCTCTGCCTGAGCAATGAGATTATCCAGCGTCCAGGTGTGGGCATCATGATGGCGCGTAATGTGTGGCCTGCTGACATAATGGGTGTAGAAGTCACGCGTGGAGATGACAAGTGATGAATACAACTTTTCAGGACAATGAAGGTCGAACGTGGGAAGAAGGTTGGTCATATAGGAGATGTATGTAGGGCAGTACTTGGGTGGGATTGCAATGTGAGTGCGTCTGTGTACAGGAGAAGGTGTAGCAGGGAGGCAATAATGAAGACTGAGAGCAATGTGATCAGTGAAGAGTGCAGGGATAGATGAACACCTGACCTGGGATGCCATGAGGCCGGATGTAAGGACGTGATCTAGTGTGCCTCCTTGAGAGTGTGTGGCCCCACCGGTGTCCCAGGGAGTGATCTTATTACGACGAATATACTCAAGTTTAGTCCCGTTACGGTTAACGGTGGCAGAAAGGTCCCCTAAAGCAGGGTGTCGGGCATTATAATCCCCCATGTATATCATGTCACGGATGGTGGGGGCTGGGAGAGCAGCTGTATTCAACCTGCCTGGTGCAGAGTACACGTTGCACAACCGAATTGTGCCGCTTCCAATGGTGACCTCAAGAAGCTGGAAGGTTGTCTCGTCGTCTACAGAGCTTTGAAGTAATCGGTGCTGGATGGAGGAGTGGACATACGTGACAAGTCCATTCCTAACTCGATGGACGTAAGAAACATAGCCACTGAGAGTGGGTGCCTCTACCCCAAGTAGCGCACGACCAACAAAGGATTCCTGAATGAAAATGATATCCAGGTGGCGACTGTATACATATCATCTGAGTGCAGTAAGTTTAGACCGGTTAGTAACACCACAGGCATTCTAAGAGATGACATGCAGTTATGCCATGTTACCGAACTTTGCCATGACGTTTGCGGGGGCCAGATGAGGAAGTGGTGGTGGCATGAGAGGTGCTACACGACGTGCCACGAGGGGAAGACTCCCTGGGGGGAGCATTCAGTCGTCCAGTGGGAGTGACAATGGAGTCCAGCTTCTCCGTAAGGGTGGTGACAGTCGTAATGATGACTTGTTGTGATTCAACCAATGACTTTAATGTTGTCTCAAGTGTGGCTTGCTTGCTAACCAAGACATCAATGCAGGCTTCTACTGCATTGAAACGTGCCGTAAGTGAGCTAATCCGAGTCCTGGTAACAGCATCACGAAGTTCAGTGACTGCAGCTGAGTCCAAACCGACAGTGAAGGCAGGGGGAGCGGCAGTGCAGAGTGATGGTGGTGGTGGTGACGCTAGTGGAGTACCACCCTTGGCAACAGGGACAGGGTTAGCCTGGCGTCTAGTGCAGCCATGCCAGGTGTTAACCCCTTCTTGATGACATCGGGGACATTTCCAGTGCAAGGTATCTGGAGGTTGCGGGTTGGGTTGCATTGAAGCTTTATCAAAAGCAGGTGGAGGTGGTCAGTGAGGACACATCCGAGAGTCATGTTGGCCAGAGCACCATGCACACCGTTCTGGAGCAGAGCAATACCGGGAGATGTGACCAATGCCCCAGCATCGAAAGTACCATGGTTGCTCGTCCTTCATCTTTCGAAACTCACAAGATGGGAGGCAGGGAAGGAGGCTGAAGGTGACAATTGGTGGTGGCGGGTGAGGAAGGCTCCAGGTGACTACCAGCCGGTTGATAGGAGTGCCATTCTGGTGGAAACGTCGGGCTGAGTAGATATCTGGCAGCTCCTTGGGCAAGTTGGGATCAATCAGACAGGATAATGTGTAAAGAGGTAAGTAGGAAACTTGCGGGGCCTCTCAGGTGAGTCTTGAATTTCCAAAGAAAGGGATAGGAACTCTCCTTTAGTTAGGCTATCTACAATGTCCCTACGACGTCTGGAGATGTAAACAAAACGGAAGTGATTGCAGACATCTTGACCTCCGCTTGGGTGCGGTCAAGGTGAAAAGCACGGTTGACCTCGGACAACCATCGAAGTTTGATGTCAGCAGTTGGGTTGTCTTTGAATAAAGGCTTGATGTAGTCAGCCCTGGGCACAAACGCCGGAGGCGTAGAGGCAGGAAGCAACGGCGAAACCTGGGGGATTGAACAAGCTGTGGGAGGCGAGGAGTGTTGGATCCAAGGGCGGTTGCCCTCTGCAGAGGACCAGTCTCCTGCCGCTTGGAGGATTTGGTAGCACGGGATGAAGGCTCACTGTTGCTGTCCGAGGTGTTATGCACGGGGTGCTTGACAGAGGAAGATTCCTGACCAACGAGGTGAGATGCGGCAGGTACAGATAGTGCTGGTTCCGTAGCTACTTCCCCAGCTAGCGAGACGTTGCTATTATTTTGTGGTAGCTGTGGCCAGTCACTCTGAGTCATCTCATCCTCGTTACTCAGCGCCAGGTCAGCTTCAGGGTCCTCCATGCTGCACACCTAGGCAGGTAGCAGGGTGAGTGGGGCGTCAGCTTCACCAGCACGACAGAACAGAGCAATGGTAGCAGGGGAAATGGAGTGACTCGTCCATGACGCCACACAGGTCGTACTGCGCATGCGCAGAAACGAGAAAACCCAACCAGGGGGACCCCGTCTGCCGTACTGAATTTTCCCCTCCACCTACAGGCTAAGTCCAAACACCAGAACACAACCAACGATGAAGTAAGCATTGGACCTTTATGTTGCTCCTGCAACGACACAAGGCTGTTGGAAGGCAAGGACCAGCGGAAAAACCAGAAATATGAGCCACACACAGCAATGATTTGTTTATGTCCGGCCCTCTGGTGGCGAAATCCCTAGAGGAAAGGGCAGACACCCAAGAGCAGCACTACATCGAGTGAGTGGATGGCGAGTGCCCCCACCTACCACATATATAATGATAGCATTACATGTGGTTTTACTGACTTGACTTTGTTCCGATAACGCTGGCACAGTGCCATCTCTACATCTTCATATATTTTATCAACTTTTTATGTCCCTTTTTCTTATATTTTTACATCCTCTGTGTAGGAGAGGTTAGAAGACTTTTGTAAGTTATTCAGCTTTGAGAATCATAGTAAGAAGGGATTAGCGAAGACTGAAACCCACTCCCTTTTGAAGTCTCTTGAGATTACATTTTTTTGGAGAACATAACGAGAATTTTTCACTGACGAGCAGTTGGCCATAATGTTATTTTTATAACAAGGCCTAATGATTTGTGCATGTAGATGAAGTTACCGAATAAAGTATAGGAACCTTGAGTACAGTGACTCAAAAACAACTCTGTATCATTCGGCTATATGGATAATGTAAATTTCAAATATTATACATGTATCTGCAAAGTTAACTTTTATTTTACACCTAAATTTACAGGTACCTCTATACTGTAGACAGCTTAAAAATGCACTTTAAATTGATTATAAACATTTAAAAAAAAAAAAAAAACCTGAATAGGCTCGCATTGCTCGCCACCCCGCAATCCTGAAAACTGGACCCCCTTACAACATGTGCATCCACCACAAATACTTCTCTGGGCGCCCCTGGTAACGTTTAACCCCTCACTTGATAATGCACAATTAGTCTTCTCAAGACGAAAGAAATTTTTAGTTTACAGAAAATCGTATGGAGTTAACAGTAAATAACAAATTTGTGATAATGTTATATACTGTTTGTTATAACTGACATTACTTTTAATATTATATTAATTTATTTCTTAATCATCATCATCATCATCATCATTATTATTATTATTATTATTATTATTATTATTAGTAGTAGTAGTAGTGGTAGTAGTAGCAGTAGTAGTAGTTGTGGTGGTGGTGGTGGTAATTGTTATTGTTGTTATAGTAGTATCATTATTCAATCCTGACTCCTTTTAACAATTATTCGGGCACACATCATTATACAGAGGCAAGGAAATTTACCAGTTATATAAGGCATTCGTTTTATAAACATGGGCACCTAGATAATCCCTCCGTATTCTGCTGATTGTCGTAGAGTTGTTCCTCTTTTCTTCCATCCTTCGTATTGCTTTGTCTTACAGATCTCAGACGCCTCATGTTCTTTTGTTTAATAATTCCTGTCGACGGTTCCATTTAAAATACCCCAGTCTCATGCTGGATTAGTCTTTTAGCCCACGACACCACCAGCATTTATATTGTTATGATACCACAAAGCCGTATTGATTTTGATGTAATTGTAAATAGGCCTGTACTAAATGCAATAATTATCTTTTATTGAAGTGCAGTTCCGTATTTCCTTATTTTTTAATAAATATGCAACTGAAACACAAACCGGCTGAGGGATAAAGTATAGGGTGAATGAAGGATGGAAATGTGTGATGTCAAAAAAGTGAGTTTTACGCCAGGTACCCCTTTTTTGGACAAGGGCTAAGGCGTTGCCCCTGGGTAGAGGACTTTGGTTTGGAGCGTGTAGCATTTTATGACCGGATGCCCTTCCTGATGTCTACCAATGACCCTTGGGTGGATTCGATCCTCCGACCCTACGGTCAGAGCGGAGCGCTCTAACCCACTGAGCCACGGCTGCTACAAGGGAAACAAAAACCACTTTGGCTGACGACTTCATCTCTACAGCCATAATTTTTGGTGAATATTTATAGAAAATGGCAGTTTGGAGGTAAATGAAACCCACATAACGATAACCATTTTTTAATGCTGTTATACGACAGGTTCAGCCCTACGTGGACCCCCTTCGCGTGTGTATACCAAAGCGTGAGACGTCTGTATATATATATATATCTATATCTATCTATCTATCTATCTATCTATCTATCTATCTATCTATCTATATATATATATATATATATATATATATATATATATATATGTGTGTGTGTGTGTGTGTGTGTGTGTGTGTGTGTGTGTGTGTGTAGTATACAACTAATTAGGCTTTTAGACCTTATATAAGCTTAACAGTAAAATGCAGGTTTATTGCAGGTTTTAGAATATACTGGCTCAAATCAATATTACTGCAATGAGATATGAGAATACATAAGTAAAGTCTAAACTGAATCTGGCTTAGTTAAAATAATATTTGGTAAATAAACATTCATCTTCGAATGGATCATGAAAGTTTATATTCTACCAGGTTTTAATAGAATAACAAATGTGAACGTGAAATATGTGACAATGCTAACTTAACGGTCTGATATTTCATTATGTGGAGAGGCTTTGGCAAAAATGCGTAACATATATGACATTAGATGAGAGACAGACAGACAGATGGGAGGGGGGGTTATGGTGTGATTTGTGGCCTCGGGGTTGTGGTGGTGGAGGCTAGACTATGGGAGAGGCTTATAGAGGCGAGCAGGGCCGGCTTTTGGCATACTGTAGGCCATATAGGCGGTCGCCTAGGGCGCACCATCTGGAGGGGGGCGCCCTCAAAGGAAAAATATATAAATAAATAAATAAAGGACCAGATGGAAAGAATATTTTGAAAGCCTAATGAATGGGAATAGAGAGAGCAGAGCAACTGTAAACATGATTGGTTTTGGGGGTGTGCAGAGAAGGAATGCAGTACCAGGAGACGTGACATTCGCGCAGGTGAAGAGTGTTGTGAAGCGGCTGAAAAATGGGAAAGCAGAGATGCTTGAGGGTAGTGAAGAGAGTGGAATGAAATGCTTGTTGGAGATTGTAAGAAGGCATGGTTGAGTGAAATTCTGTCTGCAGAGTGGAAAAAGGTTGTGATTGCACCCCTGTACAAAAATAAAGGTGAGCGAAGTGAGTGCAAGAATTATCGTGGCATTAGTTTATTGAGTGTGCTAGGGAAGATGTATGGAAGAATTATTATTGAGAAAGTAAGAGAGATATCAGAAGTCCTAGTGAGTGATGAACCGGTTGGCTTTAGGAGTGGCAGAGGATGTGTGGACCAAACATTTGCAGTGAGACAGATAGTAGAGAAGGCTTGTGAGAAAGACCATAAGGTGTTTATGGCATTCATGGATCTGGAAAAAGCATATGACAAAGTGGACAGGGAAGGATTGTGGAGAGTTTTGCGTATGTACAGTGTAGAGGGTAAGCTGCTAGGTGCCGTCAAGAGTTTTTATGATGGTAGTGAAACATGTGTAAGGGTTAATGGGCATCTAAGTGAATGGTTCACGATCAATGTGGGCGTGAGACAAGGTTGTGTGATGTCCCCATGGTTGTTCAATATATATATGGATGGGGTGATGAGAGAAGTAAAAACACGAGTAATGGAGAGAGGGATGGCTTTGGTAATGAATGGTGATGGATAGAATATCTCAAATTTGTTGTATGCCGGTGATACAGTACTGCTTGCAAGTACCGGACAAGAACTTGGTAGGCTAGTGCAGAGTTTTGCTGATGTCTGTAAGCGTCGTGCCTTGAGAGTAAATGTAGAAAGGAGTAAAGTGATGTTATTGAGTGAGAAGGTGACTTCCAGTGCGATGTAATAGTGAATGGAGAGAGACTGGAACTAGTGAGATAGTTCAAGTACCTGGGTACAGTGACAGAAAAGAGTGGAAAATGTGCAAAAGAAGTTGAAAGTAGAGTGACACAAGGAAGAAAAGTAGCTGGTGCAATGAAGGTCTTGATAAGAAACAGAGGCTTGAGTGTTGCAGCTGCACGAGGCTTACATGAAAGAGTGTTAATGCCATCTTTAACATATGGATGTGAGACAATGGTGTGGCATGAAAATGAAAAGTCAGAAGTAAGAGCAGCGGAGATGGGACTGCTGAGGAATGTATGTGGAGTACAGAGGCCGGATAAGATACGAAATAATGTGATTTGTGAAAGATGCGGAGTGAGGAAGTCGGTGGACACCAGAACTGAAGAGAGTGTGCTGAGATGGTATGGTCATGTGGAAAGAATGGATAACAATAGAGTGGTGAAAAAGGTATATCTGAGTGAAATCGAAGGAAGGAGGAGGCGAGGTAGGCCAAGGAGAAGGTGGAGAAATATGATGGATGAATGTGTGGGGAAGAGAGGTTTGGAAGTCGGTGAGGCTAGGGAATTGACTGGAGATCGAGCTGGCTGGATGGATGTTGTGAGGAGAAATGCATGATCAGGGATTTTTGGCACCCTTTATAACATGGCAGCGTCTGCACTGACTGTATCAGATACGATTATGTGAAGCTACAGAACGTGGTGAATGTTTTTGGAGTATCCGATAGAGCCAGGATTCCGGGGGCTTGAATGATGAGTGAATGGAAGCGTGGCCCATTGGATTGGGCAAATTTGGGCTGTCTGGACATTGCTACTCCTCACCCTGCCCTAGGGTGGGAAAGGAGGTCCGGATGATGATGATATATAGATAGATAGATAGATATAATATAAATAAATAAAAGTTCGCCGGTGGGCGCCCTTCCACATTTTCTGCAATGAGGTGATAGTCAGCCACTATCGAGTTTATATGTACAACACACACACACACACACACACACACACACATCATATCTATCTATCTGTCTATAAAATGACCCTAACAATTCGATTGATTCACATTTTTGTTCTGCAGATAAAGAATAATGAAGTGATACCGGTAAATGAAGATAGAATAATTAAAGTAAATTGAAATTGGCTTGGAATATTTCCATTGAGAAGTCTGGTTCATTAACTCTTCAATTAAGAGGTAGTTATTTCACCCACGTAGGTTAGGGTAAAATTAATACAGGAGTGTTACGAGTGTTTAGTGAAGTGGATTATGAATAAGTAATATACTGTATGTATTAATATTCTGGGTTACCTTATTCTTGTGTGATATTAGGTACTCTGCACCCTTTCGGCTGTTCCTCACAAGTTTTAATCTCCCCCCTGCATTTCTAAACAGTGCAACTGCCCGATGTCACTAACTCCAGAGCTGTGCGTGATCGCCAGCTGGTTCAGTATGGAAGTTGGTCTACCCCTGCTGAGATCAGAAGTGGCATATTGTCTAAGATCTCTCCCGCGCTAGTTATTGCTTCACCGTACTTAAGCTCGTCATGATATTGTTCTCCAGTATGTATTCTAATTCCCTAGATATGCTGTAGTGCGATAAATGCAGTAGAAAAGTTACTGTACTCAGTTTTTTTTTAATGAGGCGAAGTTGCACTTGACAGGTTGGTGATGTTGGCTGAATGCAACATGTCTGAATAACATTTACTAGCCCATATTTCTCCCTCAGATATATGTTGTTAATTAATAATGCTAACGAGTAAAGAGATTATGAAGTAATGTTGCAATCAGCCAATCATCACCAACCTGTCAAGTGCATCTTCGCGTCGATTTAAAAAAAAAAAAAAAAAAAAAAAAAAAAAAAAGAGTATAGAAACTAAAGCACACTGGACTATGACAGCGTTCATCACTTTTATACAAGCCTCAAGCTGCAGCATTGGTTGAAACCCATGTCATTTCATTTTCTAAAAAACAATGGTTCGTAAGTTTTTCAAATGAAGATTATACATTGCTTAACGCCGATATCGTCAGACGAGACAAATTCGCCCCTCCAAATGCTCCAAAGTAACGTACAAAAGGTTCCGCGGGGCAGACGACACACGAGGACATACGATCTTGAGCTTGGTCATGCTGATATTTTATATCGCAGAATCGTCACATGATTCTTATAGCCCTAATTATTTTAGTTTTGGTGGACAAATACATGAAATGGGGGAGAAATAAAACTTATCGATATTTAAGGAAGGAAAAAATAATATTCGTCCCTAATACAGAGATGTAGCCTCACCATCATTTTATGCTTCAGCATGACCATACAGTAATTTATTACAACCTCTCCCTTTTAGAAGTGAGTAAAAATGTTGATATAATTTCCCCCTTTCTTATAGTAACACAGAGGGCACATAAAAAGACCGGGGAAGACCATGTCGAAAAATCATATAATCTGGTGAAGCTAGACAGTTTTTCGTCGATTTGTGACATCGGTCGTTCGCGGCTCGCGCGGCACTCCAGCATCATAGATAGGGCCTGTGCAAGGTCCATAGACTGCTAGATTAACTTACTAATGCCATCCAGCAAGAAAATGAGGAAGAAGCTAGATCTTTTATTTTACTTTATAATGAAAAGGTCTACGTTCATAATAAGCAGTTAAAACCCATGCTACACACCAACCTGGTCCCAGGTTCATATGTGGCCAATCGTACGATGCCTTATTTTATAGACTTGGAAGATTCTACATGCTGCTCTCTCTCTCTCTCTCTCTCTCTCTCTCTCTCTCTCTCTCTCTGTATATATATATATATATATATATATATATATATATATATATATATATATATATATATATATATATATATATATATTTCATATTTAACTTCAGTGAGGCCAATAGTTTTCTAAATTCAAGTGAACCAAATACTTACAATATCAGTACAAACTATTGAACTGAACACACTACACACCACTTTTCCTTTCATTACATGTAATAGAAATGTCCATTGTTACTAAGACTGTCTCACTGACCTCGTTAATTGGGTTAAAACTGCGCTATAACTTTTTACATGGAAAAATATGATGTTTTCTTTTTTCTTTAGTAAAAAAAAATAAATGTACCATTGTGGTGTCTGAAGTTTGTTATCCATGCATTACTGTAGAATGAGTCATAAGGATGATAAAGTGATGAGGCAGTAATGGTGAGGCAATGTCGTCGACCATGGACCCATGATGGTGTTGGGGGGGGGGGTCAAATCCTAATCTCGCCTAGGGCGCCAAAATGGCGAGACGAGAAAGAAAGAGGGAGGGAGAGGGAGGAGGGGGTGTGACTTGAGGGAGAAAGGGAGGGGCAACAATGTTACAAACACAATTTACGAGTCCCTGTCAGGTGGGTGGAGCGATACTTTTGACCACGATAGTACCTCTACAACCCACCCCAACCAACACTCCCCACCCCACCCTTACCAACCATCCTGCCCACCCACCACGGAAGAAAAGAGATGCGGAGTATTAACTCTCACGGACGAGCACGAGACCAGTGTAACGAGCTGGCTTGCTCAACAAATGGCATTGTTTACATAAGCTGACGGGCGGGATGGAAGGGGACGGTACAATGGCTCCAAACAGTGGACACCGCTGCGTTGTTTGTGGGAAAAACCGACGAACTGGAACTACCCTACGGTTTCATGTCTTCCCAAAGGACAAAAAGGAGTGCGTAAAACAGATGTGACAAAATATTATGTAAAAACAAGTATCCTATGGTCATAAATGTAAGTGCAAATTAAGAAGTCACAACAGCTAAAACTGGGCTTCTGTACGTACGAGTGAGGTAGAAATCTGTAGGGATTACAGTACTTCATTACACATATAATAAAGGGTGCGTTGGGCACTGATATGGGACACGGAAACTTGCTGAGGTAATACCGCTACATTCTCAACGCCGGATATTATTTACCGGCTCTCACATGATCAGTATACATTGACAATATTCATGTATTTTGCACTATTATTGATCTTGTGAAAATGACATCGAAGATATGCACCAGCTATTATTAAAGGATATTACTACCCCTGGGGGTAGGGTTTTTTTTTCAAGAATACTCCCCCAGTATCCCTGCTTGTCGTAAAAGGCGACTAAAAGGGTTGGCAGAGGGTTAGTGTCCCTCCCCGGAAAACAGCTAACTAAAAAAACAAACAATAAGCCTCGGACAAGGACTGACCAAACCATGACGACCAAGGACCGGACAAAGGACATGGTTATGGGAACGTGGAATGTAAGGGGAGCGAATGATGAGGTGAGAGAGAGATTGTCCAGGTGCTTGAGGGTGCGAAAGTGGATGTATGTGGAATAACTGAAACAAAATGGAGAGGAGAAAGTGTGAAAGAATGGGAGTATGGATGGGGTATATGTGCAGGAGTAGGTGAGAATGAGAGGGCAAAGGAAGAAGTATGTATAGTTGTGAGTAAAAGATGGAAGAAGAACTTAAGAGAGTATGGATCAGTTGGGTCAAGGATTGTGTGGGTAAAGTTGAAAGTTGGAATACAAATGTGGGCGATTGTGTGTGTATGCGCCAACGCAAGATCGTGCTAGAAGAGTGAGAGAAGAGTTCTGGACAAATGTAGAAGTGTGCATGGAAAAGTTTGGAAGGAATGAGAGAGTGTTTTTGATCGGTGATATGAATGGTAAAGTTGGGAATGTGAAGGTGGATGGAATAGTTGGTGAGTGGGGTGAGCCTGCTGAGATAGATGAGAATGGGAGTGCGTTAGTGGACATTTGTGCTGGGAGGGGGTTGGTGATAGCCAATACCCTCTTCAGGCATAAAATGATCCACAGGTATACATGGCAAGTGATGAGAAGGGTGGATGGTGAACTGAATGAAAGGAAGGCAATGATTGATTATATGTGTGTGGATGAAAGGATGCGAAGATGTGTAAAGGATGCAAGAGTGTATAGAGGTTGGGGAAGTGGACTTTCTGACCACTACTTGGTGGTGGCCAGAATTAGAATTCAAGTAAGATGGAGGAATAGAAGAAGGGAAAGACGAGAGGAAGGAGTAGTTGCAAGGAGAGTGGAAAGGTTACAAGAGGATAAGAAAAAGGCAGAGTATAAGAGAGAAGTGGAGAAACGATTGGGCAAATAAGTATTGGAGCAGATGGGAGACGTGGAAGGTGTGTGTAGGATATTTACAGAGGAAATATGTGCAGCATGTGATGTGGTGTGTGGAAGGAAGAGAAGACGGAGGGGGGTGCAAGGAACAGCGTGGTGGACTGAAGAGGTGAGACAGGCTGTGGTACAAAAGAAGAAAGCATACAATGAATGGATGAGAAATAGGGGCGTGGAAGAAGTTGAGAGGCGGAAGAGAGAGTTATATGTAGAAAGAAAGAGAGAGGTGAAAAGATTAGTAAGAAAGAGTAAGAAGAGAGTGGATGAGGAATTTGGGAGGAATTTGAGTGTAAAGTGGAGGGACTGTAAGAAAATGTTCTGGAATGAGGTGAAAAGAGTAAGACAAGGTGGAAGTGAAGTTAGCAGGGGAGTGAAAGATAAAAATGGTAGATTACTAGTGGAGAAGAAAGAGAAAGTGAGCAGATGGAGAGAACACTTTAAGGAATTGTTGAACATAGATGATGGAAGTAATGCGAGTATAAGTGGCTGGGGAATGGCTGGGAGAAGGAGTGAGGTGAGAAGACAGGAAGAAATCAGTAGGATAGAAGTTGTGGAAGCAATGAAGAAAGTTCAATTGGGGAAAGCCCCAGGAATTGATGGAGTGTGTGGTGAAATGCCGAAGCATGGGGGAGAGATAGTAGTAGAATGGATGTGGAAGATGTGCAGATTGGCCTGGGAGGAAGATAGAGTCCCGGAGGATGGGAAGTCAGGTATAATTATTCCCTTGTACAAAGGATAGTGGTGAGAGAGGATAGTGTCTGGAAACTCCCTGTACTGTTGTTTGCAGATGATACTGTGTTGTTGAGTGAAGACGAAGGGGAGCTGCAAGGCTTGGTGGATGAGTTTGGGAGAGTGTGTAAGAAATGGAACCTAAAGGTGAATGTAGGGAAGAGTAAAGTGATGGTCTTTGAGAGAGGTGAAGTTAGTGAATGTACAGCGAGGTTGGATGGTGAGGAATTGGAAAATGTGAGTACGTTTAAGTACTTGGGTAGTGTGATGAGTAAGGATGGAGGTTTGGAGGGTGAAGTGCTTGAAAGGGTACAGCAGGGAAGAAAGGTTGCGGGTTCTTTGAAAGCAGTGATGAGAAACAGGGAAGTGAGCATGGAAGTGAAAAAGTTACTACATGACAATATTGTGATACCAACTCTAACGTATGGAAGTGAAGCTTGGACGTTGTTGGAAGGACACAAGTCAAGAGTGACAGCAGTGGAAATGAGTTATTTAAGAGGAGCCTGTGGAGTCACATGGAGAGACAGGCTGACGAATGAGGATATAAAGGAGCGTTGTGGTGTGGATGTGGATGTGATAGGAAGCGTTATGAGGAACACACTGAGGTGGTTTGGCCATATGGAGAGGATGGAGGGTGAAAGACTGACGAAGAGAGTGTATGTGAGTGAGGTGGAGGGGGGAAGAGGGAGGGGGAGGCCGAGGATGAGATGGAGGGATGGGGTGGAGAAGTATATGAGAGAGGGGGGTGTGAGTTGGGAGCAGGGCAGTGAAATGGCGGGGGACAGGGCGACTTGGAGGCGATTTGTTTGTGGCCACCCCAAACGGGATTGAGGCGTCTGGCAATAGATAGATAGATAGATAGATCTTTATCGGTATTAAAAACAATTAAATTATACCAAATACAGTCTTCTGTGGCATTATAGTAGATTATGCTTTTACTGTTAAATGATCTATTGTATTTGGAGATTTAACATAATTAATTCAACCCTCGACATTTAACAGGTTTTAAAATGAACTTTATATTAATGGATATTACTTGTATACCGATAACGGGATATTACTATTACGTGCAGGTAGGAACCATGTCCATCCAACCATCCATTGACAGACGCCTTAATCCCATAAGGGGTGGCCACAAACAAATCGCCTCCATGTCGCCCTGTCCCCCGCCATTTCACTGCCCTGCTCCCAACTGACATCCCCCTCCCTCATATACCTCTCCACTCTATCCATCCACCTCATCCTAGGCCTCCCCCTCCCTCTCACCCCTCCGCCTCACTCACATACACTCTCTTTGTCAGTCTCTCGCTCTCCAACCTCTACACATGGCCAAACTACCTCAGTGTGTTTCTCTTAACGCTTCGTATCACATCCACATATACACCACAACGCTCCTTCACTTCCCCATTTGTCAGTCTGTCTGTGCGAGTGTACAGGCAAATATGCAGTATATTTAGATGTATAGGTTACTGGCCTTCATTACGATGATCTCATCTATTTTTTGCCGCCTCCAGGCGAGTTTCATCCAGGTTTACGCCAGTTCAGCTCACCGAACCTCTGAATTGCCGATTTTGCATGAGAAAGTATGTGATCTGCCCAAGGTATAGGATATAGGATAGTCAGTTAAAACTGACTTGTTTTGTTCATGATGTGGGAATAGTTGTGTATAAAACCGCACTGAGGAGAATATATATATATATATATATAGGGAGAGAGAGAAAGCTGATATCCACAGGGAAAAGGCAACACGAAATAGCCCAAGCACATGGGATACTTCGTGTGTCCTTTTTCCCTGTGAGTATTAGCAGATTTATGAATCGCGTGTTATTAAGTGATTTATTCCAGATAGATATATATATGTATGTATAGATTCAGATATAGATATATAGTTAGATGATGGATAGAGATAGGCATATACAGTAGATAGGTAGACAACATTGTACAGTAGATGTATGGATGTGTTTATTAATATACGGATGTATTCCATTACGTGCACTAGTGCACAAATTGATCTTACTCAGGCTCTTTGGTTTCATGTACGGTACATTAACGTTGACACACCGACATATTTTAACACGTTTTATATGACGTTTAGTTTGTACACTGCTTAAAAGTGCTTATATTCGTTTTCCAGTGTAAATATCATTACCCTTTGCATGCATAATGGTATGATAAAAACTGCCATTTATGTCACACACTTGGTAATTGCCCGGCATGTCAGTATCGAACAGCTTAGGCATGCGCAAATTGTGTTGTTGTTTGTAGGTTAAATTATAATGGTCACGAACCACATAAATGCTTTGCCATATGTTGCTTGTTTTCATGACATATTCTCGAAAGTATTATGTAGCCTAGTATGACTTTAATTTACCTCCTGCTTCAGAAACATGAAAGCTACATTTAACTTTTTGTTTTCAAAAGGTATGTTTCACACAGGAGGGGGTATTTATTGTTTTGCCAATATATCCACACCTACATTTAACTTTTGTTTTCAAATGGTATGTTTCACACAGGAGGGGGTATTTATTGTTTTGCCAATATATCCACACCTACATTTAACTTTTGTTTTCAAAAGGTATGTTTCACACAGGAGGGGGTATTTATTGTTTTGCCAATATATCCACAGGTACATATAACTTTTTGTTTTCAAAAGGTATGTTTCACACAGGAGGGGGTATTTATTGTTTTGCCAATATATCCACACCTACATTTAACTTTTGTTTTCAAATGGTATGTTTCACACAGGAGGGGGTATTTATTGTTTTGCCAATATATCCACAGGTATGTGGTTGAAGTGCCTCTTAAAACATTGGGAAGGCTTTTTAGTTTAGTTAAATCAACATGATACTTATGACTAACGGCTAAAACAACAAACGGCTATGGGATTCTGTCTCCCGTCTGAATGTTTTCGGGATAATAATGTAACCTACCAAGAGTTGCAAATGGTTTCCTGGCTTATCATTCATAATTTTTTTCAGAGCAAGATATTTTTCCCCCAAGGTAAAGAAAATCACCCAGAGGAACCAAAAATCAAAATGAAAAGTACGTTATATGGTGTGAAGGTGTGGACGCCCATACACCGCGAGGCAGCCTCTGTCGCACTGAATTGAGCAATGACAGCTAATTTGCCTCGTGCAAGATCCCGCAAAAGGAACGGAGGAACTGATGACCTGGGATGGTATTTCGACTGGGCAAGGAAGCTCCCTAACACCCCATCCCCGGTGACCTATCTCCCAAACTATAAATATCTCCTGGTTTGCGTCTCATGTCTTCAACTGCATAAATAACACACAGGTAACGGAGTAAAATCAGAAATAAATCAGTAAGGAGGAGATGTTAATAATCCCTAACACTTCCTCCTTAGTGATCCATTATCGAAACTACACATTATATAATATCCCCTGGTCCGCTACCTACTGTATAGCTTTTCCTGGCTGACATAGATTGCATAACACTTAAGAACACAGCAGCTAAAGGAGCAGAATCAGAAACACACCACCGAGGAAGAGGTGTCAGTAAGCCCCCTAACCATACCAGAGTAGCCTACCGCCCTTGTGTATTTCTCTCACTGGGGATTTGCACTCTGCGAATCTCACCCTCGTTTTAACAGGGCTCTCAGAACGATGCATGAATAACATAACATTGAGGCGCCAGGAAGCTAAGTCCAAGGCCAGATATAATGGTAAGATATAGACGTTTTTTCACCATTTCTGTTTATATTTTGACACTAAAATGTTATAAACTGGCCATTCTCTTCCTCCACTCTCATGCGACTCATTTCAGATACTAATTCAAATGGGTACAGGATCAATATTTCTGAAAACATTTGTGTGATCAAGCTGCCCTACCTTACCTGTTGCGTGCCCTCCCTCCCCCCCTTCCCCTTCACCGGCTGCCCCAGTGCAAGCATCAGCGCCACGGAGTACAGGTCAACACGTGTGGTGTTAGTTCCATTATATTCCGAGTGGCAGACTTTTATCACTGGAATGAATCTTTGTCTCAAAATACTGTATATGAGACACTTTTCACCACCCGCATGGTATCAATGGTGAAGGATGCTCATGCACAATAAAATCATCAATTGATAAAATTAACTTAGTTTTATGTGGTACGCCTGTATATGTCCAAATCGTAATCTAACCATAGTTTACGCTATAACCGTTTTCTTTTATTCCCGTTTTCCCTTATGTAGCTTGTGCACTAGATGGCGTGAAGGTGAGGGTCTAGCAATTTTGACATCGAGACGTTACTCCCTATCTCATCTCCTCCGTGCTGCACACCTTGGCGAGGCACCAAACGACCACACCCACCAACTCAACCTCATTAACCCCACCCGCCCAGCCAACTGACTCCAACACACACACACACACACACACACACACAAAGAGAGAGAGAGAGAGAGAGTTACATAGTTACATAGATACACAAACCACACAGACCTTACGGTCCCTACGAGGTGGTCCGGCCTTAATCCTAATATAGTGCATAGGAGCAGAAGAAAAGGATAGCACAGCAGAAGGCTCTCTCCCCCACCCTCCAGACCCTCCGGCATTTGCCGTACAGGAAACAAGAGAGGAAGTAATACCTTGGAGGAATGAAAAAACCGAAGGAATTTTATAGGATCGGCAGAAAGTAGAATAATATGGAGGAGGAAAATTTGGGCATACAGCCACATACTTACTCTATGCATGTAATTTTTTTATTATTATTTTTTTTTATCAAAAGATGAGAGAGAGAGAGAGAGAGAGAGAGAGAGAGAGAGAGAGAAAGAGAGAGAGAGAGAGAGAGAGACTGAAACAATAAGACACAAACACTAAGAATAACACACACACACACACACACACACACACACACACACACACACACACACACACACACACACACAAACACACACACACACACACAAACACACACACACACACGTGCACGCAAAGACACATGCGCTTACAGACACATGTGCACACACACAGACACGCGCGCACACACACAGTCACACACACAAATACTCAGACAGACAGGCATGCACAGACGTACAAAATACAGAAACAGACATACACACACACAGACATAGTACATACACAGAGACAGCCATACATACACACAGACAGTACATACACAGACAGACATACACACACAGACGCACTACATACACAGAGACAGACATACACACACAGACAGAGTACATACACAGAGACAGACCTAGTACATACACAGAAACAGACATACACACACACAGTCGTACTACATACACAGAGACAGACATACACACACACAGATGTACTACATACACAGAGACAGACATACATACACATAGACATAATGCATACACAGAGACAGACATACACACACACACAGACATAGTATATACACAGAGACAACCATACACACACACAGACGTAGTACATACACAGAGACAGACATACATACACATAGACATAATGCATACACAGAGACAACCATACACACACACAGACTTAGTACATACACAGAGACAGACAAACACACACACAGACGTAGTACATACACAGAGACAACCATACACACACACAGACCTAGTACATACACAGAGACAGACATACACACACACAGACCTAGTACGTACACAGATACAGACATACACACACACAGACGTACTACATACACAGAGACAGACATACACACACACAGACGTACTACATACACAGAGACAGACATACACACACACAGACCTAGTACATACACAGAGACAGACATACACACACACAGACATCCTATATACAGAAAGACAGACATACACACACAGACATAGTACATACACAGAGACAGACCTACACACACACAGACCTAGTACATACACAGAAACAGACATACACACACACAGTCGTACTACATACACAGAGACAGACATACACACACACACAGATATAGTACATACACAGAAACAGACATACACACACACAGACGTACTACATACTGTACACAGAGACAGACATACACACACACAGACATAGCACATACACAGAGACAATCACACACACAGACACAGGCAAACTTGGAGCCAAGTAATATTTCGTTGTGGCTTTGGTATGAGTACAGGAGTACACCGTAAGGGCATGTCAGGAGCATGTGGTTAGAGGTGGGAGTTGTGTCCAGCACCTTAGTGTGGGGAGAAGGGAAAACAACTGATGTGGTCAGTGCTACAGGTTGTTGTCACGTGTGTGCTTCACTGCAGCCATACTGAACAGTATTTGGTAGGAATTAGCCTCAGAGAAATTTATATTTCTGCTGACGTGCCATTTCATACCGGCTGAGACAGTTTAATCGACAAGCGGTTTGTAAAAACTTACCAAATTTATGCTACAGTAATATATCATTTACCCTATCAAAGGTGTCGACACTAGTAATATTAAAATCCTTTGTCGAAGGGGTGATCGGTGTGTAACACGTAAGACTGCTGGGCCACAGTTAAGAATTGCTTTGAACTATACCCAAAGCAGGAGACTAAAGAAAAACCATTTTCAACTTAAGGATTATGTAAAACATACGGGAGAAGATATGAACCAACATAATTGTCAGTGACTGATTGCATACGACACTGTTGCTTCCATATGTAAGGCAGGAATGGAAACATGAGAGTGTTTTAAACGCATGAAAACATTCAACAGGAAGAGCTGAGAGAGGCAGATAAAGCCAGCAAGGAGAGGTGGAGGGGTAGGAAAGAAGGGAGGGAAAAGAGGGGGTGGGGATTTGAGGAGGGTGAAGGGGGAGAATGAAATGTGGAAGTGTCCAGCATTGTTCTGATAGCAGCTTGCACAGTATAGTAACTCATATTTTCGACATACTCCCTTTAATTCAGCTATGTTATCGATGTATATCCTTTAGGATTCCACGAAATGTTACCTAATAGCCAATAGTTTTACTGAACGAATAATTCGGTCAAAGGCTACATATCATAACTATACTAGTCTCATTATTACTTGCTGTTCATACTGTTGATTGATTATACAGTCAACCATCAAACAGTAATTCGTAAGACCTGAGACCAATCTTTCGTGGAGAAAAATGTTGTGAATGATTAGTGAGTGAAGTCGTTGTGGATTTCTCCTTCTGTGTGTGTGTGTGTGTGTGTGTGTGTGTGTGTGTGTGTGTGTGTGTGTGTGTGTTTCTCAATCTCTCTCTCTCTCTCTCTCTCTTTGTGTGTGTGTGTGTGTGTGTGTGTGTGTGTGTGTTTCTCTCTCTCTCTTTCTGTGTGTGTGTGTGTGTTTCTCTCTCTCTCTTTCTGTGTGTGTGTGTGTGTGTGTGTGTGTGTGTGTGTGTTTCTCTCTCTCTTTCTGTGTGTGTGTGTGTGTGTTTCTCTCTCTCTCTTTCTGTGTGTGTGTGTGTGTGTGTGTGTGTGTGTGTGTCTCTCTCTCTTTCTGTGTGTGTGTGTGTGTGTGTGTGTGTGTGTGTGTGTGTTTCTCTCTCTCTCTTTCTGTGTGTGTGTGTGTGTGTGTGTGTGTGTGTTTCTCTCTCTCTCTCTCTCTCTCTCTCTCTCTCTCTCTCTCTCTCTCTCTCTCTCTTTGTGTGTGTGTGTGTATGTATGAGTCCGTGTGTGTGTCTCTTTGGTCTGTGCGTGAATCTCTCTTTCTCTCGCTCTCTGTATGTGTGTGTGTGTGTGTGTGTGTGTGTGTGTGTGTGTTTACCTAATTGTTCTTTACAGGAATGAGTCAAGCTCATACAGTCCCGTCTATTAAACCATTTTTATCATGCATAATCTTAATTTATTCATAGTTTTGGCATTCCACTGATCCATTGCTCTATGTGAAAAACTGAATTTCCTTACGACTTATCACATCTCTTTTTATGTAGTTTTTGCAGTGTCCTCTTACTGTGTGTGTGTGTGTGTGTGTGTGTGTGTGTGTGTGTGTGTGTGTGTGTGTGTGTGTGTGTGTGCGTGCGCGCGCGCGCTGGCTTCGATAAATATGCCTGACCTGTCTCCCATAACCAAGGCCAAAGAACATCACACACCAACACCAGAACATCACACACGAACTGCGTCATGCATCATCCTGGCTGTGAAGGTAGGCGAAAATATGCACTCCAAGTTCACCACTACCACACCCACCACTCGTCCTTCTCTGAGGTTGGTTGGTCTCGGCTCGTGAGCATTATTATGATGCTTTATTGTGTGTACAGTGGGTGAAAAATTAAACTGACAGATTAGCATGACTGGAATATAGAATCCTTTTACTCCGGCACTTAACTGACCATGTTTAATTAGGATATCATTCAGTTTACTTTGTAATGCAACCCTAGGAAATCGACAACGCAGCAAAAATACCTAGCTAATGCAGTTAACTCTATCATGTAAACGGCTTTAAAAATTATGATCCACTCTTCCTTCTCTCGTCCTTCCTTTTTACCATATCCACATCTTCCTTTTCCTCCTTCCCTCCCTCTCCCTCCATGACGCTGACCATACCTAACTCCCCCTCCCGCCTTCCCCTTTTCCTCCCCCTCCACCTGACTCAACCCTACTCTCCCTCACTCCCTCCCTCCCACCCTCTCCTCCTCCACCATACTCAGTTACTTCCTCCCCCCTCGCTCCTTTGCTCTCCACCCAACCCCTGCTCTTTTGTTCTTTCCTTCACGCTTTCACCTTGTTTAGATGACTTAGCTTTTCATTCATAGGTGTTCCCTCTTTGTCCTCTGTTTTTGGATCTCTAAAAAATTAATTTTCGCTTGTGATAGGGGAGCTATTGACCTGTCTCAGGAAGGAACGTTTTCCTAAAGGAACCTACTCTTACGATGGACCGGGGTTTCTTTCAGATGAGGCTGTACTCAGGGTGTTTATTTTAC
>NC_137012.1:16715148-16725148 GCF_032717465.1 Coenobita brevimanus | reverse complement strand
AAGCGGTGTGGTGTGAAGTCAACCCCAGGACCGTTGTTATGGCGTCAGTCAGCCAAGCAATTACCGTTTACAAACACCTGTTGCCTACTTCACGCTGCCAACACCTGCCATAGTCACCACTGCGATAACCTATACTCCCTTCACTTTAACTTGGCGTAAAAGTGACATTTGTCCATTTTGAATGCTGAGCCATTATGAGTAATTTGCATTAGAATATTGTGCTAATCAGGAGGAAGTGCTAAGGCAAAAAGACGTTGAATCGTAATACTACATTATCCTGCCACTGAGCAATAGGAAATGAACGGTAAAAAAGGTCGAAACTCTCCACCAAGTCAAAATGAATGAAATATAGCATATAAAACATAAAACCTACTGTACAGCCATAAACACTACTAAGCGGACAGGTTCGTTTGCAACTAGAGGACAGGTTAATCGCACACGTCCAAACCTCTCCCAACTACCCCTCCTTATTCCCACTAAACCACATAGTTGTTAGACGTATGAATCAGAGGTCTTAAGCTTCACTCTCACGTTTTGCCGCATGTAATGTTACTTTCACATACCCTACTATTAGATGTATTATTACATTAGTAGATCCACCTTCAGTTCCATGAGAAGTAATTATACCGAAATCTTAGCAGGTTTCAATAGCATGGCACTTATAAAATTATTGGATTTGGTTTTCAACTATTTATCTAGCGCAGTGGTTCCCAACCTTTTTGGTCCTGTGGCCCCACGAGAAAATTATGAGAAGCTCCATGGCCCCTATATAACTCAGATCGTATATTTATATATTTTTAATATTTGATATTGTGCAGAAAACGGTAATTACCCCAATATTCTTAAGGCTAAACTAGTACAGTAAGGTATATTTCATACTTGATTTCTGTCAGGTTTTACCCAGACCAAATACCTTATAATATCTTATATTACCAATAAGGCCCATGGCCCCCCAGTCAATGTCCCATGGCCCCCTTGGGGGCCATGGCCCCCAGGTTGTGAACCGCTGATCTAGCGTCTTCTAAACGATACACTAAAACCCAAGTAACAGTGACAAGTTGTATGATTGCTAGACACGTAAGTCCCTCTTCTGCCTTATCATCTGGGGAGCCACCTATCCACCTATCCACTCAGCCCATCCATCACATCCCACCGATCCACCCCGGTCACTCACCTTTCCCAGCCACCTGGAAGACCCAACCAGCCCACCAAGCCCGGCCAACCACCCTGCCCACCCACGAATGCCACCCAACAAGTTCACCTAACAATCCCACTCAACACATCTACCCACTCACCTACCCACCCTGAACCCGTCCAGCCACCAAATCCACCAACTCAACAACCCACCCAGAGCACCCCGGCCACTCAGTCTTCTCAGCCACCCTGATGACCCACCGTGCCCACTCACCCTGGCGACCTGACCCACCGTGCCCACTCACCCTGGCGACCTGACCCACAGTGCCCACTCACCCTGGCGACCCACTCTGCCCACTCGTTCTGACGACCCATCTTGCCTACCGACCCCTGCCACCAACCGTCCCCACCCACGAATCCCACCCACCCTCCTCACCCAACAGTTCCATACATCACATCCTCCCACACTACCCTCTCACCGTAGCCACCCAGTTCTCTCTGAAAACTCACTCACCATGCCCACCCACCCCACCCCCGCAACCCACCCATCCTATCAACCCACTCCTCCCACCGACCTACCCGCCCATCCGCATCCCCAACCACCCTTCTTACCCAACCCCATTCACCCCCATCCCACTCACCCATTCGAACCCCACTCATCCACCAAACTCATTCCATCCAAACCTAACTTACCGACACCTGCCCGACCTCCCACCTATCCAGCCACTGACCCACCCAACCCACCACACACATCCACTCAATAACCCACATACCCCTACAACCCACCACACGCATCCCTACACCCCACCACACGCATCCACTCAATTACCCATGTACCCCTACAACCCACCACACGCATCCACTCAATAACCCATGTACCCCTACAACCCACCACACGCATTCACTCAATAACCCATGTACCCCTAGTCCCTACACCCCACCACACGCATCCACTCAATAACCCATGTACCCCCTACAACCCACCACACACATCCACTCAATAACCCATGTACCCCTACAACCCACCACACACATCCACTCAATAACCCATGTACCCCTACACCCCACCACACACATCCCTACAACCCACCACACACATCCACTCAATAACCCATGTACCCCTACACCCCACCACACACATCCACTCAATAACCCATGTACCCCCTACAACCCACCCCAAGCCACCACACACACACCCCAACCAACACTCCCCACCCCACCCTCACCAAGCATCTGCCCACCCACTCTGGCGACGCACCGAACTACCACACCCACCAACTTAACCTCATTAACCCCACCCACCCAACCAACTAGGTTAATTCCTACCAAATACTGTTCAGTATGGCTGCAGTGAAGCACACACGTGACAACAACCTGTAGCACTGACCACATCAGTTGTTTTCCCTTCTCCCCACACTAAGGTGCTGGACACAACTCCCACCTCTAACCACATGCTCCTGACATGCCCTTACGGTGTACTCCTGTACTCATACCAAAGCCACAACGAAATATTACTTGGCTCCAAGTTTGCCTGTGTCTGTGTGTGTGATTGTCTCTGTGTATGTGCTATGTCTGTGTGTGTGATTGTCTCTGTGTATGTGCTATGTCTGTGTGTGTGTATGTCTGTCTCTGTGTACAGTATGTAGTACGTCTGTGTGTGTGTAAGTCTGTTTCTGTGTATGTACTATATCTGTGTGTGTGTGTATGTCTGTCTCTGTGTATGTAGTACGACTGTGTGTGTGTATGTCTGTTTCTGTGTATGTACTAGGTCTGTGTGTGTGTAGGTCTGTCTCTGTGTATGTACTATGTCTGTGTGTGTATGTCTGTCTTTCTGTATATAGGATGTCTGTGTGTGTGTATGTCTGTCTCTGTGTATGTACTAGGTCTGTGTGTGTGTATGTCTGTCTCTGTGTATGTAGTACGTCTGTGTGTGTGTATGTCTGTCTCTGTGTATGTAGTACGTCTGTGTGTGTGTATGTCTGTCTCTGTGTACGTACTAGGTCTGCGTGTGTGTATGTCTGTCTCTGTGTATGTACTAGGTCTGTGTGTGTGTATGGTTGTCTCTGTGTATATACTATGTCTGTGTGTGTGTATGTCTGTCTCTGTGTATGTACTACGTCTGTGTGTGTGTATGGTTGTCTCTGTGTATGTACTAGGTCTGTGTGTGTGTATGTACTATGTCTGTGTGTGTATGTCTGTCTTTCTGTATATAGGATGTCTGTGTGTGTGTATGTCTGTCTCTGTGTATGTACTAGGTCTGTGTGTGTGTATGTCTGTCTCTGTGTATGTAGTACGTCTGTGTGTGTGTATGTCTGTCTCTGTGTATGTAGTACGTCTGTGTGTGTGTATGTCTGTCTCTGTGTACGTACTAGGTCTGCGTGTGTGTATGTCTGTCTCTGTGTATGTACTAGGTCTGTGTGTGTGTATGGTTGTCTCTGTGTATATACTATGTCTGTGTGTGTGTATGTCTGTCTCTGTGTATGTACTACGTCTGTGTGTGTGTATGGTTGTCTCTGTGTATATACTATGTCTGTGTGTGTGTGTGTATGTCTGTCTCTGTGTATGCATTATGTCTATGAGTATGTATGTCTGTCTCTGTGTATGTAGTACGTCTGTGTGTGTGTATGTCTGTCTCTGTGTATGTAGTACGTCTGTGTGTGTGTATGGTTGTCTCTGTGTATATACTATGTCTGTGTGTGTGTGTGTGTATGTCTGTCTCTGTGTATGTACTAGGTCTGTGTGTGTGTATGTCTGTCTCTGTGTATGTAGTACGTCTGTGTGTGTGTATGTCTGTGTCTGTGTATGTACTAGGTCTGTGTGTGTGTATGTCTGTCTCTGTGTATGTAGTACGTCTGTGTGTGTGTATGTCTGTGTCTGTGTATGTACTACGTCTGTGTGTGTGTATGGTTGTCTCTGTGTATATACTATGTCTGTGTGTGTGTGTGTATGTCTGTCTCTGTGTATGCATTATGTCTATGTGTATGTATGTCTGTCTCTGTGTATGTAGTACGTCTGTGTGTGTGTATGTCTGTCTCTGTGTATGTAGTACGTCTGTGTGTGTGTATGGTTGTCTCTGTGTATATACTATGTCTGTGTGTGTGTATGTATGTCTGGCTCTGTGTATGTAGTACGTCTGTGTGTGTGTATGTCTGTCTCTGTGTATATACTATGTCTACCTGTATGTGTGTGTATGTCTGTCTCTGTGTATAATAGTATGTCTGTGTGTGTGTGTATGTCTGTCTGTATGTACTATGTCTATGTGTATGTATGTCTGTCTCTGTGTATGTACTATGTGTGTGTGTATGTCTGTCTCTGTGTATGTAGTACGAGTACGTCTGTGTGTGTGTATGTCTGTCTCTGTGTATGTACTAGGTCTGTGTGTGTGTATGTCTGTCTGTGTATGTAGTACGTCTGTGTGTGTGTATGTCTGTCTCTGTGTATGTACTAGGTCTGTGTGTGTGTATGTCTGTCTCTATGTATGTACTAGGTCTGTGTGTGTGTATGTCTGTCTCTGTGTATGTACTAAGTCTGTGTGTGTGTATGTCTGTCTCTGTGTATGTACTAGGTCTGTGTGTGTGTATGTCTGTCTCTGTGTATGTAATACCGGTACGTCTATGCACGCTTGTCTATGTCTGAGTATTTGTTTGTGTGTGAGTGTGTGTGTGCGCGCGCGTTTCTGTGTGTTTAAGCGCATGTGTCTGCATGCACGTGTGTGTGTGTGTGTGTGTGTGTGAAGCCGTCCTGGTTCGTCTGCTGGTCAGTACAGCACTGGATAGATCTGGTGATAGTGTTTGGATATGGAGGTAACAGGTTCACTGGTGGATGGACCCACGGACATACAGTAGGTCCTTGGATGGGAGGAAGTAAATCATCTGTTACAGAGCACGTACACTCGCGATCCAAAGAAAGTATCCAGGTCTTGTCGATGCCGTGGCCAGGAAATCAAGAATTGTCTGGTGTTTGAACGCAGCTATAAACCCCATCCCTTTCTCCTTCCTCCATTCATTCCCAACCTCAGCCACTTTCCTTGATCTCTTGATCGAGAGGTAGCTCATTCTTTGCTTCGTGGTATGAAGCGCGCGCGCACGCACGCACGCGCGCGCGCACACACACACACACACACACACACACACACACACACACACACACACACACACACACACACGTGTGATGAAATAAGGAAAGAGGACAGGTCATTACTAGCTTAACTCATTGCTGTTAAAAAGTACATTAACACATGCTCCATCTTCGAGAGCATGAGTGAAATTAATGTAATTCAGTAAGTAAAAGTATCAGTGTAAGGGGTGAGGCGTGTTCTACCCTAAGCTTAATAAAACTATCAGCCAGTAGCAAGAATAAAATAGCAGCTCACATCATGAATGAATTATATGGATAGTGTTTGTTAGTCAGTATGTCTTCATATGCAGTACGTCTTCCTGTCCGGGAGAGTCGTATTTCCACATCAACTGAATAAAATCGTGTGGCAGTACCAATATTGCAGTACCAATTAATGTGAACTGATAACTCCAGGTAATGTGAACTGATAATTCGGAAACTGTCTGTCTCACTTTCCTTGTGTTTATTTTACTTGCTTCTCTGTTTTTCACGTCTTCATCTAAAGAAGGAGTTAATTCTCACTTATGTTGAATAAAATCGCCTGTTTTTAGCAGGACCGAATGAGCAATCAATGTGAAATAATGATTGAGAGACTGTGACTGTCTTTCCCCTTGTCAGTCTCCCCGATTGCGTATCACGCTCTCCTCTGCAAGAAGGGTCTGTTGTCATTTCCTCTGAAAACTGACACCTGGTGAAATGAAGAATATAATAAGTCATCGTGAACTGATAATCCAGAGTCTGTGTCCGTCTGTTTGTCTGTCTGGCTGTCTTATTTAGGAGACAATTTTTTTTCCGAAGATGTATGTAGTCGTTTGTCTTTTGCAAGAATAAAACAACAACTAGAATGGCACTCAGTAGAGTGCATACCTCCGCCAAGGTCCAACATGCAGATCCTTTTAATTCAGTCAAGTGTGATCTAGTATGGAAAAAGACTACCCCCCTATAAAAGCATATTTAAATCCGCTAGATCCGGAATTTTAGCCTATATGGATCCGCGCCAACTGTACACATTCGTAGATACCAACATCCTAAATATGCCTGATTTTTTCAGGATCCATGCAATATTCACTGAAAAATTTATGAAAATGTCGAAACACGCCCTATCTCGCAATGTTAAAGAAAATGGAAAATAATTCCTGGATCAGCACCTTTATACGAATCTGCACCAAAATTTAATGGAATCTATTCTGGGCCAAGGCCCATTCTTCTACCAGGTCCCCTGGAAATCCGTCCAGTAGTTTCTGTGTAATCTTGCTCACAAACCAACCAACCAACAAACGTACAGGGATGAAAACAACCTCTTTGGCGGAGGTAATTATTCTTAATCTCAAATGGCGTGTCTGTGTCTTTCCTTCTCCCTGCGGAAATAGTTTCTATTCAGCCTGGCTTACTAAATGTGTTTGTTGATATTAATAAAATATCACTGACGAATCTCCCTAAGGCGTATGTTTCTCTGAAGATGACTTCTAATCAAGAACATGATTCTCTGTTAAGACAGAATTCCAAACAAGCTTGGTGAAAAATGTCACAATATTTTACATTTGAAGCCAGTAGGAGTATTACGCTCATTCCGTTTTGCATCACGCTGCTTTATCATGTTACTGAGCAGTCAGATTTTTTTCATACGATTAATGCTACAACACATTCTGAACATCGTTAAGGTGCTTCAAACAGCGAAGTATAGGAGTCAGCTACACTCTGATCAAGAGGGGTGATGGTAGGTTGGGATGGGAGGGAGCAACTAGGCAGACAGACAAGGAAATAGACAGACAGTCTCTCAATCGTTATTTCACATTGACTGCTCATTCGGTCCTGCTAAAAACAGGCGATTTTATTCAACATAAGTGAGAATTAACTCCTTCTTTAGATGAAGACGTGAAAAACAGAGAAGCAAGTAAAATAAACACAAGGAAAGTGAGACAGACAGTTTCCGAATTATCAGTTCACATTACCTGGAGTTATCAGTTCACATTAATTGGTACTGCAATATTGGTACTGCCACACGATTTTATTCAGTTGATGTGAAAATACGACTCTCCCGGACAGGAAGACGTACTGCATATGAAGACATACTGACTAACAAACACTATCCATATAATTCATTCATGATGTGAGCTGCTATTTTATTCTTGCTACTGGCTGATAGTTTTATTAAGCTTAGGGTAGAACACGCCTCACCCCTTACACTGATACTTTTACTTACTGAATTACATTAATTTCACTCATGCTCTCGAAGATGGAGCATGTGTTAATGTACTTTTTAACAGCAATGAGTTAAGCTAGTAATGACCTGTCCTCTTTCCTTATTTCATCACACGTGTGTGTGTGTGTGTGTGTGTGTGTGTGTGTGTGTGTGTGTTTCATACCGCGAAGCAAAGGAATGAACTACCTCTCGATCAAGAGATCATGGAAGTTGGTTGTAGTTGGGAATGGATAAGGGGACGATGAGGGGAGAGAGTTTAGAGCTGTGTCCGAACACCAGACCATTCTTGGTGTCCTGGCCACGGCATCGACCGGACCTCCTTTCCCACCCTAGGGCATGGTGAGGAGTATGGTCAGACTCAAATATGAAGTCCGTTTGGGTGGGGCCCGAGAGGGGATTTCCCTCTCTACAGCTCTGCCGCATCAACCCCAGTACCTCTCTCTCTCTCTCTCTCTCTCTGTCATATGTCAGCTATTTACTATTTGAAATTGTATATTAAATATTCTGTACTTATTAAATATATTAAATAAGGCTATATAGTGCTATGAATGTGTCGTTTTTTAGGATAATAGCAATGATTTGTATAAATTCCACACCACGTGACAACGTCGCTTTCCGACGTTGCCAGAGGTCAAGGACACCCACCTCAGACTACAGGTGACCGGTCACTTCCTCCCTGATCCCCACCCACGATGGCAGCTACTCCGACTCGCTCTCGTGTGCTCCACAGTCGGGAGAAAGAACTTATTTACAATGTGAACAAGTATTTTTTAGAAGAAAAATCAGAGAAAGGACTTATGCCTACTGGGGATACCTCTATAAAAAAAAAAAAAAAAAAAACGCGCCAAGACTTTTACCTCAGTGGTGGTGTGGAAAAAAGATCGAAACAATATAGAAGAAAACAACTTATAAATATATAAAAACTTTCTCAATCAACTGAGAGAGAGAGAGAGAGAGAGAGAGAGGAGGTTTGGCAGAGCTGTAGAGAGGGAAATCCCCACGTGGGCCCCATCCAAACGGACTTCATATTTGAGTCTGAGCATAGCAACGTCCAGACAGCCCAAATCAGAGTCCCCACAAACTCCTGCAAGTTGCCAGTGCTCGCCGGATCACTAAATAGCGTGGGGTCATTACCCGCTCAGAGTTGGTGGACCTGCCTTTAAAAAAATTCCTGTCGGGATTATTACTCATGCATAAAGCATTGTACCAGTAATATATTCATCTTGGATATTTTACTTAGATATTTATTATATATTTACTTAGATATTTATTAGATAATAGATTGAGTGATGGAGTGGAAGAGATGAGAGGGGGGGGGGTGAGCTGGGAGCAAAGCAGTGAATGGCATTGGACAGGGCGACACAGAGGCGATTTATTTGTTTCAGGATTGAGGCGTCTGGCAATAGATAAATAGACAGAGTGATAAGGAACATTTGAGTAGCAAGTGCGGGGGTGTGGATTTTGGCATTTGTGTACTTACTGCGGAATGTCGATACTGCATAACTCCTGGGGGTTGCAGCCATGCACTTGGGATTGGAGTTCATGATATGAATATCACTTTAGTTATAATGTGTGAAATGTTTCGGGACCTGTTAATCGCAATGGGCAATGCATCGACAATAACTTTTCATGATGCGAGTCTTGGCTCTGTAACAGCTGGCCTTCGGTAGAAAGGATGTTGTATAGGAGGATGGCTGGATGGATGCACTAGCTCCTATAATTTGTTGCTCCAGTTTACAGCTACAACTATGAACTGACACCTGTGCACATTGCCATATCAACTGTATTCGTAATGACTGCTAGCACTGTGTTTGTACGCCTATTATATAGATATAACCTTTACGATACCACAGTAACAGTTACGAGAGTTCTATTTATGTTTTAAATCATCATATTACAATAAAAAGGTGTTAGGCTGGCATCACTAAGTTTGGACATGGTATGATATGGGTTCAAAATACATGGTATTACAGTGACTTGGTTCTTGAAATTACAACTGATGACTGTATATTTATTGAAGGGAACAATATCTTAGGTCAAAGAAAGTCTGAGTCGGTGGGTGGGTGGAGGTGTGGCTGGTTGGTGGTGAAGGCTGGCCAACCTTTCCGATTCCTTACGTCTACGCATCCATACCACGTTTAATATCCTGCGTTCTTTTTTTATTTCTATTCATATACTTTAAGGTTGTTACAGATATAATGTAAGATTAACATCACTCAATTACCAAATATTTTCCCGTATATTTCGGTTCTGTTTCGCTTCTTCACTGTGACCACCTACCAATGTTTGGTAAGCCTGACATTTGTATGTTGCCAGGGCTACTGTTTGGCGTATTCATAAAACAATCACACTTTAAAGTAAGGGGATATGGACTAGGATTCAGCATCATATAATAAATACATAAAGGTTATAGGTGTAATATCGTTTACATTTATCCTATATTAACCAACATAAATGCAACCAAACGTATGTTACCCACCCCAAACACAGGCAGGGTTACCAACAGTGGCAGACTTCATTCATAAAACGCAACTGCCTACTACAGTT
>NC_137012.1:16707648-16710148 GCF_032717465.1 Coenobita brevimanus | reverse complement strand
ACTCCTTCCCTCCCTCTTTTTTCCCCATCCCTCTCTCCTTATCCTCCCTCTCCCTCTCTCGTTCTCCCTCCGTCGCTCCCCGAAATCTCTTTCCCCATCCCCCCTTCCTCTCTGTCTGTCTGTCTGTCTCATATGCTATGACTGTCAAATACACAGGTGGCGCTGTAGGGATTTCTTGCTACAAGTATTTTTCCCACTCTCACAGAAAGGTTTAATCCTGAATTTCAGAGTCGTTTCATGGCGAACTCTCCATATTTCTCGTCCAGTACTCTTCCATATTTCATATAAAGCTGGAGTGGAGCTGATATTATCTACACATCTGTGTATAGGATATGGAGATTAAGAAGGTAATAAGGGTGTGATAAGTTTATTAATGAAGTAAAATTTACATAAAATATTATGGAAATATTACTATATAAATGCATTGGTAACAGCCCTCTAGCATAAAGAGAAGGTGTTTCTACATAACCCAGTAACCAAATGTGTGTTTTATCAAAACTGTATATTAACACACAGTCTGTGCAGAGACAAGTGTGTAATGGATCGTTCCTCCCCGCAATTAGCGATAACCCCCTGCAGCCTGTCAGAGACAGAGGTAACAGGTCTGTATACGTACAGTACAGTTCTTTAATTTCTTCTGAATAGTTCCCACTCGGCCATCATGCGTTGTTGGAGGTGTTGGAGTGTTCTGTTCGGCGACGGGATCCACAGATAAACGATATTACCCGAGAAGTCCTCGCTGGGCTTCAGGTGGTCCGCCGGTTGATGTGTATTGGGAAATTATCCCAAGAAAAAAACCACCCATCCTAAAATATATGTGTGCATGAGTCCGCTAAAGGCATTGGCCTAAGAATATATATATATAAAACCCATTGGAGCCCAAGCTTCGCGACTATGAGCCGATAGGCGGAGGGCGGTACACTTAGTACCCACCCAGTGCCATGTCTCGCCCAGCACCCCTGGGATCCAATGGGATATATATATATATATATATATATATATATATATATATATGCCGTAAATACTCTGTAGGTTAGAATTTTTTTAATACTTAAACATAACTGTCGTTCTTAACACTAACTTTAGTATTGGCCACATTATTTATTATAAATTATAAATCATAAATGTAATGAAATGCTGGGTACGGCTCCTGACCTCGGCATGCACGAAGAATAAAATTCACCTTAACCATCAACACAGCACCCGGCGGCGGTGGAATCATATGTTAGACTACCAAAAAAATAGTACAATAACGATCATATACCTAATAAATAAAGACACGCATACCAAACATACCATGGCAGTGCCTAACACTGTATTCATTACGTTTCGCTAATACTGTAATACTTAATACCAGGTCGCCTATAAGGATAAATCATGGGTCAGAGTTTTGATACACGCAGTCTGTTATTTATAACTATTATCGTGAAGGGGATTATTTTCTTCATTTATCACTCTCTAGTTGAATCAGGGGTTATACACAATTTTATGTCAACACTTCCGCCAGCCGTACTACTAGCAAGGTAGGCTCGCATGCGGGCCACGAACCACAGGTTGCCTATGTAGCGAGGCGTTCGTCCGAGTGGTGTCGCTCTTTGAATTTATAATCACTTGTGATAGGAAGGGATGGGGAGAGACAGGGATTTGGGGAGGAAAGACCAGTTGTTGATTTTTTAAATAGTATTATTATTTCTCAACTGACCAAGGCTGAACGGGTTCCTCGGAAAGTCAACGTCTAATGGCTGCAATAATGCAAGCGAGAGCCGTCAGACTGGGGTGAGGGTAAGGATATGGACAAGGAGTAAATGCGGAGTCCATACCAGTAATCCTGGTGACCGGCAAAAGCCTTGATTTCGTGACCCTTCGGACACGAATCCAACTAATATCAAAATATAAGAACAAATATCTCATAAAATATTGGATGGTTGGAGGGATTAACAAAAACTACTCATCCATAATGGCAGAAAAGACAAGAGAAAAAGCGTCTCCAGCGAGGTGTCTGGAAGAATGAGAGAGAGAGAGAGAGAGAGAGAGAGAGAGAGAGAGAGACACCAGTTTCCTGCACAAATAAAAGCAATATCAGAGTAAATAAACATTTGGCTGACTAGAGGGATTAATAACGATATTCACTGAATATCGCCCCAAGGTAAGTAAATAGCTAGAAGTGTACTGTATATGTGAAGGGAAAATGAGGCGGGGAACATAGGACATCGTACATCTGGACATGTAGTGTTACCATATGAAATCCGGGAGAGGCAAATTTGAGGTAAGAATACTCGTGGCCAATAGTACAATTCCAGTCTAATCCAGTATTACATTTTGGCCAACGGTCACATACTTTCAGTTGAATAACACATCTTCACCGCATCATAGATAATAAGAGCTACAGCCATCCTTTTAGAGTTATTATTGCAGTCCAAGAAATGTCAGATGATTACGTTCGAGTTATTAAGCTGAAGGACCTGCGAATCCTGACCTAAAGAATTCTACCACAACGAGA
>NC_137012.1:16695148-16705148 GCF_032717465.1 Coenobita brevimanus | reverse complement strand
GATCTGTCATCCAGACGCCTTCAATATGGCGGATACCCAGGTGACAGCCCACGCCTACCACCTTTGTTACTGCCACCAGGACACTCCTTACCCATAATGATGGTACTGTTTATTGGTTACAATTACTGATACGGTAGATTTATTTCGTAAATAACTAATATTTTAGTTATATTATGTTTTTCTGCATACTAAAACGATACAGAAACCAATTTAGCGACATTACAAGCTTTATATAGGCTACCACCAATTCACTGCTGTTCCTTTGCTTACATATTTATATGCCACTAACCAGCACTAACTAATTCATCGTATTTCTACTTTTAAAGCTTTCAGAGCAGCGTTTCTTGCTGTAAACTGTTTTCCTGCATAGGAATACCTCACCTGTAAATAGGTCTCAGCAACCGCGTTGATTAACAGTAGTAGGTGGTTATGAAGAGGGTCACATGCAGCCATGTAACTTTCTAAATTGAAAATATAGTTTTGTTCTGCAGCTCAGATAAGACACGGATAACAGTAGCATGACAAGCACAGTTAAACAGTTTTGAGTATTGGTTTGACTCACCATTTAGCAAAACTGTTTCTCTGAATATCCTTTCACACAAAATGCATATGGCAAATATATCATTTGATTGAAATGATTAATTTCCTTTTTTTTTTTTTTTTTTTTTTTTTCACGGCAATCAGTGCGTGGAAATCCTGTACATACGGGTATGTCATCTGGATATCCGCCATATTGGAGGCGTCTGGATGACAGATCAGTGGCTACACCTCACTGCCCGGGATTAGCGGCCATGCCGACTCCACCACTTTCCTACCTCCATGCACGCACCCATCCCTACAGCACACCCCCCCACCCACTTGTGCAGTATACCCACACCCACGTCCACATCCACATCCACATCCACACCCGATATCCACATCCCAATCCAAACACGCAGCCTAAAACCCTGACTCAGTTTTATAACTGCGGAGTTATCCCTTTGCTCTTGTGTTTGGCTGAGACGAAGGGGGGATGAAGGGAAGGGGAGGGGTGAAAGGCAAGGTGGGGCAGGGAGGGGAAGTGGGGAATGATAGGGAAGTGGGGAATGATAGGGAAGTGGGGAATGATAGGGAAGTGGGGAATGATAGGGAAGTGAGGGGTGATAAGGATGTGGGGAATGATAGGGAAGTGGGGAATGATAGGGAAGTGAGGAGTGATAAGGATGTGGGGAATGATAGGGAAGTGGGGAATGATAGGGAAGTGAGGGGTGATAGGGAAGTGAGGAATGATAGGGAAGTGAGGAATGATAGGGAAGTGAGGGGTGGTAGGGAAGTGAGGAATGATAGGGAAGTGGGGAATGATAGGGAAGTGAGGAATGATAGGGAAGTGGGGAATGATAGGGAAGTGAGGAATGATAGGGAAGTGAGGGGTGATAAGGACGTGGAGAATGATAGGGAAGTGGGCAATGATAGGGAAGTGAGGGGTGATAAGGATGTGGGGAATGATAGGGAAGTGGGGAATGATATGGGGAATAATAGGGAAGTGGGAAATGAAAGGGAAATGCAGTGGGAGAGGATTGGGGAAATTAGGGGAGGAGAAAGGAAGGTAGGGGGAAATGGAGGAGAAGGAAAGAAGGGGGAGAGGGAATGGAGGGGAAGCGAGGAATGAAGGGTATGGAAGAAAGGAAGGGAGAGTGAAATGAGTGGTAGGAGAAATGGAGGGGGGAATGGAGGGGAGGTGCAGGGCCGGGGGGAAAACGAGCAAGGTGGAGGATGGGGGGAAAGGTGGAGTTGGGGATGGCTGGGGGGGTGGTATGGGGATGAGGGGAAAATGGGGTGTAGGGGAGAGGTGAGGGACGAGGGGGAGGGAGTTGTGGGTGGGGGGATACAGGGAAGGATGGGGACGGGGGAGGGGTGAGGGAGGAGGGGGTGGGGGATGCAGGAAGTAAGGGGGTGGGGAGGAGTGAGGGAGGGGGGTGGGGGATGCAGGAAGTAAGGAGGTGGGGATGGGTGAGGGAGGAGGGGGTGGGGGATGCAGGAAGGTAGGGGGTGGGGAGGGGTGAGGGAGGAGGGGGGTCGGGGATGCAGGAAGTAAGGGGGTGGGGAGAGTTGAGGCAGGAGGGGGTGGGGGGTTGACGGCACTGAGGGGGTGTGAGAGGTGGGGAATAAAGCGGTGTGGTGACGGGGGGCCATTGTCGCGGTTCCAGTCACAGTCGTCGCACGCGAGTCGCACGTACTCTAATCGTCTCCCTTCCGCCGGCCAACGCTCTCCTTTTCGTGCTTAAGATACAAGAACACACGGGTAGAGCAAGTGAACGCCAAGCCACAGTTTAAGGCTACGGCCGTAAGTATGGGAGTGATTAAGAGTTACATGGATTAAGTGAGTGAGCGTGTGTATAAGTGTGAGAGTGAATTTGTTTTTAAAAAGTGACTGAGAATTGAATAGTGTGAGTGAGTGAGAGTTAAATAGTAGAGTGACTGAGTGGTGTATAACTATGAGAATAATTATTGTACGAGTGACTGAATTACATAGAGTGAGTGAAGGATTTTGTGACTGAGAGTTACATAGTCTGTGTGTCAGAGTGTGAAACTGACTAAGCGAAGGAGTGATTGACAGTTACACAGAGTGTGTAAGTGGGAGTGTGTGTAGGCATTAGGGTGACTAAGTCATGGAGTGACTGATGTTACACAGTGTGTGAGTGAGTGAGAGTGTGTGTATGTGTAAGAGTGACTAAGTGAAGGAGTGACTGAGGGTTACACAGTGTGTGGGTTAATGAGAGTGTGTGATTTGATGGTAATAGAGAGTGTGGGGGTGTGAGAGTGTGTGCATTGATGGTAACACAGAGCGTGTGAGTGTGTGGTGAAGTGTGGTGTGGTGTGGTATAGTGTGGTATGGTGTGGCTGGTATTATATGATGTAGGATGGATGATGTTATGTGATGTGGTGTGGATAGTGTTATGTGATGTGGTGTGGATAGTGTTATGTGATGTGGTGTGTGGTGTGGATTGATATGGTGTTTTGTGGTGTGGTTTGAGATGGTTTGGTCTTGTGTTGTGTGGTGGTGTGGTGTGGTGTGGTGTGGTGTGGTGTGGTGTGGTGTGGGTGCGTGGTTTTGTGATATGATGTGAGTGTGGTATGGAGTGTAGTTCGGTGTTGGTGTGTGGTGAGGTGTGGTGTGGTGTGGTGTGATGCGGTGTTGGTGTGTGGTGTGGTGTGGTGTGGTGTGGTGTGATGCGGTGTTGGTGTGTGGTGTGGTGTGGTGGGGTGTGGTGCGGTGTTGGTGTGTGGTGTGGTGTGGTGTGGTGTGGTGTGGTGTGGTGTGGTGTGGTGTGGTGTGGTGTTGGTGTGTGGTGTGGTGTGGTACGGTGTGGTGTGTGGTTAGGTGTGGTGTGGTATGGTGTGAGGTTGGGTGGGGTGTGGTGTGCTGTGGTTTGTGGTCTGGTGTGGTGTGGTCTGGGTGGCTGGTTTTGTGGTGTAGTGTGGCTTGGTGTCAATGAGTGGCTTTGTGGTGTGGTGTGGGAGGGAGGCTTTGTGGTGTGGTGTGGTGTGAGAGGATGGCTTTGTGGTGTGGTGTAGTATGGTGTGGGAGGGTGGCTTTGTAGTGTGTTGTGCTGTGGAATGGGGGCTTTGTGGTGTGGTGTGGTGTGGGATGGGGGCTTTGTGGTGTGGTGTTTTGTGGAATGGGGGCTTTGTGGTGTGGTCTGGTGTGGGAGGGTGGCTTTCTGGTGTGGTGTGGTGTAGTATGGTGTGGGAGGGTGGCTTTGTAGTGTGTTGTGCTGTGGAATGGGGGCTTTGTGGTGTGGCGTTGTGTAATGGAGGCTTTGTGGTGTGGTGTTTTGTGGAATGGGGGCTTTGTGGTGTGGTGTGGTGTGGAATGGTGGCTTTGTGGTGTGGTGTGGTGTGGGAGGGTGGCTTTCTGGTGTGGTGTGGTGTGGTGTGGAATGGGAGCTTTGTGGTGTGGTGTTGTGTGACATAGGGGCTTTGTGGTGTGGTGTGGTGTGGTGTGGAATGGTGGCTTTGTGGTGTGGTGTTGTGCTGTGGGATGGGAGCTTTCTGGTGTGGTGTTGTGTGGGATGGTGGCTTTTTGGAGTGGTGTTGTGTGGGATAGGAGCTTTGTGGTGTGGTGTTGTGTGGAATGGTGGCTTTGTGGTGTGGTGTTGTGTGGAATGGTGGCTTTGTGGTGTGGTGTTGTGTGGAATGGTGGCTTTGTGGTGTGGTGTTGTGTGGAATGGTGGCTTTGTGGTGTGGTGTTATGTGGAATGGTGGCTTTGTGGTGTGGTGCTGTGTAATGGTGGCTTTGTGGTGTGGTGTTGTGTGGGATGGTGGCTTTGTGGTGTGTTGTTGTGTGGGATGGTGGCTTTGTGGTGTGGTGTTGTGTGGGATGGTGGCTTTGTGGTGTGGTGTTGTGTGGGATGGTGGCTTTGTGGTGTGGTGTTGTGTGGGATGGTGGCTTTGTGGTGTGTGGTGTGGTGTTGTGTGGAAAGGGGGCTTTGTGGCGTGGTGTTGTGTGGGATAGTGGCTTTGTAGTGTGGTGTGGTGTGGTGTGGGATGGGGGCTTTGTGGTGTGGTGTTATGTGGAATGGGGGCTTTGTGGTGTGGTGTTGTGTGGAATGGTGGCTTTGTGGTGTGGTGTTATGTGGAATGGGGGCTTTGTGGTGTGGTGTTATGTGGAATGGTGGCTTTGTGGTGTGGTGTTATGTGGAATGGTGGCTTTGTGGTGTGGTGTTGTGTGGAATGGTGGCTTTGTGGTGTGGTGTTATGTGGAATGGGGGCTTTGTGGTGTGGTGTTATGTGGAATGGGGGTTTTGTGGTGTGGTGTGGTGTGGAATGGTGGCTTTGTGGTGTGGTGTTGTGTGGAATGGTGGCTTTGTGGTGTGATGTTATGTGGAATGAGGGCTTTGTGGTGTGGTGTGGTGTAATGGGGGCTTTCTGGTGTGGTGTGGTGTGGGATGGGGGCTTTGTGGTGTGGTGTGGTGTAGTGTTGTGTGGAATGGGGGCTTTGTGGTGTGGTGTGGTATGGTGTGGGATAGGGGCTTTGTGGTGTGGTGTGGTGTAGTGTTGTGTGGAATGGGGGCTTTGTGGTGTGGTGTGGTATGGTGTGGGATAGGGGCTTTGTGGTGTGTTGTTGTGTGGGGTGGGGGCTTTGTGGTGTGGTGTTGTGTGGGATGGTGGCTTTGTGGTGTGTGGTGTGGTGTTGTGTGGAAAGGGGGCTTTGTGGTGTGGTGTTGTGTGGAATAGTGGCTTTGTAGTGTGGTGTTGGATGGGAGCTTTGTGGTGTGGAGTTGTGTGGGATAGTGGCTTTGTGGTGTGGTGTTGTGTGGGATGGGGGCTTTGTGGTGTGGTGTGGTGTGAGATGGGAGCTTTGTGGTGTGTGGTGTTGTGTGGGATGGGGGCTTTGTGGTGTGGTATGGTGTGGGATGGGGGCTTTGTGGTGATGTATGGTGTGGGGGGCTTTGTGGTGTGGTGTTGTGTGGTGTGGGATGGGGGCTTTGTGGTGTCGTATGGTGTGGGATGGGGGCTTTGTGGTGTGGTGTGGTTTGTGGTGTGGTGTGGGATGGGGGCTTTGTGGTGTGGTGTGGGGAAGTGTTCTTGTGGTGTTGTGTGGTGTGATGTGGTGTGGCCTGTTGTAGTATGGGAGGGGGGCTTTGTGGTGTGGTGTGGTGCGGTGTAGTGTGGGAGGAGGCTTTGTGGTGTGGTTTGGGAGAGTGTCTTGTGGTGTGGTGTGGTGTGGTGTGGGAGTGGGATTTTGTGTCGCATGGTGTGAGAGATATTTATGGTGTCATATACCCGCCTACGTGACACACTTACCCACCCACCCACCCTCTCATAAATTTCACTCCCTCACCTATACCACCCACCCACCTACAGCACCTACTCACTCATCAAACTCACTTGCCGAAATCCACCCACTCACCAGCATTATCCCCCCCAGTCCACACATTCCAAACATATACCCTCCAATCTAAACACCCACTCCACAAACCCATCCACCAACCAACACCATCCACTCCACACATCAAATCACCCACTCACACCAAAACCTGCTTCTCACACCCACCCACCTATAAAGTAGAAGCACTCACCTCCACTACCCACCAATCCATCATATTTACTCACCTACCCATTCCACTCACTCACCCAACCCACTTGGCACACCGACCCACCCACAAGTTCACCCACCCAGTTACACCACCCACCCACCCAGTATCCAACGTAACACACCCACCAAAACACCAAGTCCATCCAAGCACTTACAACTCCCAGCTACCCCCCGCAGCTACACACCCACCCACTCAATAACCCACTTCACGCATCAATAAAGCCAACCCACCAAAAATCACCATCCACTTCATCCATCTATTACCAACCCATCAATGTACTGTACACCACCCATCCACACATCCCACCCATTAACCCCACCCAACATCTCAGTTCACATATCCACACATCAGTAAGTTAACCTACTTACCTATCCAACAACGCACTTCACATATGACACATACCCATAGAGTCCACCTACCCACCAAGGCATTTCACCCACCTGTCCACCCCTCCAACCCCTCTACACCACCCATTCACCCCTCCACCCCTCTACACCACCCATTCACCCCTCCACCCCTCTACACCACCCATTCACCCCTCCACCCCTCTACACCACCCATTCACCCCTCCACCCCTCTACACCACCCATTCACCCCTCCACCCCTCTACACCACCCACTCACCCCTCCACCCCTCTACACCACCCATTCACCCCTCCACCCCTCTACACCACCCATTCACCCCTCCACCCCTCTACACCACCCACTCACCCCTCCACCCCTCTACACCATCCACTCACCCCTCCACCCCTCTACACCACCCACTCACCCCTCCACCCCTCTACACCACCCACTCACCCCTCCACCCCTCTACACCACCCACTCACCCCTCCACCCCTCTACACCATCCACTCACCCCTCCACCCCTCTACACCATCCACTCACCCCTCCACCCCTCCACACCACCCACTCACCCCTCCACCCCTCTACACCACCCACTCACCCCTCCACCCCTCCACACCACCCACTCACCCCTCCACCCCTCTACACCACCCATTCACCCCTCTACACCACCCACTCACCCCTCCACCCCTCTACACCACCCATTCACCCCTCCACCCCTCTACACCACTCACTCACCCCTCCACCCCTCTACACCATCCATTAGCCCCTCCACCCCTCTACACCACCCACTCACCCCTCCACCCCTCTACACCGCCCACTCACCCCTCCACCCCTCTACACCACCCACTCACCCTTCCACACCACCCACTCACCCCTCCACACCACCCACTCACCCCTCCACACCACCCACTCACCCCTCCACCCCTCTACACCACCCACTCACCCCTCCACCCCTCTACATCACCCACTCACCCCTCCACCCCTCTACACCACCCACTCATCTTCCACCCCTCTACATCACCCACTCACCCCTCTACACCACCCATTCACCCCTCTACACCACCCACTCACCCCTCTACCCCTCTACACCATCCATTCACCCCTTCACCCCTCTACATCACACACTCACCCCTCCCACCCCTCTACACCATCCACTCACCTCTCCACCCCTTTACATCACCCACTCACCCCTCCACCCCTATACACCACCCACTCACCCCTCTACATCTCCCACTCACCCCTCCACCCCTCTACACCACCCCTCCACCCCTCTACACCACCCACTCACCCTTCCACCTCTTACACCATCTACTCACCCATCTAAACCATTCACCCATGCACCCAAGAACCCACTTTACACACGAACACGCCCAGCCATTCATCCCATCCACTCAACAACTCACTCCTCACATCCATCCATCAACACCATCCACTCCACATAGCCACTTACTGAAAAACTCCACCCACCCAACAAACCACTTCATGCGCCCACTCACCGTTCCACCTTCCACCCACCTATCTAACCCATGCACCCACGCAACCAGCAACCCAGTTCACACACCAACCCACCCGCAGAGTCACCCATCCCAACCACTCACCACTCATCCAACAACCCTCTCCTCACACCCACCCACCAAAACCACTCACTTCACAAACCAACCCATCCACACACCCTCCCACTCAATAAACTATTACACACACACACACACACACACACACACACACACACACACACACACACACACACACACACACACACACAGAAGGTCCACTCACCTACCTACACCACCCATCCCACTCAACCTCCCACCCACCCAACAAACCATTTCAGACACCCGCCCATCCACTAATCCACCAACGCACCCACCCAATAAAGCACTTCGTACACCCCTTTACCATCACAAGTCCACCCAGCCACTTGAGCCAACATTCCAGCCATCCCAGCCGTTCATCCACCTACACATCTACAACCTCCATCTACTCGTCTTGCCCACTCACCCACCTACCCATACAACACCCCACCCCACACACCCAACCAAAAAGTCCACCCGCCCACTAGCACCACCCACTTCACACCCGCACTGATTCATTCTCTCACTATCCCCCTTCCCACCCAATAACCCAATTCACATACCCACACACCCACAACGTTCATCCAGACATCCAACATCGCATCTTCTCACCACCACCACCCACTTCACATACCCACCCACCCCACCCACCCACCAATCCCACCCACAGACCCACCACCCAATAACCCATTTCACATATGCACGCATCCACAATGGTCGCCCACCCACCCTCCCACCCACAAAGACAACTCATCCACCACAGAAACTACACACACTCATCTACCTAACAAGGAGCTTCCCACATCCACCCAGCTACCAACGCCACCCACCACTCCACTCCAACCCACCCAACAATTCATCTCACACATCCACTACACCACTCACCTCCACCATCCACCCATCCTTCCCATCCACTCACCTACCCATCGACCTTGCCACTTCACAATCACCCTCCCACACCACTCACCCACTCACCCGGCAACCCAGTTCACTCACCCACCGACCCAAGAATTCACGCATCTACCCAACCATCTCGACCACTCAATAAATATCTTCATACACCCATCAAACCACAAATATCCCCCCCCCCCTTTTTCCACTTTACATCCACCCACCCACCCCACTTACCCACCCACACAGCAATCAGCTACTCACACTCACCACATCCATACCAAAATATCCAGCCTCCCACTCACCCATCCCACAAACTCACCCACTTAAGTCAACAACCCACTTCCCACACTCACCCACCCACCTACACTGCCCACTCACCCACCCCACACTCTCACCCACCCACCCAACAATCCACTTCCCACATTGTCTGCCGCATGGCCTGCGTTCCACCATGAAGGGGATGGAGACAAAAGACATGGGAGTAGTGAGCACAACTGCCTCCTGAATGGGTCTCTCTCTCTCTCTCTCTCTCTCTCTCCAAATAATCACACTGGGGCTTTATTACTAATGCTATAAAAACTGCAGTAGTTACATGATGGGTTTAGCAGTGCTTGCCACGAACGCTATGTTATGGTGTCAGGAGGGCTACACACCACAAGTGCTGGTGCTCTGTTGACAATGCATTCTGTCGGATTGGTGTTAGGGACACAGTGCATTGCAATATAATTTTCCACTTAACATTACAGTCATACATTAGTCTGCAAAGGTAACATCCGATTACACGAGTTTTCAGGGATTTATGGGCCGGAGACGAGGCTAGAGTTGTTCATAGGTTTTAACTTCTTCAGTCCAGTCACTTATTACACTGGTTTATTCTCCCACCCTCAAAATGCTTCAACTCTGTAAAGGAAACTTTTTATTTTTTCTCTCGTGGAGAGGTTTGATATAGCATTAACTAATTCCAACACTGCTACAGCTCCATCATAAGATGAATAAAATCATCTGAAGGTACCAAGTATACGGTAAAAAATAAATTACTTCATTGGATTCAAGTGGTTAAGGGAGAGATGAGATGGTGCCAAGGGCGAGTGCGTTCACCTATGGCTGTGTT
>NC_137012.1:16590148-16690148 GCF_032717465.1 Coenobita brevimanus | reverse complement strand
TACAGCATAGCTGGGTCTTTCGGGTGTGGGCAATCAGGCAAGTTAGCTGCCACTGCGACTGCAACACAATGGCGAGGTGTTCAGGAAGTTAGCCAAAGAAACCTTGATGGACTCTGAAAGAACAATAATGGCCCCCAGTCCCGTGCAGCCCTTAAATGGGCAGGGGGTGCTAAGAATCTCACGGTTGCCTCAATTACAATCTAATTCCTTTGTTAATGCAAAAAATACAATTAAAATTGGTAACTGGAATGTGAGAACGCTAAATCATGACGGTAAAATCGATGAGTTAGTGAAGGTTTTTCAAAATTACGGACTTGATATTTGTGCTCTGACAGAAACTAGATTAACTGGAGTCGATAAGTTGGATTTGGAGGATGGTATACGTTTATTGATATCTGGTCGACAGGATGGAATGCATTATCAGGGAGTAGGATTGTTGCTGGGTTGTAAGGCAAATAAGGCTTTATGTGAGTGGGATCCTATAGATGAGCGATTGTTATACGAACGGTTTAAATCAAATCATGGCAACATCAGTCTGTTTGTGTGTTATGCACCTACTAATGATGCACTCGATGAAAGGAAAGACACATTTTATGAAAAGTTGCAAGAAGGAGTAGGAAGGGTACCTAGACATGATGTTTTGATCTGCGTTGGAGACTTTAATGCAGTAATGGGCTGTTCAAATGAGGGATTTGAGGCATGTATGGGTAAGATGGGAGTTGGTAGTAGGATGAGTGAAAATGGAGTGAGGTTTGGAAGCTTCTGTCTAGCAAATGACTTAGTCATCGGGGGCACACTCTTTCAGCATTGCAATATACACAAGACAACTTGGGTGTCGCCGTGTGGAAAATATAAAAATCAGATTGATCACATCGCTATCAGTAGGAGGCATAGAAGTTCTCTGCTAGATGTTCATGTTAAACGGGGAGCGGATATTGGTAGTGACCATCAACTCAGCATTGCAAAAATAAGGTTTAAACTTAAAAATCAGAAGAAGGAAAAATCTGGTGTTGGTAGATACGATATTGTTAAGCTTAGAAGGGAAGGAGAAGAAAAGGAGGAATTCAGATTAGAATGCAGAAATAGGTTTTTGGTGTTGGAAACGTTGGAAGAGGGGGAGAGAAGTGTAGATGAGATGTGGGAGGATGTGAACAAAGTTTTGCATGAGACTGCTGAATGTACGATTGGAAGGAGACATAGATTCAGGAGAAAGAAATGGATATCAGAGGAAACGTGGGATATGATAAAAAAGAGAGGTGAGGCTAAATTGAGGAGTGAGATGCAATGCGTTGATGAACAAGAGATTGAATTAGCAAGAGCTGCGTACTGGAGTTTGAATTCAGAAGTAAGAAGGTTAGCTAGGAGAGATAAAAGAAGATGTGTGGATGAAAAGGTTGCAGAGACTGAAATCTTAATAAACAAAAATGATGGACAGAGTCAAAGAATAGCATATGAATCGATTAGAGAACTGAGTGGTAATGCAGGTAAACGCAAGGAAATACCAGTTAGAGACAGGGAAGGAAATTTATTGACCAAAGATGGAGATATTAAAAATAGATGGAAAGAGCATTTTGAGACAGTTCTTAATAGACCAATACCACCAGAAGAGGATATACCGTCTGCTCAGGAAGATTTAAATATAGAAACAGGAGAGTTGAGGCTTGCAGAAGTGGAGAAAGCAGTAAAACAGTTAAAGAATAATAAGGCACCAGGGGAGGATGGTTTATTTCCGGAAATGTTTAAAGTGGAGGGGGATAGATTAATAATGATCTTGACCAAGCTATTCAATAAGATATGGGTGACGGGGTTACTACCATCAGTTTGGAAGAATGGTGTAATTGTTAAAGTTCCGAAGAAGGGAGACCTGAGTGAATGTGGTAGTTGGAGGGGAATCTCTTTGTCACCGATAGCTTTGAAAGTTTTCAGTAGAGTGTTGTTAAATAGGTTGGAGCCGGTGGTTGAGGGTATTCTGAGGGATGAACAGGCTGGTTTTAGAAAGGGACGTGGTTGCAATGATCAGATCTTTATAGTTAGGCCTTTGATGCAGCAAGTTAATGAAATGAGAGTACCGTTAAGTCTTTGTTTTGTTAATTTTGAAAAGGCTTTTGATAGTGTTTCGAGAGAGACTATGGGGAAGATCATGAGACATTATGGAATACCAGAGGAGTTTGTGAGGGTCATTATGAACATGCATGAGGACACATTTTGTAAAGTGATGGTTGATGGTTGTCTGAGTGATTCGTTTGAAGTCAAGTCCGGAGTAATTCAAGGTGGTGTTCTATCGCCTTTACTATTTATATTGGTCATTGATTACATTATGAAACGCGTTGGAACAGAAACCGTTGCAGGTATACTTTGGGGAGAGAACAGGAAACTTTTGGATTTAGATTATGCAGATGATATAGTTTTGATTTGTGATGGGCCAGAAGAGATGCAGAGAGTGTTGGACTGTTTGGTGAGTGAAGGTCGCAAGGTGGGTTTGGTTATTAATTGTGGAAAAACTGAAATAATCAATATGAATATGGAAAATGCGTTGGAATGTGTAATTGGAGGTATGGTTGTAAAGCAAGTTGATAGGTTTAAATATTTAGGTACTTATTTAGCCAAGGATGGTTCTTTGAACTTTGAATTCGAGGAAAGGTTAAAGAAGGCTAATCAGGCAATGGGAATGCTTAAAAATATTTGGAATAATAACAATTTTTCTGTGCATACAAAAATCAAACTTTATAAGGTAATGGTTAGGAGTATCTTAATTTATGGACACGAGTCTTGGTACAGCACAGTGACTATGGAAAATAAATTCTTGGTGTTTGAAAACAAAGCACTTAGAAGAATATTAGGAGTTAAGTGGTGAGAAAGGATACCAAATAGTAGAATTAGAGAAATAACGGGAGTGCAGCCGGTCGATGAATATGTTAGGTTCTCACGATGGAAGTGGCTAGGACATGTATAGGAGACAGGGAATAGTAAGAGGTACACCAGGGTGGGTGGCACTTGGTAGGAGAGGTAGAGGAAGGCCAAAAGAGACGTGGGTGAGGACAATGAGACGGGAAGCTGGAGATGAGTGTTGGGGAGATCTTGAGGAGTTAGCACAAGATAGGATGTGGTGGTGTGAGTTCATCGAGGCCCTATGCATCCCCGAGGGTGCCACAGGACTAGGAGTATTAGTCGTAAACTATGCCACAGAAATGTATCTTTCCGTTTCAGGATTATACTGCGACACAATTTACTTTAATAGACGTGACTAATACATGGATATACACAAGACATCACTGTAATGGTTTGGAGGTACCTCATCAGAATCAGGCATGCCAGCCATTCCGAGATGACCAGCTACTGTATGTTTTGCTCATATTAACATCCATCGTGGCTCGAGCTTCGAGAACTTTTTAGTGAGAGTGTACGTTCATAACACTTCTGTGGGCGCGGTATTTCCTGAACCCATCGACGGATTTCCACACATTTGCATCTCTCCACCCAGTTAACAGGGACACCATAATAGTATCCATATCACTCCATCATTTAGTTATATGATTACCACCCACCATTGTAATGGTTTCCTAAGTTACAGGATACCATCAGGCTTGTCACTCAGTGTAGAGGCACCTAAAGTAGAAAGATGAGTAATAAAAAATAAAAGCAGGGGTGGGAAAAATTAGGAAAAGAAGAGAGCATACACAGAAAATAATGATAGAGAAAAGAAGCAAGTAGTACTGCATGGAGAGTAATGGGGGTTGACAAATGGCTAAACATGGGATAGGTAACGTTTAAGAATCCTACACTTTGTACTAATAAACAGAGGGTATTATTCTTAACTTACCATTATAATACGACTTTCTTTTTTCCACAGATGAAGAAGTGCAGAAAATGCAAAGTGACCTTCGCCACAGAGAAGATGCTGGAGGCACATCTGCGCTCGAATGTCTGCAGAACTCCCAAGGAAGAACGGAAGTGCGAACAACAAACAGAAAGTAAGTACTAACAGAAAAAAAAAAAAAGTTGGAGACAAAGAGCCTCACATGGCAACGTAACTCAGAACCACTGCCAAGGTTTAGAGGCAGACTTATATATATATCATCATAATCATCATCATCATCAGCCGTTTGAGTATCCACTGCAGGACCGGTCTATCACGACCGAAGTCGGGACGATACAGCCAATGTATCTCTACCAAGTGGCTTAGGCTGTCTGGTAGAGATGGTATGTAGGGTGAGAAGTGCTTGTATGTGTAACTGTAGTGTTGGAGTGGCTTTGGATGTGTGTGTAGTCTGTGAACCACGTGTAATCGGCACGCGCATGCCGACTGGGTGCAAGAATATAGTAAGCGACGCTGGTTTAACTACAGCATCCCTTGTGTCCGCCACTGCAGTACATGACCGGATGAACACTCTCAAAGTTTATTACCCTGGCTATATATATATATGGGAGTATGGATGGGGTGTATGCGTGGGAGTAGGTGAGAATGAGAGAGCAAAAGAAAGAGTGTGTATTGTGGTGAGTAATATATGGAAGGAGTATATAAGAGAGTATGGATCAGTTGGCTCAAGGTTTTTGTGGGTAAGATTGGAATACAAGTGTGGGCGATTGTGTGCGTGTATGCGCCAACGCAAGATATTGCAAGCAAAGTGAGAGAAGAGTTCTGGAAGTGTGCATGGAAAAGTTTGAAAGGAATGAGAGAGTGTTTTTTATTGGAGATATGAATGGTAAAGTAGGAAATATGAAGGTGGATAGAGTAGTTGGTGAGTGGGGTGTGCCGGCAGAGATGGATGATAATGGCAGTGCGTTAGTGGACATTTGTGCAGGGAGGGGGTTGGTGATAGCCAATACCCTCTTGAGGCACAAATGATCCACAGGTATACATGGCGAGTGATGAGAAGGGTGGGTGGTGAAATGCTTGAACGGAAGGCAATGACTGATTATGTGTGTGTGGATGAAAGGATGAGGTGAGTAATGGATGCAAGAGCGTACTGTATAGAGGTTGGGGGGGGGGGAATTTCTGACCACCACTTGATGGTGGTCAGAATCAATTCACGACTGAAATGGAGAAATAGAAGAAGGGAAGGGGAGGAAGTAGTAGATGCAAGGAGAATGGAAAGGTTACAAGAGGATGAGAAAGAGGCAAAATATAAGAGAGAAGTGGAGGAGCGATTGGGTAAATATGGATTGGAGCAGGTGGGGGACGTAGAAGGTGTGTGCAGGATATTCACAATAGAAATATGTGCAGCATGTGATGTGGTGTGTGGGGTGAAGAGATGACGAAAGAGGGTGCATGGAACAGCATGGTGTAATGAAGAGGTGAGACAGGCTGTGGCACAAAAGAAGAAAGCATATAATAAGTGGATGAGAAATGGAAGAGAGAGATGAAAAGATTAGTAAGAGAGAGTAAGAAGAGAGTGGATGAGGAATTTGGCAAGAAGATGAGTGTAAAGTGGAGGGAATGTAAAAAAGTGTTCTGGAGTTAGACAATGTGGCAATGAAGTTAGTCGGGAAGTGAAAGATAAAAATGGTAGGTTACTAGTGGAGAAGAGAGAAAAAGTGAGCAGATGGAGAGAACATTTTAAGGAATTGCTGAACACAGAGAATGAAAGTAATGAGAGTATAAGTGGCTGGGGAATGGCTGGGAGAAGGAGGGATGTGAGAAGAGAGGAAGAAATCAGTATTTAGGACGGAAGTTGTGGAAGCAGTGAAGAAAGTCAAAATGGGGAAAGCCCAAGGAATTGATGGAGTGTGTGGTGAAATGCTGAAGCATGGGGGAGAGATAGTAGTAAAATTGGTGTGGAAAATGTGCAGATTGGCCTGGGAGGAAGGTAGAGTTCCTTGTACAAAGGAAAAGGGGGAAAAAGAAGTCTGTGGTAATCATAGCGGTATTTGTCTTCTTAGTGTAATAGGAAAAGTATATGGTAGGATACTGACAGAGTTAGGAAAATAACGGATGAATTAGTTGGAGAAGAACAGGGAGGTTTTAGGAAGGGAAGATGTTGTGTAGATCAGATTTTCATTCTTAGATCTTCAGTGGAAAAGTTTCTAGAGAAGGGAAAGAGGTTGTATGCAGCCTGCATAGATTTGGAGAAAGCATATGACAGGGTGGATAGACAAGAACTGTGGAAAGTATTAAGAATATATGGAGTAGATGGGAAGTTGTTGAATGCTGTGAAGAGTATGTATGAGGTTGCTAAGGCTGCAGTGCATGTGGATAGTGACCTAAGTGAATTTTTCTATTTGAAGGTTGGATTGAAACAGGGATATGTTATGTCTCCATGGTTGTTCAGTCTGTATATGGATGGGGTTATAAAAGAGATATAAGGTAGGGCAGTGGATGTTGGAGTGGCCCTAGTGAGAGACGGCAGTGTGTGGAAACTCCCTGTACTGTTGTTTGCAGATGATACTGTGTTGTTAAATGAAGACGAAGGGGAGCTGCAAGGCTTGGTGGATGAGTCTGGAAGAGTGTGTAAGAAACGGAATCTAAAGGTGAATGTTGGGAAGAGTAAAGTGATGGTCTTTGAGAGAAGCGAAGTCAGTGAATGTACAGTGAGGTTGGATGAGGAGGAAGTGGAAAATGTGAGTACGTTTAAGTACTTGGGTAGTGTGATGAGTAAAGATGGCGGTTTAGAGGGTGAAGTGCTTGAAAGGGTACAACAAGGAAAAAAGGTTGCTGGTTCCCTGAAAGCAGTGATAAGAAACAGGGAAGTGAGCATGGAAGTGAAAAAGTTACTACATGACACAATAGTGATACCAGCTCTAACTTATGGAAGTGAAGCTTGGACCTTGTTGAAGGGACAGAAGTTAAGAGTGAGAGCAGTGGAAATGAGTTATTTGAGAGGAAACTGTGGAGTCATATGGAGAGACAGACTGACGAATGAGGTTGTGAAGGAGCGTTGTGGTGTGGATGTGGATGTGATAGGAAGCGTTAGAAGAAACACACTGAGGTGGTTTGGCCATGTGGAGAGGATGGAGAGTGAGACATTGACGAGGAGAATGTATGTGAGTGAGGTGGAGGGGGAGGAAGAGGGAGGGGGAGGCCAAGGATGAGATGAAAGGATGGAGTGGAGAGGTATACGAGAGAGGGGGGTGTTTAGCTGTGAGGGGGGTGTTTAGCTGAGAGCAGGGCAGTGAAATGGCGGGGGACAGGGTGACGTGGAGGCGATTTGTTTGTGGCCACCCTTTACGGGATTAAGGCGTTTGGCAATATATATATATATATATATATATATATATATATATATATATATATATATATATATATATATAAAATTGTGGTAGGTGGGGACGCTCACCATCCACTCACTATAGATGTAGTGCTGCTCTCGGGTGTCTGCCCTTTCCTCTCCTCCATCCTTGTTTCCTTCCATCCTCTTCTGTCATTCTCGCCTTCATTCTTTCCTTGTCCTTCTTCCTACGGGTGACTTTACACTCCCTCTTCTGTCTTTCTTTCCTTCATTCTTTCCTCTTCCTTCTGCCTGTGGGTGACTCTACACTGAATGACAAGCCAAATGGTTTTCTGTACACCAGGAAACCATTTACTACGCTGGGTGGTAACCATACTTTGGCGCCTGGTGGTTTAATGAGTAATTACGGCGCCCCAATCGGATTGAGCCGGTGAAGGTTTATATCCAAGGGATGGTTGGGGTTTATTATTCACGTAATGCCACTCGGGGATGAGTGAGGCTGGTCACTCTCATGTTAAATGTCACGACCAACATGCCTAGCCCCGGGCTCCTACGCTCCTCATGGGGCAACGTAGAATTGGATGATGGATGGATGGAGATAGATAGATAGGTAGACAGATGTATGCTGATATCCACAAGGAAAAGGAAACACGATATATTCCGAGCGCTTTCGTGTATTCACATCTTCAGGAGAGAGCCAAGTGAAGGAGCTGGAGTACACTGTACACCTGTCATTTTTATACAGAAAGTAGGAGGGGAAAGTCCCAAGGGAGCTTACTAAGTCGCTGAGAGATACTACTGTTCTAAACTTACATTCTTGTTTCTAGCTAAATAAATACAGTATTAAAATAAATGTTACGACATACATAAAACATAATTCTTGATATACACACTTCTGCATAACAATGAATATACCGAGCGGTATGAGTAACTGTGGAGTGTCGTAGCATTAAGTTCTTAAAGGATTATCAGGGTGTGGGAAGCGGATTATCAAGCGTGGGCCTATTGACCTACCCAGATTTCTCTCTCTCTCTCTATCATAATTCTGCGAATTAATCTAATCAAAGTCATGCTTAATGGACAACTGCGCATATAATCAATGTCAGTATACATATGCATGGGGGAGGCGGTGGCTCAATCGGTAGAGAGGTGGCTTGCGGTCCTACCGGACCCAGGTTCAAATCCCCGCTGGTGCAGGGAACAGTTTAAGGATTTGAATTTCCTTACGGCAGAGTTTACCGATCTACCAGAAGACCCGCCGACATGTCGTAAAAATACCCCCGCTAATACCAATACACCAGTCCTGTATGAGACAGCCCTAGCATGTATTCAATATGGACGGTGGGTGTTAGCGCCGAAGTGGTGACATGTAGAGGTGTACGATATGTAGGAGGACTACTGGGCCTTGGGAGCAGGCTGAGAAGCCTATGCCCAGAGTCGAGCACATAAAAAAAAAAAAAAAAAAAAACATGAACACTGACCCATGTAAAAAAAAAAAAAAAAAATCTTACCCTGACGTATACTGTATATGAACTCAGGTACATACAAACGTACATATGCACATACAAACGTATACATCTATGAATGAGCACAAATATACATAGACTAAAAATATATTCTCAAAATACGTACAGTGCGGCCCATTCTTTTCAAACAGAATAATTTTATTGCCAACAGCACTCAGGAACCTCTGGGAAATAATTATAACTGGCTTGGCATTGGATTTAGCTTCTTACTCCTAAAGAACATCAGCTGTACCATAGCCAGCCTCATTATGGGGAACCATTAACAGCAGACATGGCATACCAGTAATTAATATAATTTTATAACACTGTTGCAGATAGAAAAGCCAAGGAAGAAAAGGAAAAGAGAAAGGATCGCGAGGAACGTCAAGGTGCCCAAGGTGGACACTGAGGATGATACCCAGCATTGCCACATCGTGATATTCCCTCCACCTCACTCACATACACTCGCCTCGTCAGTCCCTCGTTCTCCATCCTCTTCTCATGGCCAAACCACCTCCGTGTATTTCTCCTAACGCTTTCTATCACATCCACATCCACACCACAACGCTCCTTCACTTCCTCATTTGTCAGGCTGTCTCTCCCAGTGACTCCATATGCTCCTCTCAAATAAGTCATTTCCACTGCTCTCATTCTTGATTTGTGTCCCTCCAGCAAGGTCCAAGCTTCACTCCCATACATTACAGTATCACAGTACTGTCATGCAGCGACTTTCATTACTTCCATGCTCACTTCCTTGTTACCTATCACTGCTTTCAGGGAACCAGCAACCTTTCTTCCTTGTACCTTTCAAGCACTTCACTCGCTAAACATCCATCCTTATTCATCACACTACCCAAGTATTTAAACGCACTAGCATTTTCCATATCCTCCTCAGCCAATTTCACTTTACATTCACTGACTTCACTTCTCTCGAAGACCATAACTTTACTCTTCCCTACATTCACCTTTAGATTCCGTTTCTTACCCCCCCCCAAACTCATTCACCAAGCCTTGCAGCTCCCCTTCGTCTTCATTTAACAACATAGTATCATCTGCAAACAACAGTACAGGGAGTTTCCAAACATTGCCCTCTCTCACTAGGGCCGCTTCAACATCCACTGCCCTACCTTATATCTCTTTAATAAACCAATCCATCTGATGAAGAAGGAAATTTGTTGCACTATATTTGAAATTACCAGTGGAATAGTTAAGAGATTCTTGTGTACATGGAATATATTAGGGACACTGTACTATACACAGTATATCTATAGGGTCTCTAGTGTACATGGAGTATATTAGGGACCATGTACTATACAAAGTATATCTATCGGGTCTCTAGTGTATATGGTGTATATTAGGGACCCTATACTATTCTATACATAGTATATCTATAGGGTCTCTAGTGTACATGGAGTATATTAGGGACCTTGTACTATACATAGTATACCTATACGGTCTTTAGTCTGTGGGATGGTGCCCCTAATATCATTCTATAAACCTTATGTCCTATTCTTTTAATTTGTTGAATATCTCTTTTATTCAGGCGAATAACATCATGCCAAGCAGGTACTGTACCTACAGTACCTGCTGATTCTGCTCACTTTTTATTCGTTAAAAATCAGGCTATACTACATTTATGTTTTATTTATTTTTTTTTTCTAGACCACTTTCCCCTGCAATTTTTTTCAATTATTTTAATTCACTAATTTAGATCCTCGTCAGTGCAGAACAAAGTACGGTATTAATACAGAAAGATTCATCGTTAAAGCCTAACCCTGTCTTATTTATTCAGATATTATTATAGTGTTTACTCATTTGCAAGAAGTTGTAGATGCTGTGCAACCTTGTTTTATTGCATTTGTGATGCTTAATTCTTTTTGAATGGCACATTTAGTTGTAGGCTAGATTTGTTTTATTTCCTGTATACATTATGGCTATATATTACTTTTGGATGTACTTTAAAATGTATCAAAGCTTTTGTGAGCATTGTTCGTCTAACTGATTCAAAAGCATTTTTGAAGTTTGCTGAAGTAACAGATAAAGACCTTTTATTGTTGCTCAGATCTGGTATGTATTTTTCTACTTCAGCTGCTTGTGGTTTCATAATGAATATATTATTCATTCTATGTATAACAAGTATTCCCCTAGATTCCTTTTAGCTACATGTGCTACATCTTTTATAATTTTTTTTTTTTTTTTTAATAACAGAACGGAGGAAGGAAAAACAAATGAATAAAACAAATAAATCATACACCAGATTACTGGTGTCCTCTGTTCATAAAATATCTGTAACAGTTAGACTTGAACAGCTGTGGGTTGAAATTTGGAGGGAAACAACTCTGGGGAAGCGAGTTCCAGAGAGATGCAGTTCGGGGAATGAAAGAATTTTAATAGGCAGAAGTTCTGCAGTATGGCTGAGTGACATTCCAGTCATGAGCGCTACCAGATGCCCGTGTAGCACAAGGGAAGGCATGGAGAGGTGGCACAATGGACGCAACTCCGTATGAGCATTTGCCATAAAAATATCTGTTAAATAATGCAAGGGAGGCAACATTCCTTCTTACTTGCAGGGGAGGTAGTTTATTTGTAATGGCAGTGTTGTTAATAATTCTAACAGCTTTGTTTTGAATTTTGTCTAGTTGTTTTAATGCAACCTCCCCACATCCATTCCACAAGGGTGAGCAATATTCAAGCTGAAAGCGGATATGACTCTTATAAATTACAGCTACCTGCTCATCAGCGAAAAAATTATGGGCTCTGTACAATAATCCAAGTTTCTTTGAGGCGGTTTAAGCAAGTGATCTAATATGAAAGGTCCAGCTGCGGGCATTGTTGAGACGCCAAGAATTTCAATACTTTTGGAGATGGGAATATTAGTAGCACTGAAGGTAATGAAGGAATCTGGCAATATCAGTCTATTAGTAAATTGTATATATTTAGTTTTACTAGCATTAAAAGTGACAAGGTTGTTTTGTCCCCATTCACTGATCGTAGATAGGTCTTGATTTATGGAGATGGCTGTACTGAGTTGGGAGGTAGAGATATTAGACTTTGTAAATGGGTGTCTGAGTGTGAACGAACTATGTAGTGTTGAGTCATCTGCGTATGAGTGGGTCGGATTGTGGGTGACAGATAAGAGATCATTAATATGAACCAGGACTGACCCCTGCCGCACGCCAAAGTTAATTGAGTGGAAATTGGAATATACATCATCTACTTTTACTCTTATTTTCCTTAAGGTATGAAGAAATCAAAGGAACAAAAGACGTTAGTCCATAGCAAGGGAGTTAGGACAGCAGGGAACGGTGCCATACTCTGTCGAAAGCTTTAGAAATATCAAGAGCTACTTGTGTTATCTGGACAATTCTAAGTATAACACTTAAGTGTTCCTCTAGATTCCTTGTAGCTACATGTGCTACATCTTTAATAATACTTGTGTTATCTGGACAATATTCTAAGTAAAACACCAAAGTGTTCCTCTAGATAAGTGGTTCCCAAACTTTTTCTTGTCGTTACCCACTTTTCATACATGATCCTTGTCCATGGCCCCCCTTCCCCAACCATAACCCATGACTACAGTGACTGTCTACACTACAGTCCTACACTCATCATGTCCATATAAAAATCACTCTAGCAAATCCTGTAATTTTATTGATTCCATTTGTTATTTTCTCTTTTGTTAAGTATTAATAAAGAAATGTGTATTTTGTCTTAGCTGAATCTTATATAATTATTGAAATGGTACTAAAGGAGTAATAAAATGCACATTTAAAAAATTCATACTTAGAGTAATTAAAAATTGCATTATTGCGAAAAGCTGATTCAGCAATAGAAAAAAAATTCACTGGATTGAAAAAGTGTATTAATCCCACGCAATTTGATCTGATCTTTGAATCTTACAAATCTGATAACTTTATTATTCTGAAATGATATGCTATCATAGTGAGTCATAATTATCTGCCACAACCATGGCCTTTAATTGCGACACACCCACCTCCTCCCAGACCATTTGCTTCTGAACATTCATGCCATGTTCATTTTTCCTTCATTTGAATCCCCATTCCACTCAGTGTGAAGGGTGTTGTTGCAGATTATCAACAAGCTTCTTGATTCTTGGTTTTGTTTCAGTTAAAGCACACCGTAGGTCATGCTTCACTTGAAGTCTGTTGCGATGTTTCGTTTTAATGTGGAGTAGTTGAGAGAATGCAGCCTCACATGAATAAGTTGATGAAAATGGTAGGAGGTGGCGAAAAGCCAAGTCACATAAGTTTGCGTATGAAGCTGCCATTGATGACCAAAATACTGTGAGAGATACAGTTTCAAACTTCATCCTGGCTCCTGAATCCTCCTGAAGTGTCAACAGCTCAGTTTGGGCATCATCATTGTCATCAGGTATGCATGTCACTGGAGCGGTGAAGGGGAACCTTACTAGCCGAGAAGTTAGGCTTTGGATATCTGGGAAGTATCTTTTAAATTCCTCTCCACTGACTACCTACTCGCTAAACTCCTTCGGTTCAGGTTATGGCCCCCTACATTCTGATATATGGCCCCCAAGGGGGCCATGGCCCCCAGTTTGGGAACCACTGTACTAGAGTCCTTGTAGCTACATGTGCTACATCTTTAATAATACTTGTGTTATCTGGACAATATTCTAAGAATCGATTTTTTTATAATCGTCCCAAATTTGCTTTATTATACCATGCATAGACTTTTTTTTTTTTTTTAAATACAGTATATGCAACCTGGCTTCAGAAATCACAAACATTTCCACACACACACACACACACACACACACACACACACACACACACACAATATATATATATATATACTGTATATATATATATATATATATATATATATATATATATATATATATATATATATATATATATATATATAGCTATTATACATAATGTGTAAAATAAAAGACCTAAGCCAACTGTGTGTTTTACTGGCCATAGGTTACATTTTTTTTTTTTTTTTGAAAGATTCCCTGCACATATAGTGCAGGCCGGGCCATACATTAGCCCGGTCAGTGGTGTATGGGCTGATTAAAAAAACAGTAAGTGGGGAGAACAGGACCTGGGGAATGCCCAGCACACACGTCCTGTCTCCTGACTTTGTGGTGTGTGTCTAGGTTACATTTACTGCCGCTGTAGCAAAATATCCTGACTGAACACCTTGGCTCGTCCAGCCAATGCCACATGTAGGCTACGAGTATTTCCAGGGAGGCAGGATATTCCGTTGCACTGGATATTGATATGTATACTCTTTTTACACTAACCTGGCCCAAAATTGCCGCATCTCCATCATCAGTGCTGAGTTGTGGGAATACATTAGTACTAGAATATGTTTCTGGTCACGAAGTGCTATGGAGACTATGTAAAATCGTGTGTATATATATATATATATATATATATATATATATATATAGCCTAAAATTGCCATCTTTCCATCATGAGTGCCGAGTTATGAGAATACATGATTAACACTATACCGATAGCGTTGGCCAGTGTCTCTTGTGCCCCGTCCCCTACTGACGCCCCGCCCTCTTCCAGATCTATTCGTTGCTCATTGGCTGAGATAATTCTTCTTCTTACTGATAGAATAATCAGCCTTACCACGAAACAGTATCGTATTATTTACTTTTACTTTGAATTCATTTCTTTATGACAAAGTTGTGTGTGTGTGTTCTTACCTAATTGTTCTTACCTAATTGTATCTTTACAGGAATGAGTCAAGCTCGTACTGTCCCGTGTCTTAAACCATATTTATCGTACATACCCTTAAATTTGTGAATTGTTTTGGCACACACTATTTCATTCGGTAGTGCATTCCATTGATCAATTGCTCTGTTTGGGAAACTGAATTTCCTTACGTCTTTATCACCTCTCTTCTTATGCAGTTTTTTGCAGTGTCCTCTTGCTGATGCTTCTCCATATGTTAAGTAATCATTTATATCTATTTTCACCTTCCCTGATATGCACTTATATAGCATTATCATGTCACCTCTTTTCCTTCTTTCCTGTAGTGTTGGTAGATTCAGTTTATTTAGTCTTTCTTCGTAGCTTAGGTCCCTTAAGCTTGGTATCCATCTTGTAGCGGCCCTTTGAACTTTTTCAATCTTGTCTATATGCTTTTTGTGATGAGGACTCCAGACTACTGATGCATATTCCAGGGTTGGTCTAATGAATGACGTTATTATCCTTCTTAGCATGTCTTCATTTATGTATGTGAATGCTATTCTCATATTTGCAAGCGGTGTATACATGTTCCGTACCTTCTCGCTGATGTGGTCAGCCGGAGATAGTCTGTTATTGATAATCACACCTAGGTCTTTCTCTCTTTCTGATGTGTATAGGGTTTTATTTCCTAACTTATAATCCCAATCAGGTCTTTTTCCACTTTTACCAAACTTGATTACATGACACTTGTCCACATTGAATTCCATTTGCCATGTACTACTCCATTCATGAAGTTTATTTAATTCATCTTGTAGCTCTTTACAAGAGTCTGTGTTAGTAATTCTCCTTTGTATTTTTGCATCATCTGCAAACATATTCAGATAGCTCTCATTTCCAGTGTTACTGTTTATATCATTTATATACACTAAAAACATGATTGGTGACAGCACTGAACCCTGTGGTACTCCACTAGTCACTTCTTTCCATGATGAGTAGTTTCCTCTTAGTACTGTTCTCATTTCTCTTTTTATGAGAAAGTCTTGCATCCAACAAAACAGTTTGCCTCGAATTCCTCCTTGATGGTACAGTTTCCATAAAAGTCTTTGGTGTGGTACTGTGTCAAAAGCTTTCTTGAAATCTAAAAAGATACTGTCCACCCATCCTTCTCTTTCCTGTATTGTGTTTGTTACTCTGTCATAGTAGCTCAACAGATTAGTAACACATGATTTTCCTTTTCTGAAACCAAACTGTCTTTCTGTTATCATACTGTGTTCTTCTAGATGATTTACCCAAGCTTTTCTTATAAGCTTTTCTAATACCTTGCTTACACCACTGGTCAGTGATACTGGTCGGTAGTTGAATGGATTTTGTCTATTTCCTTTCTTGAATAAAGGGACAATATTTACTTTTTTCCAAATATCAGGTAGTTTACCTTGACTCAAGGATTTCTTGAAAATTAAAAATAATGGTTTACTTAACTCCTTTGCACATTCTCGTAGTACCCAACATGAAATTTCATCAGGACCACTTGCTTTTCCTCTGTCTAATCTACTTAACTCCTCTTGTATTACTTTTTCTGCTATTTGCATATCTGGTAGTCTGTGTGGACATGCATGTCCCACACAGTCCCTCTCAAAATTTTTTTCTTCTGTAAAAACTAATTGGAAATTCTTATTTAGTGCTTCACAAATATCTTTCTCTTGTGTGTAAGTGATTCCCTCGTCCGTAATGGATTGTATTATATCTTTTACTTTGGTTTTGCTTCTGATATAGCTGTAAAACAGCTTTGGTTGATCACTACTCTTATTTATTATATCCTCCTCAAACTGTTTTTGGGCTTCCCTCCTTATTCTTGTATAATCGTTTCTTGCCTGTTTGTAATTATTATACGTCCTTTCACTATTGTGTCTTCTGTATCTATTCCACATCAAATCTCTTCTTTCTTTTGATTTTTTACATTCTGTATTGAACCATTTCTGTATTTTCTTATCTGCTTCTTTGTGCTGTGGGATGTACTTCTGGACTCCTATTTCATAAAATTCACAGAATTTTTTATATACAGCATTTATATCTTGTCCTCTAAGCTCATTTTCCCAATCAACTTCTAAGAAATACTTCTTTAGGTCTTGATAATTTCCTTTTTTATAGTTTAGGCTCTTTTTGTAACTATCATTGCTGTTTACTATGTCATATGCTATCCTGAAGTTATAATTTAGTACTGAATGATTGCTTTTGCCGAGTGGAGGGTGATATATTAAACTGTCAATATCATTTTCTTGCCTAGTAAATATTAGATCTACCACTGAAGGTTCATCAAGTCCTCTTTTTCTGGTGGTTTCCCTCACATGTTGCGTTAGGAAAAACTCTTGCACGAGATCCAGGAGCTTTTGGTCCCAACAGCTTTCTTGGCTAATTATATCTAGAGTATTCCAATTTATATTTGTATTAAAATCCCCAGTTAGTATAATTCTTTCCGATTTCTCTTCCATTTTATGTAATAATGATCTTAAACTCTGAATGGTACTCTCTGCCAGGTCCTCATATTCATCTCTTTCCCATGTGTTTGATCTGGGTGGCATGTACCAATTGGCTACAATTACTTTACCTTCAGATGTGTTGATCTCTACTGCAATCAGTTCTACTTGTGATGGTATATCTAGTTTTATTTCATTGACTTTTAGATTTTTCTTAGTTAATATTATATTTCCTCCTCCTTTTTTTTTAAATTTCTGTCTCTTCTCCATATATTGTATTCCTCTAAGTTTAGTATGTCATTGGATATCCTTGGTGTTAATTTTGTTTCCGTTAGGCATATTATTTGTGGTTCATTTTCTCTGACATAATCATTCATCTCTAATAACTTAGATACCATTCCATCCACATTTGAGTATATCAACTTAATCATCTTGTTTATATACTTGTCATGACATGGTTCTACTACCTTCCTCCTTTTTATTCCATCCTGTTTGTGTACGACTTTCGTACCTGCAATCCTATTACTTTGTAAAAAAAAATTTCTTTTTCTCCTCTTCTGATCTTCCCCCATTTTTTGTTTTTGCTTCCTCCCTTTTCTCTTTCAGTAATTCCAGTTCCTCTTTTGTTAGGCATCTTTTTATCCATACATTTTTGAACTCCTCTTTTTCCTTAAGATTCTTTGCATTTTTTAGTATCTCTTCCACAGTGTTTACACTCTGGAAAGTCACCTTTAGAGGTCTTGTCTTGCTTCTCTCGTATTTCCCTAACCTTTTGTGTTCCTTTATGTCTTTACTACAGATTTCCTCTGATACTTCTTTCAGTAAGCTCATTACATTTGCCATCTCCTTTTTGTCTCTTGTGATCTTGTTTTTTACTTCTTCCTCTTCTATACCAGTGATTACTATAGATTTGTTATATCTACTGAATCTCTAACTTTGGATTGTTTTCGATTATTCTTTTCACTTCCTTTTTAATGCTTTTTTCCTCCACCCTTGTTTGTAAGTGTGTGTGTGTGTGTGTGTGTGTGTGTGTGTACACCAAATATAAGGAAAAAAGTCAAAACACTAAGTTCTTTTGTTGAATGTATACCTTTTATTTTCATAGAGGGAACTTTCGTTAGTTTACAAACCTTTCAGGCCAATGACGATCCTTGGTACTTTTTTCCGACATCCTTTACTACAAAACATTTTTCCTAGTTAATTGGAAAAGATATCTTTGCAGTTAAGGGGTTAAGTTAAAATTTTGTTGCTTCGATTAGCGAGAGCGCCTACTACGTTCACCCGACGCTGGCTCGGCAAGACTGGCTTCCCTCATCCTGCTCGGGCCGGTGGGTGAGTGGACGGGGCCAAGGGGGAGGGGCACAAGAGACCCTGGCTAACGCTACCAGTATAGTGTCATCCGTCAAAAGCAGTGTAGAAACAGCATGAAATAACATTTATTTTGTACAGTAATGATGACAGAAAAAAGTCTGAGCTGTTACCAGTATCTTCTTGAGGTATGAGTGATGAAAATGTGTGAAACTTCTTGTGGTAAATGTTTAAAACTTCCCCTGCTTGTTTTATTGTTAGCCTTGTGAGTTGCAAAAGAATAATCTGCAATATCTGTTTTTCTAACAGTTGCTGAATTATACATTTCTGCAATACAGTACATATTACTTGCTAGCAAACTGCATCATGACTTCCAAAAATAGCCCTAAGGGAGGTTGTAATGCAGACTTTTGTTGGTTCCTTCTACAGGTTGTTTTGCCATTATTTTAGTCCAGGATGCAAGTTACATTTCTTACTGACGGAAGAGTCCATCTTCATGATATTAATGGTAAAAATTATGTCATTTGTACATGAGACAGCAAGCTGGTCACCATTTTGAGGGGGCTTTCAAGTTGACTGTGCCACAGGGTTATTCCATCACAATTTGGTTCAGCATTAATAGTTTCCGTTAATCAAAACAAACCTATCTAGCATTTCTGCCTTAACTAACATACCTGTTGCAGATTAATGTACTCTTATAACCTAACCTGAATAGCATGTAGATGATTCAGTGTGGTGGCATCGTTATTCATTTAGTTTACTGACAAACCAAGTTTTCAGAACAGATTTGTGTGCACCATCTGTTTCATGAATTTACTCCATAATTACTGCTTGTTTTAATAAATTCAATACTTATTTCCTTTAAGGGAACTATCCAAACCTTTCTTCCTTGAGTTTTTGAGTGACATTACTTGTGTTACTATATCAGGAATTCACGACTCACACCTTGCAGGTTTCTGTGCAATGACTGCTATAAGGATCATGAAACCATGGTGGCTGCCATGCAATGCTGTGGAACATGGCCATCGACCAGTGAACCTGTGCCGGGTCCATCATATGCTGGTTCAGTAGTGACACGTGGTAAGACATTAATGTCCTCTTAAGAGAATTCCAAATTGGCATAATCGTTTTTTTCCTTCAACAAGTGCAAACATGACCTCTGCAGTCCTCAGTGCCCTCCAATACCCATAGTTAAAGCTACTTCTTGACCAGATGAACACTAATCACCAAGAAATTAGCCTTTTTCTGAGCAGTTCGCAAGAACTGTTACACTACTGAGAATCAGAGTATTTGCTTTAAAAACCAGTGTTATCCCTCAGCACAAGAATTAATGACAATTTTACAAATGGACAGGTTCATTGCACATTATTTAATTAAGTCCATTATACACTTCTTCCATTATTTTCATTTCATCATTTAATAATGCATATAGAACTATAGGCCACTTAGTACGTTCCTCTTCTGCAACGCCATCTGTGTTGTACATTACAGTGAATGGTGTACTAAAGTCAAGCATCATAATCTGTACATTATCCAAAAATTATTTTTGGTTTTTATTTTTCCAGCATACACCTGCGATTACTGTAAGGTGTTGTATCCTACTGCAGAGGAGGCCACACGCTGTTTACAACAGCATTTGCTTTTGGAGGCGTGCAGGGAGTTGGAGGAAGATAGTCAGCCACCTACACGAGAGTGAAAACCAGCCACCTCCACCAGAGCCCGTTTGTGAAATTAGGGAAGGTAAATGATGATATTATTTTCTTCTTCCCACCTTAAACACTGAATGCCCATTCTAATTTCACTACTATGGACAGTTATAGAATCTGTCAGAAATTTTGAGGATAACATATGCTGTTGCCTTCCACAGATGTAAAGCATGAAATTGGGCAATAACAATGGAATCGGCCTGTCTGTGTCATATTGCCAGTTTCAAATAGGGGGGTTATCGAAATCAAAATGCGACCCCTCCTTGTCATCTTTACCTCAAGCATCAGCCTGCTGTCTCCTAACTCATAGCTCCCTCTCTCATCAGTCTGATGAAGACTACATTTTTGAACAGCTAAAAAGTCAAGATCAAAGCAAATATTCCCATTCTGTTATGACTTTCCAGAGATTTCATTTTTGTTACCATTTTTTGCAGTGGATGGGAGGTAAATCTCTTGATTATGCAATTGGTTCACCAATCTTCTTTTGCATTGCCCGGCCTCCAAGGAGTTTCTTATTAATTACTCATGTCCGTTGAAGTTTACAGTCTATCAATAATTTGTAAAAATTATTGTTGTTATTCTGTTCAGTAATTCAGAGGCATAGGCTGAGAATTTGGGGTTCTGTGGACCCACACAACATTTGTTTCTCAGTTGACCAAGAGTTTGGCAGTAGCTAGTGGCATACCATAATTGTTTTCCTGTGTTTCAAATCCCTGGGAAATGGTTACTGTGGCCTTGACAGTGGAATATATTGTCATCTCACATTCACTTTTATCATTGTAAGCCAACACTTAATGTCTTACTTCCCTGCAGAGCCTCAAGAAGGAAGTGGGAGACCAGGCGTGGCATGGGAGAACCACCAGATAGATGCACTGGTTACTTTGGTTAAGGAAAAATATGCCCGGCTTACCGGAAGGGTGTGAGGAGACAAACTGTTTGGGCAGAAATTGCCCTTCAGTTAGCTCCAGTGGTGAGTTTTTTTTGTTTTTTTCATAGATAGGAATGATGGGTAAATCTGGGAATACATTGCTGAACACACGAGTAGCACTTTCCTCACAGCTTGGTTGTTACTAGATCCAACAATGACTGAGGCCACGAATGGCGAGCATCTACAAATTATCAGAGGTCATGTATTCTGTATTTATTGGTTGCTTTGAGGGTGAGCTTTATAAATTAGTTTGTCTAACATTTTCAATGTTCTTCTTGCACGCTTTACCAGAATGATTCTTTGTCCAATACAGTGATTTCTTCCGTTTTTTCCCCCATCCTCGATCGTGTACTGCATTTGTGTTAGGTGGGTGAATAAGAGATGTTGTGGTATATGAGACAGACTTTGAAATAATAATGATTTCGTGTGCACATTGTTTTGGGGGGAGAAGCTAGAGATTGTCAGTTGTTAAAGGATTGATCTTGCTGGTCATTCTCTGGATCGCGTCGAAGATTTTGTTTGTAGTGGCTATATGTTTTGTGCTGGAAGTGGGTATGGAGATTGGTCAGTGCCTAGGATAAGGAGTGTTTGGAGCAACTTCAAGTAGCTTTTGCCTTTTCTAACAATGAGAAAGCGCTCGCTCCATGCAAAGGAATCTTTGTTGAGAGCCTGTGTTTGGAGTGTATTGCTGCATGGTCCTCAGACATGGTCAGTAAAGGAAGAGGATATTATTAGGCTCAGACGTACATAAGCGGCAATGATTAAATCGATGAGTAATGCGTCCTGTAATGGGAGACTTGGGATTGAAAAGCTTTACGCCTGAAGAGTTGAGAGGAAAGATGGTACTGGAGTGTATTGATGCTGTGATGAGGGCTTATTAAGATGATTTGAGCATGTGGAGAAGTTGGAGGATGACAGTTGGGAGCGAAAAGTGAGAAGTATCATCGTTATGGATAAGGATGAAAGAGGCAGACCCAAAAATGCCTGGGATAAGGTCACAAGGCGTGACCTCAGGGATAAATGACTGAATATGGAAGTTGCGAGCGTTCAAAGCGGCATGGAGTGCTGCCATTTGGTGACCAAGGCAAAACATATGCAAGCATGTTGGAGCACTGAAATATGAAACAAGTATTATATATATGTGTGTCTATATATATAATTTCTAACAATCACTTCACAGAAAACCCATACCTGTCCCAGGGGATATTCAGTATGGAGAATATCAAGATTTAAAACGGACTGTATGTAAACATAAAAAGCAATATTTCTGTTGTACTTTTCAGGTACAATAATATCTTCTTGGACCTTCCACTAGATTCATTTGAAATCTGACTCACCTCATCTCATTCCAGGCATTATGAAAACCAAAGGGTGAGCGTTGGACATTTTGTAACTCTAGGTTCTTAATAATGACCAAGGATCATTATGTCAAAACGTCAAAGAAGGGTGACCATTCCCAACCCTCTAACTATCGTCCAATTGCTTTAACAGCTATGTGTCTCAAAAATTTTCGAGTTTATTCTTAATAGAAAATTTTAAAGCATCTTTCATATCACAACCTTCTTTCTGATCGTCAATATGGGTTCCATCAGGGACGCTCCACTGGCGATCTTCTCACCTACCTTTCAGACTCCTGGTCATCCTCCTTTCGGGACTTTGGCGAAAGCTTTGCCATTGCACTTGACATCTCAAAGGCTTGCGATCGAGTCTGGCATAAATCTTTAATTTCCAAACTGTCTTCTTACGGTTTCTATCCTTCTATCTGTGCCTTCATCTACAGCTTCCTTTCTGGTCGTTCTATAGCCGCTGTTGTAGACGGCCATCGTTCTTCTAGATCTATCAACAGTGGTGTTCCTCAGGGCTCTGTCCTATCACCAACTCTCTTCCTTTTATTCATCAATGATCTTCTAAGCTGTACATCTAACTCTATCCACTCGTACGCTGATGATTCCACCCGTCACCTTTCCATTCGGTTCCTGCAACGTCCATCTCAGCAGTTACTTCAACAAACAAGAGATGAGGCTATGGCACAGCTAATGTTTAACTTGGCTCGTATCTCTAACTGGGGTAAAAATAATCTTGTTTTTAATGCCCCAAAGACTCAGTTCTTACACCTATCAATCTGACAAAATCTTCCACAGGAGTACCCTCTAATATTTAATAATATCCTGCTCAATCCTGTATCATCCTTGAACATGCTTGGGGTTTCATTCACTCGGATTTATCTTGGAAAGGTCATTTTCCATCTCTTGTAAAATCTGCTTCCAAGAGATTAGGTGTGCTGAGCCAACTCCGTACCTTCTTTACCTCTACATGGTTGTTGACTTTATACACGTTTTTTTTTCCGCCCCTGTGTAGAGTACAACTCTCATGTGTGGGGAGGCTTCTCACATACAGTTCTTCTCAATAACCTGGAGTCAAAGGCTTTTCGTCTCATTTACTCTCCTCCTCTTACTGGCTCCCTTCAACCTCTGTCTCTTTGCCTCACTGTTGCATCTTTATCTCTTTTCTATTGTTACTTCAATGGTCACTGCTCCTTTGAACTGTCTGCTTGCATCTCTCCGCCTCTACGACGGGTGCGTAGCATCCGTCTAGCAACAAACTCTCGTCCCTTTTCTGTCCAACTCTCTAATGCAAGAGTTAACCGTTACTCCCAGTCCTTCATTTATGCAACAAGTCAACTCTGGAACTGTCTCCCTCTGTCTTTATTTCCTACTTCCTATGACTTCCAGTCTTTCAAACGCGGTGTGTCCAGGCATCTCAAAATGAATGCATCTTGAATTTGGCTCTCTTTTGTATTGCTTTTGTTTTCTTCTTGGAAGGAACTGTTATGCGGGCTCCTAGCCATTGGTTCCTTATTCCTCGCATTAAAAAAAAAAAAAAAAAATCAGTTGTGCATTCTAATAAATCAAGGATTTTTATTGCGTCCATTGTACCGTAGCAGATTAGTCGCTTAGGCATGAAAAAATTACAGAACTGTATGTTATTAAAGGCGATGTGTAGTAATTAAGTAGTACTAGGTGTGGCTGATTTACATTCGCTTAGGAAGTTGACGGTGTGGTTTTTGACGCCCTGGCACGGAATGGTTGTCACGCCTGCTTTTCCCATCTCCGGCTGGATCTCATGGCTCACGCAGTGGCAGCCAACCTTCACTACCGTCGGGAGTATTGCTGTGGTGGGGTTGCTTCTGTGCTTTTTCTTTTTTCTTTTTTTTTCTTTTTTTCGTGTGCATTCGCTTGATGTTCAAAATTACGAGTGACTGGATGTTGGTGGCCTGTTGTGTCCATCTCAAGGTGTGGAGGAGACAGAGGGTGAGACTGGTTCAACGTCGTTGTTGAGATATTCGTCCCAGTAGTACTGGGACACGGGCAAACTAAGAGCCTGTCAGAGGTGCGCATGACTCGTGCGAACTTGAATTAGCGAGGGGGAGGATAGTTTCTTACTGTTGTAAGTAATATATTGAAGGGAGCACGGGCAACAATGCTAGCAGCATCCATAAATTCGTCCCCAGACCGGGCAAGGGCCGAGTCGAGCTCAGACCTGAGCAAGGTAGTGGCTGGGCAGTCAAGAAGATAATGAAGGAGTGGCTCCTCAGATATGACCAAGCAATGGGTGCACGGTTCTGGCTCCACACCAACAATCTGTTTGTAGCAGAGAAACTCCAGACATCGCCGGAGCCTCACGACAAGATAATTAGGTAGGCCTGAGGGGGGGGGCAACGACACCTGTCTACAAGGACAAGGTGAAGAAAGCTGATGCATGGAAGGCACTTGCAGATGCCATGGGAGTGGATCGAGATGAGGTGGAGGGGAAGATTAGGAGTTTGATGGCCCACTTCAGGAGAGAGATGAAGAAAGTGAAGGAACGAAAATCTGGTGATGGCAGAGACAACGTGTACACGTACTTGTGGTTTGCATTCAAGAGCATGTACCTCTTGATAGACAAAAACAAGCCACACCACAGATATGACGCTGGTTTACAAATACTTATGGAATAAAAATATATCTATGTTTTATATTTACTGGGTTTCACATATTGCACAAATATGCACACATATAAACCAACACTGTTCCCCTAACAACCGTCACCACTCAAGGGCAGTTACCACTGACTGGTATGAAAACGAAGTTTTCATTGTACAGTCGTCATGACAAATTCGCTGCAAGCCTGCTCGTGTGATGTGGGTCGTTTTGTCTGGCAACGGTGTATGGGAACTAGTTGCCACACAGGCTTTTATACGCTTTAAAGACGTGTTTGTAAGAATTAATACTATAAATCACCCAGAATCCAATATTCTTTATATCTGATTACCGTAAAAATGTGCAAAAGAAGACAGATGAATGTTGTCGCGTCCTGTTCTCATCCCTTGTCTCTCCCCACCCTCCACTCCTCCTTCCCTCTCCCTCTATCCTTCATCTCCACTCCTCTCTCTCGCCGTCCTGCCTACCTTATATCACCTACAACGCTAATCTACGTAATAAACCGCACTCTTCTCTATTTCTTGTCTATTCCTGTAACCTTTTTGCTCCTCAACATTCGAGAGATTCATGCCATGCAACAGTCTCTTTCTCCCAATCGGTACACCAAACATGATGCAGCAGTTCGAAACTTTAGTGTTTCTGATACTGCTTCGTGATTCAGTGAACAGTATGAGGAGAATGGGAACATTTTCCTAGGGAAGAGAGAGGGCGAGAAGTAGGAGGAGTGGGCACAAATGTTTGTTTAATTTCGCCTACTGATATAATAGGCACAGACTTCCAGGCTCACTCAAACAAATACCAACAAGGAATACATCACAAGAACGAGACCTCAATGTTCCTGTATCTCCCGGCTGTTGGTAGTGACAAACGGTGGAGAACAGAAAGACAACTGGAGAGGAGTGGGAAGGAGACAAGGAGGGTAAGAATGGGACGAGAACAGGAAGGAATATTGACAATAAACCTTGGATATAGTTGGTAGTACTGCAAGCAACTGGGAATAAGGCAGACTGGGTTTAGAAAACAGTCAAGAGAGAATTGCGATGCGCCAGTCGGGTTAGTGCCGTGGATAAATGAATGAAGGTAGAGAGGGTGGGGAGAGGAGACAGTGGAGAGGCATGAAAGTGAGTGGGGGGTAGGAGGGAGAGGGAGGGGTGGGAGGGACATCAGGAGGAGTAAGAGGGAGAGACGGGAAGGGAGCTTACACACTGTTATAATGAAGAATACCAGAGTATTACGCTCATACGTCGTTCCATAACATTGTCAACTCTTGCAGTTTTTTTACGCTAATCAATTACGGTATACGGTATACTCTAGGCAGTCTCTACAGTAGTACCACTTTTGAAAAACACATCGTTAAAGAGTATAAAAGTGTATGTGGCAACTCATCCCTTTACACTGTTGCCAGTGAAAAGGACTCGCATCACACTAGTAGACTTGCAGCGAATTTATGCTGACGACTGTACATGCAACTTAGTTGTAGTTTGGTGAAATACACCAAATACCGGTACAGTGTCACATTGAAAAATGTAATGCACAAAACGAAACTACACAAACTCAAACCCATTCTAAGATTCTTGTACACTGGAATATGTTGGTGAATTAGCCCTAGCTCAGCTGGTCCTGCCAGGGCACATGACCCACATCGCTGATTAAGTATTCTGTAAACTCAGCACGGATGTTCTCAGCCTCTACTGTACCACTGCCAGCTGAGGTGTCTAGTGTTAGAATACACGAATCATGTGCAAGATGTGTCCTCCGGGAACCTGGGATGCATACGTCATTATCCCTATCCTCGCCATCAAACGTGCCAACAAGGGTATATGTCTCCTTTGAGGTGTCACTGTGTCGCAGATAATTATACAGATGCACACATGCCAGTGTCACATGCACTGCTGTGTAGGGCTTAACAAGCATAGGTTTCTGTAGTACCCTGAACACTAAGGACATGAAGCCGAACACATTCACTACCATCCTTCTTGCTTTGCTTACACGGTAATCGAATATCCTTTTTGTGGACCCTTTATCATATTGCCCTTGGTATGGTTTCATTATATTTACAGACAAGGGGGATGCATCATCACCCACAAAGACATAAGAGACTGGCTTCTCACAGCCAGGAAGTGGCCTTGGGTGTGGTAGGTCAAGCGTACAGTTGCAAGAGCCTCCTTGAATTTGGTATGTTAGAATACACCCCCGTCTGGTATGCGACCCTGACACCCAACGTTTACATTAGTGAAATTATACACTGCATCCACGACAGCAAACAGTACAATACTAAAGTGTCCCTTGTAATTAAAAATAATCACTACCAGTATGTGCCGATGCCTGGAAGGCGATAGGTTTACCGTCCAGTGCGGCCTGGCAATGAGGCAAAATCCAAGTACTGGAAGGTACTTGCAACTCTGATCCACCCCTCCCCGGTCCCAGTAACCCAATAAATGGGTTATTAATCGATTTATGGCACCCAACATATTATAATAATACCATATTAGTTGTCGAAGTTAAACAATAACTCAGTTGATGGATAATGTCATATTTACAGTACATACATGTATTTATGAAACTATACGTGGGTGTAGGTGGGGTTATGGCGTGGGTCCAATTTCTGCCAAATTAATATTATTGATTGTGTGTGTGTGTGTGTGTGTGTGTGTGTGTGTGTGTGTGTGTGTGTGTGTGTGTGTGTGTTTATCTGATTGTTCTTACCTACTAGTATCTTTACAGAGAATGAGTCAAGCTCGTACTGTCCCGTGTCTTAAACCATTTTATCATACATATCCTTATATCCATGAATTGTTTTGGCACACACTATATCATTCGGTAGTGCATTCCACTGATCAATTGCCCTATTTGGGAAACTGTATTTCCTTACGTCTTTATTGCCTCTCTCTTTATGCAGTTTTTTGCAGTGTCCTCTTGCTGATGCTTCCCCATAGGTTATATATTCATTTATGTCTTATTTTTTCTACAGTGTAGAGACTCAGTCTGTTCATCTCTGGATCAGAGAAGGTCGGTTTTGCGTCGCTCACAGAGCAGGACAATAGTGTTTTTTCCAGCCATTTGTGACGCATAGCCTGCTTTATTTCATACATTTCATGAAGTTAAAATACTTTATACGATGTGCAGTGTTAGGGTGTTCAGGGAAGACATCTGATGGCAAGTTTCTGAGACGCTTTCGCATGTCAAGTGATAAAATCAACAGGCAAAAGTGGATACATTTGTGTGGACGGAGGGACAAGGTTTCTCCCCATGGCCGTGTCTGTGAAAGGCATTCCAACTCGCAACAGTATGCAAGAGATCTGCAAAGCAAGTTGCTGAGGACACCACCACCAATCAGAAGAAGTCTGCTAAAGTCAGGAGCAGTCCCTGATCAATATCTGCCTGCTAAACAACAAGGTAGCTACGTAGTGGGTGAATAGTTATATGGTGAAAAGTAACTAAGATTAATAATTATTAGGGGATTTATGTTCGGTTATGAGCATCAAATGTTCACGTACCGGTATGATACTTAAAGGATTTTCTTGTCACAGGGCAAAGCATTACGAGGGTATCACCGAGAGCCCAAGGGGTGTTTGTAACAGGCTAAATAAATTAATGTGGACCCAGTCATGTCAAACGTACCTCTAGGGCATTATCAGTCTACCATAACTATAGTTTCATTTAACATACAATTAGTTATACAGAGTCCATGATGAAGTGATGAGAGTCATTGTAATATGAGTGAAGCGGTTAGGTATAATGAAACACTTGGTGAATGCAACAAAATATTAATGCTACCGACCCATGTATTTGACAAGTCTTGTAACAACTTTAAATTAATTCTCACCCGTGAAAATACTGACGGAAAAAACAGAAATGTTGGGAAATGAGAGAGAGAGAGAGAGAGAGAGAGAGAGAGAGAGAGAGAGAGAGAGAGAGAGAGAGATAGGTGCTACTTTGGCTTGTTATCTACAAGGAAAAAATATCTACACCGTACTTTGGCTTGTTATCTACAAGGAAAAAGTGTCTACACCGTACAAATTTTATTTTGGAATGATATCTACATAGTAAAACATATTATTAAATATATATAACGTATAGAAAATGTAATTGAAATATTATTTTTTTTTATTTTATTTATATTCTAGCGATAAACAGCATGTACATCGGCTAAAATGTCTACACCGTACAAATTTTAATTTGGAATGATATCTACATAGTAAAACATAATAACATATATATAACATAGAGAAAATTTAATTAAAATATTTAAAAATTTTCTATTAATAATATTCTAGCGATAAACAGCACGTACATCAGATAAAAATGCTAAATATAAGTCAGGAGCTTCTTTTCTCATCTAGCGATAAACAGCACGTACATCAGCTAAAAATGCTAAATATAAGTCAGGAGCTTCTTTTCTCATCATCCACCAACAGAAGTAGTCTAGGTGCGATTGAAATGTTCTTTGATTGCAGCCTCTCATTCTTTTCAATATACGAATCTTCGCATCAAGTCAGGATCTTTCAATTCCTTGTGTATGTGCTCCGGTGTTAGGATCGACGTAATATTGCTGATGATTTACGGAAAAATGACGAAAATTGAGTTGGTTTAAATTAGAGTCTATGGCGGAATGAAGTGTGCTGTTGCCACATGTACAGTCACTCATAAAAGAAAAGACCCCCCCTGCGTTAGAGGCAATATAACTCGGGGTATTCAGTGTTGGTAACAGTGTATTTGACGTCAGCCATATGGGGGGATGAGGAGGGGTGTTTGAGAGGAGGGCGTAGTTAATCTGCACGAAACACTGCGTCAATCCACATTTCGAGTCAAACATACATTATATCTGACTTGTTATCAAGGCATATGTATGTAACCCAACACATTTGAAAAAGTTTATCATTAGCTGAATGAAATCGTCAGCCGGTGGCAGGAATAAGATGCAAATGAAACCCCCGGCCTCAAGGGTTAAATGAATGGGCTCGACACACTTAGAATGAACTTTGAATGAACTTCCCCCAAACGCAGCTTCACACCCCCACACCTGACGTCATTTACAGTGTTACCAGGACCGATATCACATTGGTTGAAAGGTGTCTTGGCCGGGGGGGTCGTTTCTTTTTTGAGTGACTGTACCTTGTTGAGTCGGGACCGGAGCTTCGACACTCGGACAGACATTCCACTCATGCTTCAGACTCTCTAACCATCTAGATCGCATACCAATGTAAATTCATGACATGTAGATCGCAATATAAAGTGTAGATCGCATACCAAAGTAGATTCATGACACGTAGATCGCAATATAAAGTGTAGATCGCATATCAAAGTAGATTCATGACACGTAGATAACAAGCCAAAGTAGCACCGAGAGGTATTCCCTCGAGACTTTACCGTGGTAAATACCCACAGGTGAAACTGGTGCGGCCTCTCTCTCTCTCTCTCTCTCTCATGCACGCAAACAGCTTTACACACACACACACACACACACACACACACACACACACACACACACACACACACACACACACAATTTTGGTATCGTAAATAGTTACACACTAAGGTTTCCTGACATTCACACAAGGTATGATTGTCAGTTGTTTTCTTATAGAACGTATTGCAATTCACTGTACTGTCTGTCCTATAATGCATAGAATATTACATGGCTAGTTACTTTTTCGGAGAAGCTTTGGAGCTTTAACATTTAAACATATTCCCCAATATTTAAAGATAATCATAAATAAATAGATAAACGTTTAAGGCGGAATGTCACCAGAGAGAGAGAGAGAGAGAGAGAGAGAGAGAGAGAGAGAGAGAGAGAGAGAGAGACAGAGAGAGAGACAGAGAAATTAGTTTCCAAGTGACGTAGACACACAGAAAAGTAGGAGGAGCCATATTCTGGGGGCCACGTAAAGGTGGCGTCACACTAGACCAAAAGCGGCTAACATGCGAGCCAGTTTTGAGAGTGAAAATGGCTAGCAGAGCCGAGTGTCCGTCACACTCGTGTGTTTTTGCGAGCCGAAGCGGCTAACAGTGTCATCTGCCTTGGCGTCTCTTGGTCATTTGTAAACAAACCACCACGGAGTACCCACTCCCTTTTCCTCAATTTCTGTAATCGCCTCACGTACTTTAGCAACTCAAAGCATTCTTCTAGAGTTTTCTTTGTTGCAGGATCCATATCGAAATTTGATTTTTACTTGTTGATTGGAGGCAAAACAGACAGCCTCCGTGCCTGGTCACCCGAGTGTCCGAGTATTTATTTCATGTTACAAGAAAAAAAATAAAAATGAATAAAAACCACAAGAATTAAATTGTATTTACTGAACAGTTTCAGTTTGTTTCCTTCTGTGAATAACAGAATATTTTCTGACTAATTACAAAATTAATATAGGCTCATTTGAGTTCTAATCCCACCAACAAGCTGTGAGCGAGAATTGTTATCCATTTCGCTTCGCAGGCGAAATCTCGCTCACCGTGAGTCAGTTTGGCTAGCGGGGCGCAAAACTGGCTAGCATGTTAGCCACTTTTGTCCCAGTGTGACGGCACCTTCAGCTGCGTGTGAACACATTGTTTGAGACCTGTAGTGTTGGCAGATTCAGTTTTCTAATCTTTCTTTGTAGCTTAGATCCCTTAAGCTTGGTATCCATCTTGCAGCGGCCCTTTGAACTGTTTCAGCCTTATCTATGTGTTTTTTGAAATGAGGATTCCAGACTACTGATGCATATTCCAGGGTTGGTCTGATGAATGATGTTATTATCTTTCTCAGTATGTTTTCATTTATGTATGTGAATGCTATTCTCATATTTGCAAGAAGTGTATACATGTTCCGTACCTTCTCACTGATGTGGTCAACCGGAGACAGTCTCTTATTGACAGTCACACTTAGGTCCTTCTCTCTTTCTGATATAAGTAGGGTTTTACTTCCAAACTTTTAATCCCAATGTGGTCTTTTTCCACATTCACCAACCTTGATTACCTGACGCTTGTCCACATTGATGTATTACTCCACTCATGAAGTTTATTTAATTCTTCTTGTAGCTTTTTACAAGAGTGTGTTAGTAATTCTCCTTTGTATTTTTGTATCACCAGCAAACTTATTTAGATAGCTTTCATTTCCAGTGTTACTATCTATGTCATTTATATACACTAAAAACCTACTTGGTGCCAGCATTGAGCCCTGTGGAACTCTGCTAGTCACTTCCCTCCATGATGAGTAATTTCCCCTTAGTACTGTTTTCATTTCCCTTTCTCTGAGAAAATCTTGCATCCAATAGTACAGTTTCCTTCGGATTACTCCTTGATGGTACAGTTTCCATAAGTCTTTGGTGCGGTACTCTGTCGAATGCTTTCTTCTAATAATTTAGCCACAATTCCGTCTACATTTGAGAGTACATCAACTTTCATCTTGCTTACATACTTGTCTTGGCTTGGGTCTACTACCTTCCTCCTTTTTACTCCATCCTGGTTGTGTACCACTTTCGTACCTGCAATCCAATTACTTGGTTAAAAAATGTATTCTTCTTTTCCTCTGATCTTCCCTCGTTCCTTGTTTTTGCCTCATCCCTCTTCTGTTTTAGTAATCCCAGTTCTTCTTGAGTTAGGCATCTTTCAATCCATACATTTTTAAATTCCTCTTTCTCCATAAGTTTGCATTTTTTAGTATCTCCTCCACAGTCTTTACACTCTGGAAGGTTACTTTCAGATTCCTAGACTTATTTCTCTCATATTTCCCTAACCTTTTGTGTTCCTCTGCCTTTATTACAGATTTCCTCTGATTCTTCCTTCAATATGCTATTACATTTACCATCCCCTTTTTGTCTCTCAAAATCTTTTATTTCTTCCTCATCTATAGATTTGCTGATATCTGCTGAATCTTTGACCAATTTTGGATTGTTTTTTAACTTTCTTAGTGCTCTTTTCTTCAGCTCTTGTGTCTAATTCTTTTCTTAACTTTCACCGTTTCAGCTTTGCATCGCTTCGTTCACCTGGGTTATCTTCTCCTCAATATCACTGCTCTGATCTATCAGACTACTTGCTTGCCTAATTGTCTCTGTATCATTTCTGAACTCTTCCATATTACTCTCGTAGTTGACAACTGTGCTTGCCATTTCACTAATCTTCCTTCTAAGTGAACCCACCTCAACTGACAGTTCATCTTTTGTTGTGTCTTTCTAATTTACTTCCTTTACTGATTTTTTATTTTCCTCCTCCTGCATGTGCAATTGCTTCTTAATTTTTTCCATTTCACTCTGAAATCCCTTCTCTAATCTGTGTACCCGTTCTACCAGCTAATTGTACGTCTCCATTTCAACCAGTTCCTGGTAGAAATCATCATCCTGCTTTCTACCTTTATCCCTTTTCTTAACTCCTTCCAAACTTGCTTTTACTAAAGATGGTGGTCATCTTGTGGTACTAAGAGAATGATTCTACTTAAAAGTATTCAATCCTTGGTGCACGTATCAGACTAAACGATAAAATAGCTGATGAGCTAGCTTGGCGCATTCCTGCACTAATTTGCTGTATTCAGTTATTTGAACAACACTTTTACTTAAACTTCCTCTTTTATATTAGCACACCATTTAGTTTACCCCAATACAGAGCATGACTCATATAAAGATACTATTTAGGTATGGAAGGTTGGCCAAGCGCAGAGCGATGTGTTGTACGTCTTGCCTCTGTGGCATCTCAACTCTGTGTGTGTGTGTGTGTGTGTGTGTGTGTGTGTGTGTGTGTTGCAATAAGCACGTTATTAGCTCTACAATGTGTTATCCATCCTACTTCTCCAGGACGTGTGTCATCGCCCATCTACATCACAAGATGCTGATGCGTGTGTGGTGGATACAGACACTGGTGGGGATGTATGGGATGATGTGGAACACCAAGGAACAATCACTGATGGGCCCTGTGGTCCTGTTAGAACAGATCAACATGGACGACAAACAGCCAATGGCAGGCATAAGGAGATTGTATAAGAGGTGTATGAAGTAATGAAAACATTACAGAAACGGTGTAATGTGCATGATGAACACCAAGCATTTGGTAATCTCACTGTGTGCAAACTTAGGACACTGAAAACACAGTATGCACGGTCAACAGTACAGCAACAGACAGTCACCATACTGCAGAAGACTGAGAGGGGTATGTACGATGCACTTCACAGACACCATCCCGAGCATATTGTATCTCACACATCACCCTCAGAGACATCAGGTGTTACAGATCATATACATCTATATCCTTATGGTACGGAGTCTGAGGACTCTACTGTTTTTACACATCTGTAATTTACATGGATTACCTACTGTATGTGTATGCCAGTTAGGCTTATAAACAGAGTATCCACTACGTCTACATGAGTTAATTTACTTTCCGTTGAATGGGTTTTGAACGTACTGGGTTTGCTATATTGTCAAAACCAAAATACGGGACACCTTTCTGGGAGGGTACTCTCCCAATACCAAGCCCGTTGCAGTCGTGGCAGGGCTCTGTGGCCGGGGGTTGGGGCCCGATGGTGGGGATGATATTATGTACTGCTTCCCCCGCCCTTGGATCCCAGTCCTTAACACTAATAATTTTGCTTGGTCTTTTTTTCTTCCCTTCTCTTCTTTTATCTTCTTTTCTTTTCACCTTCCTAAGGTGTGAGAGCCGTGCTGATGAGATGCAAGGCTGTCTCTTATGTGTCAGTCGCGAATGGCCTCAGAGAACCATGGGTACGGTAGCCCTTGTATCTTTCGCCCTTACTCCTGACTCGGGCTCTCAGGAGCGGACCAGTTTACTTACCGTTTTGTACAATTAGGCTCACCATGGCCAGTAATGAATCTTCTCTTCTCATTCAAGGAGCATTGGGAGATGCTTCTCCAAAATCTTCTCCCGGTCAAGCGAATCCCCCCTCCCCTACTTTCCGCCCCTTTCCTCCTCTTTCTATCCTGTTTCTTCCCCTCCCTCTCTCTCCCTCCTCCCCTCTTTCCGAATGCTCCATCAGTATCATCAATTTTCGGCTGCCAGACATGGCCCAAATACTTCAACATACAGCCGACGACGAACGACCTCACTCTCCATCTCTCCTCCGACAAACAGGTCCTGATGTCACATTCTCGTCACGCCGTAATGGCGACCGCCTCTTGACAATTCAAACTGCTGCGCAGGCTGAGCAGGTACTGTCATTTACTGACCCCTCTGGTCACCCTATCTCGGCGGTTCCAGATGCCCACCTAAACTCTACCACTGGAACTGTTCTGATCCCATCGTATAAATCCATAGGAGATCGCAATTTCTCAGAATGTTCCGCTGATCTCCAAGCAATCTTGTCTGCCCAACACCTTGCAGTACTTTCTGTCCAGTGCTATATGCTTCCCCCTCAGGGGCATAGCAAATACTCAGATAACATTGCCAAAATCATCCTCAAGGACCGCGATCTTCCCACCTCTGTGATTATTGGTGGCACACGACTCCAGGTCAAGGAATACATGCCTCGTCCTCGACAGTGCTCTTCCTGTTGGCGTTATGGCCACCCAGCCAAATACTGTAGGTCAGAGGCAGTCTGCCCTACTGGGGCCCAACCCAGCCACACCTCCTCAGCTTGCGTACAAGAGATATAAGTCTGCCCAAACTGCCAAGGTTCTCATGCTGCCTCGTCCCGGATATGTCCGGTATACGTATTTGAAACTGAAGTCTCCAGGATCCGCTGGAAACGTCTCTCCCTCCGTGCAGCCCGTCAACGTGCCCGAGACTTAGGATTCGCTTCCCGTTTCACTTACGCTCGAGTAGCCCGTCGTGTCCCCACTACCTCTGCTGTTTCTCAGTCCGGTTACACTGCAACTGTTACAACCTCTAACTCGTTTTCTGCAATCACCCCCTATCTGACACACCTGCCCCCTTGATATCGCCAGTCTCCAGCTCCTCCACTGTCTCGGCCTCTTTTCCTGTCTCTACTCATACTTCCTCCTCACCTAACCCTCCGGCTGTCACTGTTGTTTTCCTCTCCCTCTTTCTCTGTTCTCCCCTCTTCCTCCCCTTCTCCCCCATCTTGTTTTGCTTCCTACTTTCAGCCCTCTCCTGTTTCTCTTTCCACCTCTTTCTATGTTCTAGACTCTTCCATTCCTACCTCCTCCCTGTCACCTTTACTGTCCACTCCTCTCTCCTCCCCTCATCACCCTTCCGGTTCTCTTGCTCCCCCTCGTTCTTCCACTTCTCCCCACCAACGACTACTCCCTCTGCCCCAGCATGGTGCCCGCCGTCCGCCTCCCTCTGGCAAACGTGTGCTGCCCCTCACCGCATCGGATGCCAAGGGTTCCACAAAACCCTCACATTCTCCCCCTACTCACAAGATGTGTACCGCCTGTCCCTCGTTCTCTGCGACGCCTGCTCCAACAAAGATCCCTGTCTCGACTCGACGGTCTGATCCCAACCCTATCCCAGCTCTGCAGGCCATTCTACAACCTGCTCCAACTCCTCTGTCGACACTGAATACGACACTTCCAACAGCTGCTGAGAGTGAAACCCTCACAGACATCATGGACCCCCCTCCCGTTTCCTTGCTCGTTGTTGTCGTGGGGGGCTTCGGAGATGTCAGTTGGGACTTGATGTGTAGGGAAGCTGTAGCAGGGTACCGTAATGCACTCCAAACTGTGTGAGACTCTGGTTGCTAGGTGGATGTCGCACTCACGTCTCCACTCTGCTCTACCCTCTCCCCTCTCCTTGAGTCCCTGTCTCTGTCTCAACTAGTTTTGCAAGGCTCTTCTGCTATTGCTTCTTCTTTCCTTTTCTCCTAGCCTCTCTATCCTATCTTTGGCATTAAATAGTCTGGAAATTTCCACGTTATCCAAAATTCTCATCTGTGACCTCGAGTAAGTTGCAACAGGAAGTATACGGGTGTGCTGTGGGCTATTGGTCTGGCCAATTGTAGGGATCATGGTGGTTCGGCACCACCCCAGTATGTGGACCTTTACAGAGATAGACCTCTGCAGAGGCGGAACTGCTGCTAAGCGGCAGCTCTCAGTTCCGGGGGTGCTGTTGCTTGGCGGTAGGACTCTCAGCCAACAGCCGGTGGCCCAGCATGGTGCTGGAGGACTTGGTCCTTCTGCTCGGTGTTGCTATCCCTTGTAGGGTAGGGTATGGGGTGCATACTAGGAGCTTGATCTCTACTTGGGTCGTTGGCTGGGCCTCTAGACTCCACATTCTGGCCAAATAGTCCTTTCTTTTTCGACAGTCACAATAAGCTTTTCCCTTCCTCAGTTAATTTATGGATATTGTTACAAGTTCCCCCACCCCGGTTCTGCCAATTTTTGGACCCCGATGACCCCGGCTTCTCTTCCTGAACTCTCTCTTGGTCAGGCAGATCCCCCCTCCCCTACTTTTCCGCCCCTTTCCTCCTCTTCCTGTCCTTCTGTTTCTTCTTCTACTCCCCTCCCCGAGGGAGACACCCCTCCTCATGTCCCTGCCTCGACACTGCCATCCTTTTATGGCATGTCAGACCTCCTGGTTCCCGACAAGTGTTGTCATCCTGACCCATCACCTCTGAGCCTCACTCACCCCGTCTACAGTATCTCTCTCCACTACCACTGCTTCTCTAGTCGTCACATTGGAGCCTTATACCTCCTCGATTCCGAACTCGACCCTCTCGACCCCTGCAATGTCTGCCACTACTCACACTCCCCGACCACGTCCATCTGCGATGCCGCTCTCCTCATTCCAGACATAGGACCCCCCATATCCTCTCCCCCTGGCCAGATTTTATATACAGTGCGCTCCCACGTGGTTCCGAATGACTTAGAATTTCAGAAACTGTTGCTTAGGTCTGTGGGTAAGGATATGACTTTCCACTCACGCTTTGACAAATCACGCCTTGTCATGGTTCATTCTGATGTCCAAGCCCGTGACCTGCCCGCTTTTACAACTGACGATGGTGTGCTTCTGAACGCACATAGGGATGCACAGATGAATTCCAGCCAAGGCACAGTTTTAATTCCTCACTCAATTCAGCTGGGTGACAAGTCACTTCAAGAATGCTCGTTGCTCATCCATAATATCCTAGAGCTCCAGCATGTTCCTGTTACCTCAGTCTCGTGCTTCGAACGTCCCCCAGTCGGCAACCACACACGACCTACTCGAATTGCCCGGGTAGTGGTTGCTTGACTCCCACAGATTTTGTGATTATAGGAGGTGAACAACTTCCGTGTGGAAGTCTCCACCAACCCCAGCTCAATGCAGCTTGTGTTGGCGTTTCAATCACCCTGCCAAGCACTGTCGATCCTCCCCTCGTTGCCTCCTCTGTGCTTCTCCAGATCATAATAGAAGTGACTGTCATATTGCCACTCGACGCTACCCAAACTGTACAGGTCCTCACAGTGCCCTGTATCGAGGGTGCCAAGAGTACAAGTTTAACTGTGAAGTTACCGCCATTCGCCGACAAGCTGGTCTGTCCCTGCAAGCAGCCCGTTGCAGGGAACGCGAACTTGGCTTCAGCCCTGGCCTGTCTTTTGCAGATGCCCTCCAGATACCCAATGCCTCTACCGCTCCTTATCATTCCCCTCGTACTCTTCCTACCCACTCTTCCCTTCCAACTATTGGCCATCCTTCTCACTCTATCCCATTACATGATTCATTCTCCAGTCTCACTCCATTTACTCCCACATCCTCGCCTTCCACCCACCCCTCTCCTGTTCTCACCCTTACCACACCTCATCGTTGTCCAAAACAACCTAGGACCACCTCCAACACCAATTCCTCCAGGGGAACATTCTCCCAAAGGGCCCCCTCCGCTAAAAGGTCTTGTGCCCGTTTACCTTCTACCACACCAATCCCCTCTCTGACTCTGCCCACTGCAGATTCCCTCACTGCCTCACCCGAAACGCTACCTAAGATTAAACAGTACCTACTCTCCACTTGTCCCTCACCTCCTGCATCTTCTGCCTCCTACTCTACCATGATCTCTGCAGAGGTACGTTGTGTACCTTTCTCACTTCCATCTACCCCTGCCCCTCTCAGACCCGAACCAACCCCAGACCCCATCATCCATGCTGCTGAGTCCTCCCTAGATCCTGACCCTGAACCTCATGCCACCTCCCCAGCCCCCACCCTTCCCCTTCCTTCGCCCTCCCCCATCCCTCTCTCATCCACTTCTGCCCTCAGTCACGATCCTTCTGATTCCTCCCCTACTCCTTCCTTCTTGGTCCCTTCCTCCAGCCCTTCTTCCCCTTCCGAACCCTCCCTTTCCTCCATACCTACTTCACAGGTGCATGAATCTTCCTTCCATCCTCCTCGTTCCCTACTGTCTTACCCTATGCCTCCAGGCTATCAGCCTACCTCCTCTACTCCACTCTCTGTACCTTCGTCTACCGCCTCCACGTCCCATATCCCTACGAGAGTTACCAATTGATAACTTTTGACTTTTACCTTCTCCTCTCTTCTAGTCTTCCAACCTATCCAGGCTCTAGCCGATTCTTTTTTTATTAATTTCCGGTTTACTTTCCGACAAGATCTCGTTCTTCCTAACTGTTATTAGTTTTATTTTACACAATGGCTCCCATCATACAAATGGAATATCCGTAGTTTTACAACACATCAGCTAGACCTCCGGTTTTTAATTTTCACACTAACCCACCGATTCTCTGACTAAAAGAGACACGCCTCACCACCCTCCCTCCCCTCATTTCGTCTTATTCATATCTGAGTCTACCCCATTCCCTGTATGATACCTGTCTCCTGATACATGTTGATGCCCCTTTTCAAAACCTTTCTGTTACGACTACTATCAACTGTACCTTTGCCAGAGTGTTTCTGTCTCGGTGGGTTACAGTGGTCTCAATGTATTTTTCCCCTTCAGCGCCTATCAGTTTTACTGACCTTGATCGACTTTTCTCTGCCCTGCCCCCTCCTATCCTGCTTTTAGGTGATTTTAACTGTCGGAGCCCCCTCTGGGGGCGCTCCTCCAAAGAGCGCCCACTGCACGTGGGCACTCCTTGAAGGATTTCCTCCTTGTCATGATTTTTACATTTTTAACTCGGGTTCCCCAACCCATTTGGACAGCCGTACTCGAACTTTCTCTGCCATTGATCTGTACATCTGTACCTCATCGATTTCCTTGGACTTCGCTTGGTTGGTCGTGAATGATTATTGTGCCATGGACCATTTCCCAATCCTCCTAACCCCCACATCTTACTTTTCTGTCCCCGGCTCTCCTCGATGGCGCTTCGATAGGGCAGATTGGGCGATCGTTACATCCCAGACTGTTCCTCCCACTCCTCTTCCACTTTCCCATGATCCCACTGCTTTGCTTTCCTGTTTCCGTGCCCTTCTCCTTACAGCTGCCCGTGCCTCTATTCCGCGTACCTCTCGTCCCATGTCATCGAAATGTGTGCCATGGTGGAATGACCAATGCATTTCAGTTCTCTGGATCAAGAGGGCCAGATGGAAGAGCTTCCGCAGGAAAAAAGGCACTTCGTTGGAGGTCCAAGCTTTTATACTTTTTCAACAAGCCAGTGCTCTCCTTCACCACACAATCCATTGAGCAAAAAAGCATAACTGGATGTCATATGTCTCTACTGTCGTCTCGGACACACTCATTCCACGGATATGGTCCTGCATCAGAAAAATGGCGGGTAAACGGTCACCTACCCCGACTCCAGTCCTCACCACCAGTGATGGAGTCATAGGCAATGTTTTTCAGTTTGCCACTATTCTGAGTCACCATTTTAGCCAGATTAGCAGTGGGTCCCATCTTCCCCCAACATTTTTAACAACCAAAAGATGTTCAGAACGGACACCCTTACAGTTCACACTGTCGTCAGATGCAGCGTACAGTGCCCCTTTCTCGAGCTCGAACTCAAACCAGCTCTAACTGCTTGTGATTCTACCTTTGAGGGACCTGATGGTGTACACTACAACATGATAAAACATCTGTCCCAGACAGCCCTTCACTTTTTTCTGCTTAGAATATATAATACTATATGGTCCACCGGGATCTTCCCTAATGAATGGGGACAGGCCTACCTCCTACCATTCCTTAAACCTGGCAAATCTGGGTCGTCACCTGGAGGTTATCGCCTAGTTGCTCTTGTTAGCTGTCTATGCAAACTGATGGAACTTATGGTAAATTCTCGTCTAATGTGGCATTTAGAATCATGTGGTGTGATCTCGCCCCTACAGTATGGTTACCGCAAGGAGCGAAGTACCCTAGATCCCCTAATGAGGGTAGCAACCTTCATCTGACTAGCCTTCGCTAACTCAAAGGTGGTCATAGCAGTTTTTTTTTTTTTTTAATCTCGAGCAGGCTTATGATACAGTCTGGAGGTATAACATTCTCCGTGTCCTACAACACTCTGGAATTAATGACAATATGGGTGTCTTTTTACAGAGCTTTCTCGGTGGCCGAACCTTCTGTGAACGCCTTTAGAATGTCTTATCCCGGTCTTATGTACAGCATGAGGGTGTCCCACAGAGATGTGTGCTTAGTACTACTCTTTTTATCCTTGCAATAAATAGTATTGTTTCATCTTTCGCACATGGTGTTCGTGCTTCATTGTACATAGATGATTTTGCTATACATGCAGCTGGAGCGGATATCTTGGCCTTACGAGCCCTACTTCAATCAGCTATAGAAGGCCCTGCAGGGTGGGCCACGGATCATGGCTTTAAATTCTCCCCCACGAAATCCTGTGCTATAACTTTTACGACCCGTCATTCAGTCCCTCTTACACTATATGGTACCCCCCTGCCATATCGTTTGTCAGCCCCTTTCCTTGGCCTTATCTTTGATTCTCAACTGACCTGGTCCCCGCATCTCACTTCCCTTAAGACCTCCCCCGCTGTAGGGGGTCACCTTGACGTGGTGGTGGGGCTTGAAGCGTGGTTGGCATTGCCACCTACTTGGGAGGCATGCCTACCTTTGTAGGGTTCGGCATCTGTTGGCCTCGTGGACCAAGCACCCCCTACATCACTGGTGGAGGAGGCCTGCTGGTGATGTTAGTCCCTGCCCATTTGCCATCTAGGGCGGGACTGTTGCCTCCCCACGTGTTTGCCGTGCATGGCGTCCCGTAATGGTGGGAGACGGGAGTCCTAGAGGTTGAGTGCTGCTGCACGATGCGCCCTGCAGCTAGCAATACACCTCTTTGGTCCCTTATTCTGGCTAGACGGGCGGCTTGGTTGGGCCCGACCAGGTCAATTGGCTTGTCATGCGTTGGCTAGGGTCAAGTGGGCACTGGGGGGCCTGGTGGCTCCTGTCGTCCTGGAGTCACCCTTGTCCAGGTCCCCCAGTGGTTACCTGCATATACTCTCCCACTACCTCTGGGGTGGTCAGTGGTCTTTTCCCTGGCATTTGACCTCCCCTTGTTGGGCTCCATAGTGGGTGGAGGGGTGGGGGAATGAAGTTTTTTTTTTTCTTTATTATGGAATCAACTCGCCCCGAATTTCGTGCTCGTGTTGAGGATGGCCAGACCGTTGAGACCCCTGCCGGTGAAAACCCGCATTTAAGGGTATTTTTTTGTGCTGGAATCAGAGACACAATTGCATATGATACTCTTTATGCTGCCATGAAGCCTTTAGGTGTCATGAGCAGGTTAAAGTTGATTTTGTGCGAGGACAGAGCCTCATTTGACGCTTATGTTACCTTCCGTGAGAGCGCTTCTGCATTGGCTGCTCTTCGAGCTTTCAATGAACGTACTGCGTTACTTAGATGCGAGGCTAAACTTTTCAGTGTGGCAAATCTGTCCGACAATGACTTTGACTTCATACCAAAGCCTTTTGAGGATGACGACGGCATTCTTGACATTCCTAGAGATGTTCCTAGGCCATACTGGCATGTCGCCACATACAAGGATGGACACAACAATTTTATCAAAGGATCTGAATGCCTCGAGAGGAAAATAGGAAATATCTCTGATGGGAATTTGAAGAGGTACGGGAGGAATTTGTTAGTTAAAGCGGGGAATGACACACAGGCCGTCCTTTTGTCTAAATTTACACCATCTCCTGACTCGGTCCTTCAGTCTGTCTTCCCACATAAAACCTTCAACACTGCTAAAGGAGTCATTTACAGCAGTGGTCTCTGTGACTTTAAGGATGAAGAGATACTGCGTCATTGTCCTGCGAATGTTATTGAAGTAAAGAAGTTGAAAGGTGCAAATTCCGCTATTTGTCTGACATTTTCATCACCTCATCTGCCGGACTACGTCATAATCAGACATCTGAGATTTCATGTCAAGAAGTTTCGCCGTAGGCCAACACAGTGCTATAAATGTTTCGAATATGGTCATGTTAAGGATTCCTGGGTAAGTCAGAAGTTATGCTTCATTTGTTCTGCCAGTCATGACCCTGAATCATGCTCTAACTCTAAGTTCTGCTAGCACTGTGGTGGTGATCACTCTCCGAATTAAAAAACGTGCCTGCGGTACCAGTTCGAGCGGGAAATCATTGCGCTCGCAGATAATGAGCATATTAGCTTTGGAAGTGCTCGGCATCAGTTGTTGACGGCCCACAAACACCCTAGCTCCAAATTTTCAAGTATCGTTCAAGGGGTTCGATCCCATCATTCTGATGGATAGTCCCCTCAACTTCCTCGCACTACTATTAGCAGCACTAAGCAGAATGTCCCTCAGTCACCAGCTAAGCCTCTTCCAGCTTCTGGTGACAGGTCTTCTGTTGGTCTTTCAATTTCTTCAGATTTGCATTCATCCCAAGCCCTTCGTGGTACTGGTGTTGTCTGTGGTAAGGGCCCCTCCTTTTCTCGGTCGTCTGCTGCCCAATCATTGTTACCTCGCACTTCAAAGGCCGTCAGCATGCAGAGTGCGGTTGCTCCCTCTGTGCGGGACCACTCTCGAGCAACCTCGTTGTCTCCCCGTACTTCAAAGGCTGTCATTAAGCGAAGTGCTGTTGCTCCCTCTGTGGGGAAGCACTCTTGAGCAATGTCGCTGTCACCTCGTCCCTCAAAAGCAATCAGAAAGCAGAGTGCGGTTGTTCCCTCTGTGAAGGAGCACTCTCGTACAACGAATGCAAAGGCTGTCAATGACTTCACTTGTCCTCCCCGTTCTAAGAGATCCCAGAACTCTTCTCCCTCTATGGGTACTGGTGGTATTCCACTATCCAATAAGTTCTCAAATCTTGATAAGGACTGCTCACCTGACGACCGTTCAATGGATGTCTCTCCTTTACCTTCTGTCTCTGACCCCCCTGTAGCATCTGATACAGCTGTACATCCCCTCCCGAGGCGACAGAAACTCGTGTCTGTTTCGTCTGAAACTTCTAAGTTTCCAGTCACCAAATCTGATGTTGACAAGTCCGTGAGGAGCCGTCGTCTGCCATTGCACCCTGATACCAAACGTGTGCCTTCATCTTCCCAACTGCGTAACGGAAAGGTTGGGGCTTCTGACGTTAGTAGGTAATTTTCCATTCTGATATCTTGCAGTGGAATTGTAAGGGTCTTCGCTCTAGGTCTGAGCAACTAAAGTCCTGATGCATGACTTTGATCCAGGTATCGTTTGTCTCCAGGAGACCATGTTGGGCTCTGAGGTATACAATCCTGGATTGAATTATGCCTTTCACGGGTCTCCCCCTCCGCCAGGAAATCGGGCGCATGGGGGTGCAGCAATAATTGTTCACAGGTCCTTGCAGCACTCTTCTGTTCAATTGCAGACGACTCTCCAAGCTGTTGCTGTTACGGTTGTATTGGAATATTCGCTCACGGTATGCTCCTTGTATCTTCCACCTGGTGGTGGTTTCAGTGAGCATGACATTGAAGACTTAATCCGTCAGCTTCCTGTCCCCTTCCTCCTTCTTGGGGACTTTAATGCCTATAATCCACTATGGGGTGGTACAAGTTTGGATGCTGGTGGGAGAATTATAGATGACATACTCCAATCATATAATATCTCATTTTACAGTAATGGCTCTATGACTTACCACAATGTCTGTAGTGAAGCCTCCTCCGCTATTGACTTGAGCTTGTGTTCTCCCTCCATCCTTATGGATTTTCACTGGTCAGTAAATCCTTTTCTGAATGGAAGCGATCATTACCCAATCCATTTAAAGTATGTGAAAAAAGTTCCTGCTCATTCCTCTCCTACGTGAAGGGAGCGGGAGGCTTATTGGTTGAATTATAAAAATGGTATACTTCTGGCTAGGCCTTTCGAGTCCTTCTCTAGTCACTTGGAAGCCTATGATTATTTTGTTCCTGCGATTATTGGCAGTGCCCGTGTGGCCATCCCTACGTCGAAAGGTAAACCGCGTCGACCTGCGGTCCCCTGGTGGAATAAAACCTGTACCATACTAAGGAAAATTACGTGGATATGTTATCGGCGTTACAAGACCAGTGGCTCAGCTGCCACGCGCCAAATTTACCAACGTGCCATGGCAAAGCAGTGTCGCTACTTTAGAAAGGCCAAGCGGGACTCCTGGATATCTTACATCAACGGCATTAATTCCAAGACTCCCTTTAGGGTTCTATGGAGGAAAATTAGAAAGCTTTCAGGCAAATTTATCCCATCTCCCAACCCGACATTGAAAATAGGTGGCAACCTCCTCACTGATCCTGCTGAGGTTGCGGAGACCTTAGGGAGGCAATTTGCTGATGTCTCCAAGTCCTCTCGAATATCAGGGAATGGTATTCCTGACATGCCTCTACCTTCTCCATCTTCTTGTAATGTTGCTTATAATGCTCCGTTCACACTCCGGGAACTGGAAGACGTTTTGTCATCGATTACCTCTACATCTCCAGGTGAGGACAACATCCTCTATTCAGTGCTCAAAAATTTTCCTGTTATGGCTACGAAGTTCCTCCTGAAGATCATTAGCAAAATTTGGGAAACGGGCATTTTTCCTGCCAGTTGGAGAGTTTCCCTCATCATTCCCATCAGCAAGCCAAACAAAAATCCCCTTTTGGCTACCTCCTATAGGCCTATCGCACTGACCAGCTGTGTTTGTAAGATGATGGAAGAGCTAGTTAATGTAAGGTTAGTGTGGTACTTAGAATCCGAAAAGCCGCTTTCTCCTTACCAGTTTGGGTTTCGGAAGAACCGTTCGATATTAGACCCCCTCCTGATCCTCTCAAATAAAATCCAGCAAAGCTTTGCCAACCATTGTCAGACTACTGGGGTGTTTTTTGACCTCGAGAATTCGTATGACACAACCAGGCACACTAGTATTCTTCTTCAGCTGTCTCGATATGGCATAGAGAGAAATATGTTTTGTTTTATCCACTCCTTCTTGTCGGAACGCTACATTAACCCATTAGTGCCCAGAGTTCCTGTGCAAGGGATTTTGGTGGAAGGGTACTACGTGTACCGCCCTCCACCTATCGGTTCATAGTTGCCAAGCTCATAGGTCCCTACTCTGGGGTTCCCTTCTTTATTAAATTTTGAAAATGCCCAGTTCTATCATCTATACAGGGCACTGGGCGTCAGTGGGTTAAAGAATCTGATAGATTTGCTGGTGTTTAACCCATTAGTGCCCAGAGTTCCTGTGCAAGGGATTTTGGTGGAAGGGTACTAAGCGTACTGCCCTCTGCCTATCAGCTCATAGTCGCCAAGCTCATAGGCCCCTACCCCGGGGTTCCCTTCTTTATTAAATTTTGAAAATGCCCAGTTCTGTCCTCTATACAGGATACTCGGCGCCAGTTGGTTAAGGTTCGTGTCGGAAATGTTGTATCCGGCCCTTATAGGCAAGAGGAGGGTGTTCCCCAAGGCAGCATTCTTAGCATCACCTGTTTCGCTGTGGCCATCAATGGTATTCTCGATCAGATTTCCCGCCCCGTGTTGGGCTCCCTGTATGCTGATGATTTGGCAATTTGTGTGTCTGGCTACGACGCAGTCGAGATTAGTCATCACCTGCAAAAGTCCATATATACTATTTGTCGTTGGGCTGATGATAATGGTTTTTGCTTTTCACCTTCCAAGACTGTTGCAGTCCGCTTCACTAGAAGCACACGCCAGGAGGTTGTCCCACACTTAAAGTTAAACGACGACATCATCCCTTTTGAGAAAGAGGTTAAGTTTCTGGGCATGATCTTTGACTCAAGTCTCTCTTGGTCACAGCACATTGATTATCTGAAGCTTAAAGTCAAGAAATCATTGAATATCCTTAGGGTGGTCTCTGGTTTTGATTGGGGTGCTGATAGAAACTCCCTTCTCAGGTTCTATAACTCTTTGTGCCGGTCACAGATTGACCACGCTTGCCAAATCTATTCCTCTGCATGTAAGACCAAACTTCATGAGCTTGATGTGCTCCACAGTACGGGACTACGACTGTGCTCGGGTACCTATTGCACTTCCCCTGTGGAGAGCTTATATGTAGATACAGACCAGCTTCCTCTGGACTTACGCAGGCATGAGTTAGGGCTTCGCTACATTGCGTGAATTAAGAGCAATCGTTATACCAATTCTTGTGTTGATGTTCTGTTGCAGTGTGACTCGTCTAAGTTCTGTGGTCCAAGAGCCTCTATACCATTCCAGATTCGCATGCTACCTGTGGGTGACGCATCGCTGAGGGAGCAAAAAATTGAACCAGTAAGCTACAGCAGTCTCCCTCCTTGGCTCATTCCAGAACCTTACGTGTGTCCCAAAACCATATGTAGGAAAACCTCTTCGGATGAAGAAACTAAATCGAAGTTTTTGCGCCATGACCTTCTCCACAGGGACTCAGTAAAGTTGTATACTGATGGCTCAAAGTCACCCCTTGGTGTAGGCTGTGCTGTTGTCCATAAAGGGGGTGTACGTCTTGGACGGCTTTCAAACAATGCGTCTGTTTTCACTGCTGAACTAACTGCTATTGAGAAGGCTCTTGAAGAGGCTTACTCAATGCCAGGAAAGACTTTTACAATATATTCAAACTACTATGGACGCTTGACTGCCATTAAGCAGTTTAATACATTCCACCCTATAATTACGAAGATTCAGTCTTGGCTTTGGCGCCTGGCTACGAAGTATAAATTTGTTTCGTTCTGCTGGATACCGTCACATGTTAATCTCTATTGGAACGAGTTTGCTGATAAAGAGTCAAAATCGGCATGTTTTCTTCCTTCTATTGGGTATAATAAGGTTCCCTATTCTGATTTGAAGACCATTATCCGTAACTTTGGTGTGAGTGGCAGGCGAGATGGGCTTCCCCCTCCCTGGCCAATAACTCGAAGTATAAAGAGATTCGGCCATCGGTCTATGCCTGGTTATCCTCTTCTCAGGCTTGTCGGGGTTTTGAGAAGAGGTTGACTAGGCTGCGAATTGGCCATACACGTTTGACTCATGGGTTCCTTTTGGACCGAGGGGTCCCACCCCAGTGTGACATCTGTCATGTCACAGTAACTTGCAGGCATTTCTTATTGGAATGTCCGACCTATGCCCGCTCTCGGGCGAAATTTTTAACAAATAGGGGATCCTTATCAGTTGTTTTAGGTAATAGGGCAAATGTTTCTAGCCTTATGGCATTTTTAAAGGAGACAGGGCTATACTACAAGCTGTTATTAGTGTTGTCATAGTTATGTTTTAGGGCTTGCTGTCTACATATGTTTTCATTTTACCTATGATTTTTAGTTGCATGATTATTGTGTAGTAGTTTTCTCTATTCTTATACTCATTCTTTTAGACTATCGTCTTTCATATCTCACTCATCAAAGCGCTGAATGACCTCTCAGGTCCCAGTGCTTGGCCTTTGGCCTAAACTTCATATTCCATTCCATCCCTTAAGACCTCCGCTTCCCTCAGACTTTGGTTATTGCAAACTCTGTCATGTGTCCTGGGGTGCAGACCGTACAACTCTGCTTCGTCTCCAAGCTGTCTTAGTTTTGTCGAAGATTGATTATGGCTGTCAGGTTTATGCATCTGCCTCACCTTCCTCTCTTCGGCTCCTAGATTCTGTTCACCATCATGGTTTACGTCTGGCGTTGGGTGCTTTTCACTCCAACTCGGTTGTGAGCCTGTATGTCGAGTTAGGTATGCCTGCTCTGTCCTCCAGACGTGACAAACTAACTCTCCGTTACCACATTCGCCTTCTTCAACACCCAGGTTTCCCTTCCTCTGTTACACACCTCTTCCCTCGTTCCGCCCTCATTAGCTTCCTCTTTTCCATGTAGGGCCTCCAATTTACTTGCATCCCTTTCCCCGCTATTTCAGTTCTCCGTCTGCGAGGTTCTATATTCGCGCCTTGGCTTCTTCCTCGCCCTACTGTTTGTGGCGCCCTGCTCTCTCGCCCAAAGTCCTCTTCCACCCCACAGGAACTCTATCGTCTTTTTATGGATCATATGCGTTGTCACTCCTCAGCGACCCCGGTGTACACAGACTGCTCTAAGTCTTCTGTGGGCTCGGGTTTTGCTGTTCCTTTCCCAGACCATACCTATCAGATCCGCCTTCCACCAGCCGCCAGCATTTTCACTGCTGAACTGCTGGCCATTTTACCTGCCCTTCGTGTTATATACCGGTCATCTTTACACACTTGTTATTTTCACAGATTCGCTTAGTGCACTACATGGTATTCGGTCTATCCCGGCCAGCAACCGGCTAGTGTCGGAGATAGAGGAATGGTTGTTCCATATTACCACCAGACTGAAGTCTGTCTCCTTCTGTTGGGTCCCAAGCCGTGTTGGGATAACGGGTAATGAGAGGGTTGACTGCCTGGCACGTACAGGTGTCATCTCTCACTCTGTCACAGTTCGTCTTATCCCGGCAACTGATTATTTCCCGATTGTTACCCGTCTCCTTGGCCAGCGGTTGCAAGCAGAATGGACTTTTACAACTGATAACAAACTCCTCTCCATCACACATACTGTCACTCCTTGGCAGTCGTCCTCCCATCGCAACAGGCGTTGGGAAACAGCCCTAGCCCGTCTGCGCCTTGGCCACACGCTGATCACACATGGCTTTCTAATGTCAGGAGGCACTCCTCCGATCTGTCAATGTTGCCAGGTTCCAATCACGGTCCACCATCTTTTACTTGACTGCCCTCGGTTCCACGCCATGCACAGACGGACTTTCCCGTTCCTTTACTCCCTTGGACGTCCCCCTACCTTAGCCGATCTTCTTTGTGAATCCCCTGTGTTTTCCATCACACACCTCATGCGCTTCCTATCTCAAACCCGTATTTTGCCTCACATTTAGTGTCTTCCCCTCCTTCCCCTCTACCTTTATTCCACCATAGCATACCCGTCATTTTTTTATGCGGCGGTTTTAGTGCCGTATAGTCCTCCTGGGCTTGGTGCTAGTCCTTATTACTTACTTACAGACATCATGGAGTTTCTGGCGACTCCGTTACAGGAATCCATGAATCCCGAAAAAGCGCTTCATACGGCTGAAATCAATTCGGCTCCTGATCTCCCTCCCACTCCCCTCCCACCTTCACCTTCTGCCCCCCTCTCTTCTTGTTCTAATCCCTCTCCTTTATCTCCCGCTATGCCACCAGGCTATAGTGACCGTCCCGCTCGTCCGCCTCTTCACCCTCTGCTCCTATTCCTACTATCGGACCAGCTCGGTGATGTGTGATACTCGTCTGTCGTAAATTCATTTTCCTGTGTATTATATTTTATCTTTTGTAATTTATCATAGTTTTTTTTACTACTTCTTTGGTTTTACTTTTATTAGGTGATGTAAATTTTAGTATGTCTCTTTTACAGTGGAACCTTCGAAGTTTCACGGCCCATCGTAATGACCTTCGCTATCTTCTTTCGGTTCACCGTCCTTCCTTAGTATTTTTACAAGAAGCCCGTTTGTCAACCCCTTCAGTACCCATACCTGACTATTGTTTCTTGTTTTCTCCTGCTTCTGTTCCTGTTTCAGCTATCTTAGTTCATTACACAGTCCTTCTAGAACAGTGGTTCTTAACGTTTTTACTGCCACGCCCCCTCTAGTAGTGGGACCTTCCCTCCACGTCCCCCTCGCATCTTCAACCAATTTGATAAAATTCCCTCCCAGACTTAAGGGAAAACTGAAAAAAAAAGAAAAAAGATGTTTTTAGCCTTTTTATTGAGCATGAATTCTGCGCAAACAATATACCCAGCATATTTAATGAGGTTACTTTCTTACTAATTTAATGAGATACTTGACACTGCTTCTTAGCTATCAGATTTTAAATGCGTGGTCAAATGCCAGAGGCTGCACAACATAAGTCCCCTTCATCGTTCAGCCAGTTTCTGTACTTGGTCTTGACAGCAACGAGCATGGAAAATGCAGCTTCACAAAGATACGTGAATCCAAACATTGTCAGAATCCGAAGTGCTTGATGCGAGATCAGAGGGTAAACAAGAAGGTACTTGACCCAGAACGTCTCAAGATCCAGTTCTTTGAAGTCTTCCTCAGCTGAGGAGTTGAACTTTAACTCGAGAAACTTCTCTTGCACTTCATCGAAACATCAGCTACTTCACACTGAAATGGGTTCATGATGAATTTCCAGGCTTCACGGTTCTCATCTATATCTGGGAAGTATCTAATGAATTCTGCTTCAAGTCAGTCAGATGAGTGATTTTTTTTTTTTAAACTCAGAACTGAAGAAACTATGAATGAGAGCAGAATCCAAGTTACTAAACCTGGCTATATTTCCATCTTGAATTCGACATTTCCAGAGGTCGAGTTTGGCCGTGAAGACTCGGATGGTGTCGTGGTGCATGATGATGCTGATGTTTGTCCATTGTAGTTTAAGACTGATTGCATTCAGCGCTTCGAAGACGTCCACCAGGTATGTTAGAGATAGCAGAAAGCCTTCAGACTGGAATTTGTCATGGAGATCTGCCTTCTGCCCTGAAACTAGAAATATTGCTACTTTCTCTCGTAGGTCTTAAAGCCGTTCAAACATGTTTTGTATTTCTTTCATAATCATCATGATATTATCCACGCTCTTGTTAAGAGAATTACAAATATAAAGAGAGAAATTCCTACTTTTTCTCCAGGGCTCACGCCCCCCCTGGAATTTACTGACGCCCCCCTGGTTAAGAACCTCTGCTCTAGTACGTCTGTCAGTTCACACAACTGTTCCATGTCATTTTATTCGTGTTTTTCTCGGACGCTGGATTACGGTGGTGTCTATATATTTCTCTCCCTCCCAGCCTGTTGATTTCCTTGCCTTATCTCTTTTATTATCACAGTTACCCACCCCAGTTTTATTGATGGGAGATTTTAACTGTTCCACGCTTTGTAGGACGATGCTGTTACTAATTCGCGTGGCCGCCGCCTTGAGTCTTTTATTTTTAATAATGATTTATCCTTATTGAATACGGGAGCTTCAACGTTTTGACGCTAAAACTCGTACTTTCTCCTGTCTGGATCTCTCCTTGTGCTCCCCTTCTCTTTCCTTAGATTTCCATTGGTCTGTTCTTTCGGACGTTGTATATAGTGATCATTTTCCTATCAGACTTACTCTTACTACATATTGTCCCGTACTCAGACCCCCTCGATGGTGTTTCCCGAAAAATTGACTGGCTCTCATTTACTTCTTTAACTACTCCTTCTATACCCTCTTCTTTCTTTTCTACTGTTTTAGATATGATCACCTATTTTAATGTTAGTTCTGAGTGCAGCTTTGACTGCGATTCCTAGGTCGTCCCGTCCTTTTACTTGTGTGTACCGTACCTTGGTGGGATTTGGATAGTGCTGTGGCACTCCGTGTTAAACGAGCACATTGGAAGAGTTACCTTCGCAGACGCAACGGCCCGGATGAACAGAGTGCATTTCCACTGTTTAAAAAGGCCCGCGTTCTTCTTCGTAAGATTGTTAAACGGGCTAAACGCTGTAGCTGGAGATTATATGATTCCACCAGTACTATAACTCTGTACCATAAAAAACTCAATATAAGCCCCTCCCACTTGGTGAAGACAGGTGGAGACATTTCCTCCCGTAGACAAGTGCTATTGGACATCCGGTACTGATGGGCGGGGTAAGTGGTCAGCCTCCAACTAAACCAAAACTCAGTTCCTCACCTTTATGCTCTACCTGACTTGAACTGCCCAAGGCAACGGCAGCGGTCCCTCAGGAGATAATAATGATTCTCTCTCTTTCTCTAATGATATTAAAGAAACAAAATTAGTAACATGGATATCGGTTTAGTCAGATGAATTGTGCGTAAAATTTACGAATGCAGAATAATGTTTGTATTGAATTAACTTAAACTACCCTAATAATACTTAACAGCAACCCTGAAGCAAAAATACATATTCAAAATTTGCTTGCAATGAAGGGAAGTCCGAAAAAGGGTGAATGCATCATGTAACGAGAGAGAGAGAGAGAGAGAGAGAGAGAGAGAGAGAGAGAGAGAGAGAGAGAGAGTGTGTGTGTGTGTGTGTGTGTGTGTGTGTGTGTGTGTGTGTGTGTTCTTACCTACCTAATTGTATCTTTACAGGAATGAGTCAAGCTCGTACTGTCCCGTGTCTTAAACCATATTTATCGTACATATCCTTAAATTTGTGAATTGTTTTCGCACACACTATTTCATTCGGTAGTGCATTCCATTGATCAATTGCTCTGTTTGGGAAACTGAATTTCCTTACGTCTTTATCACCTCTCTTCTTATGCAGTTTTTTGCAGTGTCCTCTTGCTGATGCTTCTCCATATGTTAAGTAATCATTTATGTCTATTTTCTCCTTTCCTGATATGCACTTATATAGCATTATCATGTCACCTCTTTTCCTTCTCTCCTGTAGTGTTGGTAGATTCAGTTTATTTAGTCTTTCTTCGTAGCTTAGGTCCCTTAAGCTTGGTATCCATCTTGTAGTGGCCCTTTGAACTTTTTCAATCTTGTCTATATGCTTTTTGTGATGAGGACTCCAGACTACTGATGCATATTCCAGGGTTGGTCTAATGAATGACGTTATTATCCTTCTTAGCATGTCTTCATTTATGTATGTGAATGCTATTCTCATATTTGCAAGCGGTGTATACATGTTCCGTACCTTCTCGCTGATGTGGTCAGCCGGAGATAGTCTGTTATTGATAATCACACCTAGGTCTTTCTCTCTTTCTGATGTGTATAGGGTTTTATTTCCTAACTTATAATCCCAATCAGGTCTTTTTCCACTTTTACCAGACTTGATTACATGACACTTGTCCACATTGAATTCCATTTGCCATGTACTACTCCATTCATGAAGTTTATTTAATTCTTCTTGTAGCTCCCTACAAGAGTCTGTGCTAGTAATTCTCCTTTGTATTTTTGCATCATCTGCAAACATATTCAGATAGCTCTCATTTCCAGTGTTACTGTTTATATCATTTATGTACACTAAAAACATGATTGGTGCCAGCACCGAACCCTGTGGTACTCCACTACTCACTTCTTTCCATGATGAGTAGTTTCCTCTTAGTACTGTCCTCATTTCTCTTTTTATGAGAAAGTCTTGCATCCAACAAAACAGTTTGCCTCGAATTCCTCCTTGATGGTACAGTTTCCATAAAAGTCTTTGGTGGGGTACTGTGTCAAAAGCTTTCTTGAAATCTAAATAGATACTGTCCACCCATCCTTCCTTTTCCTGTATTGTGTTTGTTACTCTGTCATAGTAGCTGAACAGATTAGTAACACATGATTTTTCTTTTCTGAAACCAAACTGTCTTTTTGTTATCATACTGTGTTCTTCTAGATGATTTACCCAAGCTTTTCTTATAAGTTTTTCTAATACCTTGCTTACAACACTGGTCAGTGATACTGGTCGGTAGTTGAGAGGATTTTGTCTATTTCCTTTCTTGAATAATGGGACTATATTTGCTTTTTTCCAAATATCAGGTAGTTTACCTTGACTCAAGGATTTCTTGAAAATTAAAAATAATGGTTTACTTAACTCCTTTGCACATTCTCGTAATACCCAACATGAAATTTCATCAGGACCACTTGCTTTTCCTCTATCTAATCTACTTAACGCCTCCTGTATTACTTTTTCTGCTATTTGTATATCTGGTAGTATGTGTGGACATGCGTGTTCCACATAGTCCCACTCAAAATTTTTTTCTTCTGTAAAAACTAATTGGAAATTCTTATTTAGTGCTTCACAAATATCTTTCACTTGTGTATAAGTGATTCCCTCGTCCGTAATGGATTGTATTATATCTTTTACTTTGGTTTTGCTTCTGATATAGCTGTAAAACAGCTTTGGTTGATCACTACTTTTATTTATTATATTCTCCTCAAACTGTTTTTGGGCTTCCCTCCTTATTCTTGTACAGTCGTTTCTTGCCTGTTTGTAATTATTATACGCCCTTTCACTATTGTGTTTTCTGTATCTATTCCACAACAAATCTCTTCTTTCTTTTGATTTTTTACATTCTGTATTGAACCATTTCTGTATTTTCTTATCTGCTTCTTTGTGCTGTGGGATGTACTTCTGGACTCCTATTTCATAAAATTCACAAAATTTTTTATATACAGCATTTAAATCTTGTCCTCTAAGCTCATTTTCCCAATCAACTTCTAAGAAATACTTCTTCAGGTCTTGATAATTTCCCTTTTTATAGTTTAGGCTCTTTTTGTAACTGTCATTGCTGTTTACTATGTCATATGCTATCCTGAAGTTATAATTTAGTATTGCATGATTGCTTTTGCCGAGTGGAGGGTGATATATTAGACTGTCAATGTCATTTTCTTGCCTAGTAAGTATTAGATCTAGCACTGAAGGTACATCAAGTCCTCTTTTTCTGGTGGTTTCCCTCACATGTTGCGTTAAGAAAAACTCTTGTACGAGATCCAGGAGCTTTTGGTCCCAACAGCTTTCTTGGCTATTTATATCTAGCGTATTCCAATTTATATTTGTATTGAAGTCCCCAGTTAGTATAATTCTTTCTGATTTCTCTTCCATTTTATGTAGCAATGATCTTATACTCTGAATTGTACTCTCTGCCAGGTCCTCATATTCGTCTCTTTCCCATGTGTTTGATCTGGGTGGCATGCACAAATTGGCTACAATTACTTTACCTTCAGATGTGTCGATCTCTACTGCAATCAGTTCTACTTGTGATGGTATATCTAGGTTTATTTCTTTGACTTTTAAATTTTTCTTAGTTAATATTATAATTCCTTCTCCTTTTTTTAAATTTCTGTCTTTTCTCCATATATTGTATTCCTCTAAGTTTAGTATGTCATTGGATATCCTTGATGTTAATTTTGTTTCCGTTAGGCATATTATTTGTGGTTCATTTTCTCTGACATAATCATTCATCTCTAGTAATTTAGATACCATTCCATCCACATTTGAGTACATCAACTTTATCATCTTGTTTATATACTTGTCATGACATGGTTCTACTACCTTCCTCCTTTTTCTTCCATCCTGTTTGTGTACCACTTTCGTACCTGCAATCCTATTACTTTGTAAAAAAATTTCTTCTTCTCCTCTTCTGATCTTCCCTCATTTTTTGTTTTTGCTTCCTCCCTTTTCTCTTTCAGTAATTCCAGTTCCTCTTGTGTTAGGCATCTTTTTATCCATACATTTTTGAACTCCTCTTTTTCCATAAGATTCTTTGCATTTTTTAGTATCTCTTCCACAGTGTTTACACTCTGGAAAGTCATCTTTAGAGGTCTTGTCTTGCTTTTCTCGTATTTCCCTACCCTTTTGTGTTCCTCTTTGTCTTTACTACAGATTTCCTCTGATACTTCTTTCAGTAAGCTCATTACATTTGCCATCTCCTTTTTGTCTCTAGTGATCTTGTTTTTAACTTCTTCCTCTTCTATACCAGTGATTACTATTGATTTATTTATTTCTACTGAATCTCTGACTAACTTTGGATTGTTTTGGATTATTCTTTTCACTTCCTTTTTAATGCTTTTTTCCTCCACCCTTGTTTCTAAGTCTTTCTTTACTTTCACCATTTCAGCATACGTGTTTTCTACATCATTTTTGTAGCTTTGCACAGCTTCATTCACCTGTGTTATCTTCTCCTCAATATCACTGCTCTGGTCCATAAGACTGCTTGCTTGTCTAATTGTCTCTGTGTCATTTTTTAACTCTTCCATAACACTCTCGTGATTGACTACTGTACTTCCCATTTCACTCACTTTCTTCCTAAGCGTACTCAATTCCACTGTTAGTTCACTGATAGTTGTGTCTTTCTTATTGGCCTCCCTTCCTAGTTTTTCTATCTCTTCCTTTTGCAAGTGCATTTGCTTCTTTATTTCGTCAATTTCATTTTTGAAAGCCATTTCTAGTTTGTGTACACGTTCAACCAGTCTATTGTGAGTCTCCATTTCAACCAGTTCTTGGTAGAAATCATCATTTTGCTTTTTACTTTTATCCCTTTTCTTTTCCAAATTTGTTTTACTGAAGTATGTATCCATTTTGTAATATTAAATGAACAGAGAATGTACACTTTCCCCGTGTTGCTGTAGTATAAACAAACCCAGCTGACTCAACGCATCGTTGTTCTTTGTTGTTTGAACCAGTCTTATTTAAACTTATTATTTCTTTTCCTTTTAATAATGAAAAATCATTTAGTCTAACCTGGTACAGAGCTTGACTCATTCAAAGATACTTATTTAGGTAATGCCTCTGGCCGTGTTGGTGTGTGTGTTTCAGTCATCATCTTCACTGCTGTCGTCAGAGTCACTCAGAGTGATGACGAAGCTGTTAAACAAATGTTCAGCAGCAATATCCTTTTTCCTGTATTCTTCCTCTATTTTCTTCGTGTGGCTGATACATTATTTCCAGTTCTCTGCAGACACGTTGGCGATGGCAGTTTTTGTCATTTCCTCAGTCCTTTTGATTGTCTGGTCTGCATTTGAGTTATTTCTTTTTGCTTCAGATTTTACTTGTGGCCATATGAGTTCAATGGGGTTAAGGTTGCAGTGATATGAGGGCAGTCGTAGCACCTCATCCCCACTGTTACCAGCTATTTCATCTATTTCGTATTTTTCTTTGCCTTTGTTTAATGCCACCAGCTGAAGCAGCTCAGCTTTCGTCTCACAGGCATCATAAGGTATATGATTTATCATCAAGCCACTGCCTAGAATTTCTGTTTGGGACTTTGTTCACTAATTATATATATATATATATAGATAGATAGATATATATATATATATATATATACATAGAGAGAGAGAGAGAGAGAGAGATCAGGTGTGAAATATTATTGATCTCACGGGATATCCAAGCCTGTCCCACAGCTTCCCAGCGGTCGATAAAGGCGAATTTAGAGTGGAACAGTGTTTTGTACGCCTTTTTAACCGAACATGGTCAGCCACTGATCACTAACTGCCGTATGCTTAAAGCTAATGTAGGGCCTTTCCTAAGGGCCCTATATCAAAACGGTATGCTAAAAGTTTAAGTAGTGAAAGACTTCCCTCAATATGTAGGGTTGTTCCAACATTTTTTTAAGGGAAGGAATGCTTGGCTTTCGCAAACTCTACATTTAATTATTCGTAACAAAGTAACTCTGTACCTCCAGAAGGCATAGCATAATGTAAATAGTTTATGTAAAAAATATTTTAACTTGCTAAAAGTGCAATGCAAACATACACGGGAACTGAACCGTTGGCTATTAAAACACACGGGCTGTACCTTACCGAGTAGTAGGTCAAACCCGGGCCCGTCTCTGCCCTGGCGGAGACACGCACTGTCATTTTTATTTTTTTTTTAAGTAGTTGATAGTAGGCGAGATCCTAAAATTGACATGTGTAAACTACTTTTATACGTTACTCATGTGATTTAACTGAACATAGAACGTTCAGTCAATGCTAGAGGTAATAATATACGTTAATATATGTAACGAGAAAGGTACTGTTCTTCGCTCATTGGCCAAACTACTGTTCTTAGCTCATAGGCCAAACTATGAAGCGTCTTGCCAGCATTGGATCATCACTGCGTTTTAATCTCAGGCACTGCAAACTGTTTTTCATTTTCTTATACCATTATTTGTTATATATCAGCAGCATTCAATTCATAATTCTTGGTAATCGTTAAGGAGACATAGGACCACCTTATTTTGCATTTTTTCCTTGCTTTAGCCCTTAATGGAATTCTTCATGTAATCTCGAATTGTGTTTTCAAGTTACAGTGTTTTTCATTTCTTTTAAATATGGTAAAAAGTGCTTTAAAAAGCGGTGTTTGTTCATGGACAGCCACTATCTTGCGGTGCACGAAGACCGATGGACGCCATCTAAGAGCGCCATATACGATCGAAATTACCGTTGCAGGCCTGCTTAAACAAACCTAACCTAAACTTTCGTAACAACCCAACTTTATTTCTCCTAACTTTACCTAACCTATTTGAGACTAACCTAACCAATTTTATGCTAACCCAACCAAACTTATCCTAATCTGTGCGCGAAGACTGACGAACGCCATCTTAGAACGCTATTTTTCAGTGAAATTGCCCTTATCAGTGCTCATTTACCCAAACCTATCATAAATTTTCCTAATTCAACCCTGCCTTATTTATCCTGACTTGTTTTAAGCTAACCTAACCAGTTTTAAGGTAACTTACCAAATTTATCCTAACCTAACCTAACCTATCTCCAGCGCTAACTATCATATTTACAACATAAGTATTGATTGAAAAGTTTATTACTATAATAGTATATAAAGTATACGTACAAATAAGTGCTGATATATAAAAAAATGATGGAAAATTATTTTATTATGGTGCTGATTGACATCGTCTGGACAAAGAATAGTCACGGCGACTCCCACGGGAGCACTTCCGACGTACCAACTGGTCACGCAGGGCTACCAACCACCTCCTTTCCCTTAAAGTTCTCTTAGCATACCGTGTAAAAATTGAGGGCTTGCTTGTGCTTTCCTTAGTGTGTAAAGTAGGGACCAATGTAGGGCCTCTCCATATGTGTTTAAGCATACGGCCGTAAGGAAAAGTCAAGGCTCCACCTGTCTTCACAGAGTGGGAGGGGCTTATACTCGCGACAGCGAGAGGTGGCGGAGAAGCGCCTCCCTCAGGGAGGAGTGAGGAAAAGGCTTTCTTTCTCTCGTCCCTGATTGGTCTACAGAGATGAGCAGAATGGAGAGGTGTGAGAGCGCTTATAATTTCCTCTAGTACTATCACCAAATTGATCGCCCTTGTTCGAAGCTTTATTTATTGCCACAACAAGTAATATGTGTACATAGAAAATTACCTGTGGAATATCACAATACATACAGGTGTCCATGTTGATATTCTAGAATATCAAAAACTAGTAAAAATATTAAAAGAGTTAAACATTAGAAAGGACAGTATAGTACTCACCGTAAGCCAAAATCAGGGAGAGAGAGAGAGAGAGAGAGAGAGAGAGAGAGAGAGAGAGAGACAGTCGACAGAGAGAGAGACAGACAGAAGGAGAGAGCAGACTACAGAAAAAGAAACACCTGTGCTTTGAGGGAGTGGTAATGACAAGATCAGGTCCACTGGGAGATGCTTGTCACTCCTAAACCCCTTTCTTCCCTCCGTTGCTCTCTCTCTCTCTCTCTCTCAACACACTACAACAAAATGTAAGCAAAAACGTATATACATACACACATTCATATATATATATATATATATATATATATATATATATATATATATATATATATATATATATATATATATATATATATATATATGTTACGGAACAGAGAGAGATAATGAACACTTCGAGTGAGAATACTAAAATCACTACTGTCCCGCAAAGTTCCAGGTTCAAAACAAAAGAGTTAGGTAAAATTACAAGTTAAAGTTTAATGCTCAAACTAACAACTAAACATTCAGGACTCATAAGGATAATGTAATGGCAAAAAACTGGTTAAATATATGGTTAACTGCAATAGCCTCTATTAACACGAAATTAGCAAGAGTAAATTTATCTAAGTCAGCCCTGATAAAATGAGAAAACCGGATAATGCTCAGTTAATGCAAGATATATTATTACAGATACAAAATATTATTACTACTGGCTGACAGTAAAAACCCTACATTAATCACAAAAACCTCACCAGGCCCACGAACCAACACCTTATGCTATACAGTACAAGAAAAAAATATAACACTTATACTCAAATTACATAGCAGCTAGATGGTTGGAGACTTCCTGAGCACTCACAAAAATAATAACAACTCTACAGGGGAGGACAGAGATGTGAACAAAATGAGGAGTAGATCTAAGTGGCAATTAATGCAGAGACTGAGCTCATTATATAGGGGCCGGCAGAGCTTGATACAACTAGTAAGAAGGACGCGCAAATGAAGCCATAGGGGACAAAGAGTTGACACTCCTGCTCTGAACAACAGAAAGAACGACTTACTCTACTATAAGGGAGGAGAAGGGGGGAGTGAGGTAAAACACGGAAGCTTGGTCACTATGGAAGCCACGAGGCGAATAGTGATTAAACATGCAGCATACTGTACGTTAGAATTATACAAAGGATGATGAAATCATAGGCTATGTAACACCTCCCCACAAAAAAAAAAAAAAAAAAATTACAAAGGAAATTTCTTATTACTCTAAATCAATCTGTCTAAAGTCTAGATAAGCAATCTGCAATAACATTTTCTTTCCCCTTGGCATGTTGTATGTCTAATGAATACTCCTGAAGAAGTAGACTCCATCTTGTCAATCTCTGATTTTTATCTTTAAACTTACTAAGGAATTTCAGTGGGTTATGATCGGTATAAATGACTATGGGGTCAAAACCAGAACACAAATAAAATGAAAAATGCTGTAAACCCAAAATCAAGGCCAAAAGCTCTTTCTCAATAGCTGAGTAGTTCCTTTGAGGTGGAGTGAACTTCTTACTGTAATAAGATACAGGGTGTTCAATACCCTGATCATCCTCTTGCAGCAAAACAGCCCCAGCTCCTGTATCACTTGCGTCAACAGCCATCTTAAAAGGCTTAGCAAAATTTGGAGTAGCGAGCACTGGCTGACTTAATAGGATAGCTTTAAGTTTGCTGAAAGAGGATTCACAGTTATCGGTCCAGACAAATTTAACTCCCTTTTTCAGTAGGTCTGTAAGTGGTGATACAAGAATTGAAAAGTTAAGAACAAATCTCCTGTAATAACCTACCATTCCCAAAAATCTTTGTAGCTCTTTCCTACTTTTAGGTCTGGGAAGATCACTTATAACCTGAACCTTAGCTGCTGGTGGTGCAACGTGTTCATCACCAATTACGTACCCAAGGTACTGAACTTTAGCTTGACCAAACTCACACTTTGATAAATTAGCTACAGGATTAGCCTCAACCAAACGCTCAAGAAATTTACTGACATGGCATAGGTGATCTTTCCAGTCGTCACTGAAGATTAATACATCATCAATATAAACAACACACTCTGCCAAACCCCCTGTTACAACATTCATGAGCTTCTGAAAAGTGGCTGGTGCATTCTTCATACCATATGGCATTGCAGAACATGCAAAAGTCTTTCCTAGTGTTACAAAACATGAGATCTCCCTAGCACGTTCAGTCATAGGTATTTGCCAGTATCCCTTTAACAAATCAAACTTACTTATGTACCTAGCCTTTCCGATCTTGTCTATGCAATCTTCCGCGCGAGGGAGAGGGTAAGTGTCTGTTTTGGTTATCTGATTAACACGTCTGTAGTCGATGCAAAGCCGCTGTGACCCACCTGGCTTAGGGACTAGAGTGACAGGAGAACTCCACTCGCTCTGACAGGGCTCAATCATCTTGTGGTCCAACAGGTAGCTAAGCTCCTTCTGGATGAGAGGAACTCTCACTGGGTTCACACGGTAAGGAGGCAGTTTAATTGGCTTTGCGTCTCCAACATCGACATCATGCATCAACACAGTGGTTCTTCCTGGAGTGGCACGGAACACTTGCGGGTACTCCTGCAGTAATGCCGAAAACTCCTGCCTTTCCTCGGGAGCTAGATGAGAAAGCTTAGTCTGGAGATCATTCATGATATCAGGATTCTTCCCCAAACTATCACTCCGGCTCATGCTGCATGGGAGAACTTCACTTGCAGACTCGGGTGGAACAGCTACAGTGCAGACTGGGTTATTTTCGTCCCGCCTGTGATATAACTTTAGCATGTTGATGTGACAAAGTTGCTTGTTCTTTCTACGATCTGGTGTGGCGATGACATAGTTGACATCACTGAGTTTCTTCTCCACGAAATAAGGGCCACTAAACTTGGCTTGAAGAGGTTGCCCATGCACCGGTAGCAGAATCAAAACCTGATCTCCTGGCTGAAACTGGCGTAACCTGGACTTCTTATCATACCAAGTCTTCATCTTCTCCTGAGCAGCTCCTAAATTCTCTCTCGCCAGCTGTAAAGCAGTGGACAGCCGTTCTTTGAACTTCATCACATACTCCAGCAGGTTGACGTCATCTTCCTCCGACAGCCAGCATTCCTTGAGTAGCTTAAGGGGTCCTCTTACTTCATGGCCATACAGTAGTTCAAAGGGTGAGAAGCCCAGTGATTCATTTGGAGATTCTCTTGCGGCAAATACAACGAATGGAAGACCTTTATCCCAGTCTTTCTGATGTTCCAAACAGTATTTCTTGAGCATCGATTTGAGTGTTTGATGATATCTCTCCAACGCTCCTTGGGTCTGGGGATGGTAAGCTGAAGACGTGATCTGGGTGATGCCCAACTCTTTCAGAGACTGCTTGAAAACATTTGACATGAAATTACTTCCCCGGTCTGACTGTACCTCCTTGGGCAGACCAAACTTGGTGAAGAACCCTAGCATTTCCTTAACCACGTTCTTTGCTGAGATATTTCTAAGTGGAATGGCTTCAGGATAACGAGTAGCCATATCAATCAGGGTCAACACATAAGAAAATCCTGAAGAAGTCTTAGGAAGAGGGCCCACAATATCCACCAACACACGGGTGAATGGCGCCTCAAAAGGAGGAATGGGAACTAGAGGTGCAACCTTTTCGGTCTAATTACACTTCCCCACAACTTGACAGGTGTGACAAGACTTACAATACCAGGAAACATCTCTGAAGATACCTGGCCAGTAGAAGTGTTTCAAAATGCGTGCCACAGTCTTCCTCACTCCAAGGTGTCCTGCCAAACTGGAATCATGAGCCACTCTAATGATATCCTGCCTACAAACACGAGGGATGACAACTTGATGTACACCCTCCCATTCACAGTCGGCTGATGCTGTTGGGGGTCTCCACTTCCTCATAAGTACTCCTGACTTTATATAATAACAAGTAGAAACACCAGCTGACTCTTCCTCACTGCAAGCAGAGTTAGCTAGACCTTTCAACTCTGGGTCAGCAACCTGCAACTCAACCAACTCTTGACGAGACAAATTATCAACACTACGGGGTACTGCCTCATCTGGTGAGTGGTCCAAATTAGCAAGAAAAGTGTCAGCTAGGATAACATCATCATCATCATTATCCTCTAAATCACCAGTAACTCTAGACTTAGCCCTAGTGACAGCACATGCAGAGAACACATCAGGGATATCATAATCCTGGGCCGCAGTCACTGGTTCACTAGACAACTGAGGAGCTGGACACACTTGACTTCCACCAATATCATTTCCAAGTAAGAAAGTTACACCTGACATTGGGAGTGTCTCAACCAACTCAACCATAACGGAACCATTAACAAAACCAGACTCTAAATTCACTCTGCACAGGGGGACAGAGAAGTAATTATTCCCTACACCTTGTAAGATTACAGTTTCATCAGAGGAATTAACATTAGAGCCTAGAACACTGGTCAACATAAGAGATTGCCAAGCACCTGTATCACGATATATTTTAACTGATTTCCTGTTATTACTGTCCAGAGGACTGACAAAACCATCAGACAGGAAATTAGCACATGAACTCTTGAGAGTGTCACCCACGTTACTGCTCAAAAGAGGAGCTTCATCATGAGAATTTAAGTTACCCCTCAAAGCAGGTTCAGTTAACTCGGTTAAAGAATTCTCGGAACTCTCAAGGGTGGACACTAGACCAATTGACTGAATATTCAAAGACTCCTTTTTGTTCACATCACGCTGTCTCCTGAAATATTTCTTCGTAGTATGACCAAGCTTTCTTCAATAAGTACATTTTACTTTTCTGAAATCTAGAGGTGGAGCTGGTATTTACTTCCTGAGAAACATCATCTTTATTCTCTTTCCTGTTACCTGTACTCTGAGTAGAGGCAACGTACTTACTCTCAGCTTTCCTTTTTTCTTTAGAATATTTCTTGTGAGTGAGAACATATTCATCAGCTAAAACTGCAGCATCAGACAAATTATCTATTCTTTTCTCATCAAGATATAGGCTTACATCTTTATTAATACACCTTTTGAAGTCCTCCAGCAAAATCATCTTAAATTTATCAAAATCAGAATTTACATTCTTAGAATTTAACCACTGCTCTAACAGATCTTCTTTGATTTTTGCATACTCAACATGGGATTGCTTATCTTGCTTATAAGTTGTCCTAAATTTTACTCTATAGGCTTCAGGAACAAGCTCATAGGCCTTAAGAATCAAGCTCTTAACTACATCATAATTATCAGATTGATCCTGAGGCAAAGATGCATAAGTTACTTGAGCTTTACCGGTGAGAACAGTTTGAAGGAGTACTGGCCAATACTTTTTGGGCCAATTAAAACCTGTAGCTACCCTCTCAAACAACTGAAAATACTTTGTTAAATCAGATTCATTAAAAGGAGGGACAAGTTTAACATTTTTAGCCACATCAAAATCATCAGAGCTAGATGATCCAGTTCCACCTTGTTTCATGCGATACTCATGGTCTGCCTGAATCCTAGCAAGTTCAATTTGTGCCTTCTGAATACGAGCCTGAGACTCAGCCTCCTTAGAACGTGCCTGAAACTCGGCCTCCTTAGCACGAGCCTCCTGCAGGGCTAGCTGTAACTTAGCTATTTCAATCTGCGTTTGCTCATCTGGAGGAGTTACATCAAACAAGTTTTTATTAATCATGCCAACAATTTGATCTTTAGAATGATGAGAGTGAACAGCAATTCCCAATTGTTGAGCAACAAGCTTAAGTTCATTCTTTGTTATCTGTTTTCTACATCACACACTGTTTGCACATTTGACCAAAAATCTTTGGCTTCATCAAACGTAGTAATAGTAGACATCATGAATAAATCACAGTCACAAAATATCAACCAATATCCTTATGATAATGTCCTGAATATCCTGATAAGAGGCCACCAAATTTATGTTACGGAACAGAGAGAGATAATGAACACTTCGAGTGAGAATACTAAAATCACTACTGTCCCGCAAAGTTCCAGGTTCAAAACAAAAGAGTTAGGTAAAATTACAAGTTAAAGTTTAATGCTCAAACTAACAACTAAACATTCAGGACTCATAAGGATAATGTAATGGCAAAAAATTGGTTAAATATATGGTTAACTGCAATAGCCTCTATTAACACGAAATTAGCAAGAGTAAATTTATCTAAGTCAGCCCTGATAAAATGAGAAAACCGGATAATGCTCAGTTAATGCAAGATATATTATTACAGATACAAAATATTATTACTACTGGCTGACAGTAAAAACCCTACATTAATCACAAAAACCTCACCAGGCCCACGAACCAACACCTTATGCTATACAGTACAAGAAAAAAATGTAATAACACTTATACTCAAATTACATAGCAGCTAGATGGTTGGAGACTTCCTGAGCACTCACAAAAATAATAACAACTCTACAGGGGAGGACAGAGATGTGAACAAAATGAGGAGTAGATCTAAGTGGCAATTAATGCAGAGACTGAGCTCATTATATAGGGGCTGGCAGAGCTTGATACAACTTGTAAGAAGGACGCGCAAATGAAGCCATAGGGGACAAAGAGTTGACACTCCTGCTCTGAACAACAGAAAGAACGACTTACTCTACTATAAGAGAGGAGTGAGGTAGAACACGGAAGCTTGGTCACTATGGAAGCCACGAGGCGAATCGTGATCAAACATGCAGCATACTGTACGTTAGAATTATACAAAGGATGATGAAATCATAGGCTATGTAACAATATATATATATATATATATATATATATATATATATATATATATATATATTACCCCTTGGGTAGAGGGGGGGTTTCAAGAATACTCCCCCAGTATCCCTGCTTGTCGCAAAAGGCGACTAAAAGGGTTGGCGGAGGGTTAGTGTCTCTCCCCGGAAAACAACTAACTAAAATAGCAAACAATAAGCCTCAGACAAGGACTGACCAAACGATGACGACCAAGGACCGGACAAAGGACATGGTTATCGGAACGTGGAATGTAAGAGGGAGAGATTGTCCAGGTACTTGAGGGTGCGAAATTGGATGTATGTGGAATAACTGAAACAAAATGGAGAGGAGAAAGTGTGAGAGAATGGGAGTATGGATGGGGTATATGTGCAGGAGTAGGTGAGAATGAGAGGGCAAAGGAAGGAGTATGTATAGTTGTGAGTAAAAGATGGAAGAAGAGCATAAGACAGTATGGATCAGTTGGGTCAAGGATTGTGTGGGTAAAGTTGAAAGTTGGAATACAAATGTGGGCGATTGTGTGTGTGTATGCGCCAACGCAAGGTCGTGCTAGAAGAGTGAGAGAAGAGTTCTGGACAAATGTACAGTAGAAGTGTGCATGGAAAAGTTTGGAAGGAATGAGAGAGTGTTTTTGATCGGTGATATGAATGGTAAAGTTGGGAATGTGAAGGTGGATGGAATAGTTGGTGAGTGGGGTGTGCCTGCTGAGATAGATGAAAATGGGAGTGCGTTAGTGGACATTTGTGCTGGGAGGGGGTTGGTGATAGCCAATACCCTCTTCAGGCATAAAATGATCCACAGGTATACATGGCGAGTGGTGAGAAGGGTGGGTGGTGAACTGAATGAAAGGAAGGCAATGATTGATTATGTGTGTGTGGATGAAAGGATGCGAAGATGTGTAATGGATGCAAGAGCTTATAGAGGCTGGGGCAGTGGACTTTCTGACCACTACTTGGTGGTGGCCAGAATTAGAATTCAAGTAAGATGGAGGAATAGAAGAAGGGAAAGACGAGAGGAAGGAGTAGTTGCAAGGAGAGTGGAAAGGTTACAAGAGGATGAGAAAAAGGCAGGGTATAAGAGAGAAGTGGGGGAACGATTGGGCAAATATGAATTGGAGCAGATGGGAGACGTGGAAGGTGTGTGTAGGATATTTACAGAAGAAATATGTGCAGCATGTGATGTAGTGTGTGGAAAGAAGAGAAGACGGAGGGGGGTGCAAAGAACAGCGTGGTGGACTGAAGAGGTGAGACAGGCTGTGGCACAAAAGAAGAAAGCATACAATGAATGGATGAGAAATAGGGGCGTGGAAGAAGTTGAAAGGCGGAAGAGAGTGTTATATGTAGAAAGAAAGAGAGAGGTGAAAAGATTAGTAAGAGAGAGTAAGAAGAGAGTGGATGAGGAATTTGGAAGGAATTTGAGTGTAAAGTGGAGGGACTGTAAGAAAATGTTCTGGAAAGAGGTGAAAAGAGTAAGACAGGGTGGAAGTGAAGTTAGCAGGGGAGTGAAAGATAAAAATGGTAGATTACTAGTGGAGAAGGGAGAAAAAGTGAGCAGATGGAAAGAACACTTTAAGGAATTGTTGAACGTAGAGGATGGAAGTAATCCGAGTATAAGTGGCTGGGGAATGGCTGGGAGAAGGAGGGAGGTGAGAAGACAGGAAGAAATCAGTAGGACAGAAGTTGTGGAAGCAGTGAAGAAAATTAAATCGGGGAAAGCACCAGGAATTGATGGAGTGTGTGGTGAAATGCTGAAGCATGGGGGAGAGATAGTAGTAAAATGGATGTGGAAGATGTGCAGATTGGCCTGGGAGGAAGGTAGAGTCCCGGAGGATTGGAAGTCAGTTATAATTATTCCCTTGTACAAAGGAAAAGGGGAAAAAGAAGTGTGTGGTAATCATAGGGGCATTTGTCTTCTTAGTATAATAGGAAAAGTGTATGGTAGGATACTTATTGACAGAGTTAGAGAAAGAACAGAAAAATTAGTTGGAGAAGAACAGGGAGGCTTTAGGAAGGGAAGAGGTTGTGTAGATCAGATATTCATTCTTAGATCTTTAGTGGAAAAGTTTCTAGAGAAGGGAAAGAAGTTGTATGCAGCATTCATGGATTCGGAGAAAGCATATGACAGGGTGGATAGACAAGGATTGTGGAAAGTGTTAAGAATATATGGAGTAGATGGGAAGTTATTGAATGTTGTGAAGAGTATGTACGATGGTGCGAAGGTTGCAGTGCGTGTGGATGGTGAACTAAGTGAATTTTTCTCTTTCAAAGTTGGGTTGAAATAGGGATGTGTCATGTCTCCATGGTTGTTCAATTTGTACATGGATGGGGTAATAAAAGAGGTACAAGGTAGGGTAGTGGATGTTGGAGTGGCCCTGGTGAGAGAGGATAGTGTTTGGAAACTCCCTGTACTGTTGTTTGCAGATGATACTGTGTTGTTGAGTGAAGACGAAGGGGAGCTGCAAGGCTTGGTGGATGAGTTTGGGACAGTGTGTAAGAAACGGAATCTTAAGGTGAATGTAGGGAAAAGTAAAGTGATGATCTTTGAGAAGGGTGAAGTCAGTGAATGTACAGCGAGGTTGGATGGTGAGGAATTGGAAAATGTGAGTACGTTTAAGTACTTGGGTAGTGTGATGAGTAAGGATGGAGGTTTGGAGGGTGAAATGCTTGAAAGGGTACAGCAGGGAAGAAAGGTTGTGGGTTCTTTGAAAGCAGTGATATGAAACAGGGAAGTGAGCATGGAAGTGAAAAAGTTACTACATGACAGTATTTTGATACCAACTCTAACGTATGGAAGTGAAGCTTGGACGTTGTTGGAAGGACACAAGTCAAGAGTGAGAGCAGTGGAAATGAGTTATTTAAGAGGAGCCTATGGAGTTACATGGAGAGACAGGCTGACGAATGAGGATATAGAGGAGCGTTGTGGTGTGGATGTGGATGTGATAAGAAGCGTTATGAGGAATACTGAGGTGGTTTGGCCATGTGGAGAGAATGGAGGGTGAAAGACTGACGAAGAGAGTCTATGTGAGTGAGGAGGTGGAGGGGGGAAGAGGGTGGGGGAGGCTGAGGATGAGATGGAGGGATGGGGTGGAGAGGTATATGAGAGAGGGGGGTGTGAGTTGGGAGCAGGGCAGTGAAATGGCGGGGGACAGGGCGACTTGGAGGCGATTTGTTTGTGGCCACCCCAAACGGGATTGAGGCGTTTGGCAATATATATATATATATACACAGTAGAGAGAGAGAGAGAGAGAGAGAGAGAGAGAGGAGTGTTGGAAGAGGACGGGACGAAAGGAATGAGGCACTGTACGCTGGTACGCTGCGTTTAAGAGACAATGAAAGGGGCGAAAAGCTGTGTGAAAATAAAAATAGGGTGATAGAACAGTGGAAGTGGAGGGATTGCATATACCGGTAATGACTTTATTGACGTGGATCAAAGTATACGAGTCCTGGAGTATGAAAGTGAGAGAGGGGCGCGCGCGCGCACGCACGCACGCACACACACACACACACACACACACACACACACACACACACACACACACACACACACACACACACACACACACACACACACACACACACACACACACACACACACACACACACACACACACACACACTAGAATATATTGTCCCTCGAGAATTAGCCTCCCTCCTCAGGTCACACACTCTTGCCTGCCTTTCATTTTAACTTCCCTCTTCCTTATTTATTATGAAACTTATCTATACATCAAATTCTTTGTCATTACCCCTTTTATGTTTCCTGTTTTCGCTCGACAGAGAGAGAGAGAGAGAGAGGGTTTGAAGGAGGGAGGCTGATGCAGTACATTTAAGGTTATTAAATACGGCGATGAATTACGGATGACTTAATGAGCCTTATAATGGGATACTGATTGCATAAGTACAGCTTGATAAATACAATATTTTCCTTTGTATTTCAATGCCATGAAAAATGATATTAGAAAATATAATGAAAACACACCACAACAAAATGTGAGAGAAAACTTACGTATCATACAAACATACATACATAAAGAGAGAGAGAGAGAGAGAGAGAGAGAGAGAGAGAGAGTAGCACCAGGCGGTGAAGATGTCTTTTCACATTAGACGTTACACCTGTACTGGTCATCAAATGGACTCCTAACCTCACCCACGCACCTCCCACCCCACCATCCACCAATCACAGGCATTCCAGTTGGAAGAGAGTGGGATGAGCTTCTCCGCCACCTCTCGCTGTCCCGACTATATGGTACAGAGTATACCAATACGCACTCGCAGCCCACCTCTCGCCGAGGCAACACCTCCACTGCTGTTCCCGGCGGGACCAGCTCTCCACAGCAGCCGTACCAGCCGAGGGACGGGCCTATCCTCTCCACCTGAGGGAGTGCCCCGGTTAGCCCACCACGAGATTGAGGCTCCTCCGCCCTATACCTGGCCGACGACCCTCCCTCCGCCAATACATTGACCGGGGTTGTGCCCTTGTGTCCACCTGGACTGGGCCTCCCCTCTACGCTTCCATCTGCTGCTGCTGGGAGCTGGGCGAGTCGTTTCGCCCTTTCCATCATGGGCAAGAGGGTTGAGGGCAGTGTCGGGGCGTGTTCTACCTGAGCTCGTCGGCGCCCCCTCCCTCGGCGCCGCATTGTCTACCTAGCTCTCGTCCCGCCCTGCCCTTGTTTAACCATCGTGCAGCCGGCTCACCATCCACCGGCGAGTCTTCCATCTGTTCCGCCCTGCCTCGTCGTACATCTGGCAGCCCAACTCACCACCAGCCATCGCACCTTCCCCTGCCTCTGCCACCTTTTCCCTCGTTTGCCAGTTCCGTGTCTCCGCTACGCCCTCATTGCAGGGCTTTTTCCTGCAGTTTTTCCCTGACGGGCTCTTTTGTTTGCCCGTTCCCCACCATAGCTGTGGGGAAAATATTACAACAACAACCAATATACCCATTGCTTCCGTCTGGAAACGTATACCGGTACGCAAAATGCCCGGTAAGCTTCTTCCCATGCTTTCCCCTGTCCTCCATTTGGATGGGGAGTCAGTTGCAGATGCTCGTCTAGTTGCTAATGGCTTAGATCTTCATTTAAGAAATGTTAGTAGCGGCTCTCATGTCTCACCTGAATTCCATACTCTTAAAGCTGCTACTGAATGTACTCCTGTTGTCTTCAAGCTGTCGTCTAGTCAGTCATATAATGCGCCTTTTATCATCGATGAATTGTCCTCTACCCTTCATCTTTGTAAGAACACTTGCGAGGGTCCTGATGGGATACACTATAATATGCTCCGTCACCTTTCCCACCAGGCGCTGACCTTATTTATAATCGTATCTGGACAGGGTGTTTTTCCTCCCTATTTTCGTGATGCTGTCATTCTCCCGTTTCTTAAACCGGGAAAGCAAAGCCATGATCCTCAAGATTATTGCCCAATTCTCCTACTAGCTGTCTTCGCAAATTGTTCGAGCGTATGATAAATCATCGTCTTATGTGGCTCCTAGAATCCAAGCAGCTTTTGTCATCTACACAGTTTGGTTTTCGAAAAGCTCGCGGCACATTAACTATGCGCGGCTAGGGACCCGTTTTTGTCCCTTCGCGGACTGACCTGGTATATCGGGAGAAAGCAAGGCCCATAAAACCAAGAACATACAGAGAAACGAAATAACATCCATAGTATCACCCCCCAAATAAATTTCAGTGGTTCTGAAATGGTTTGAAATGACTACATATGTGTATTACGAACAAAATCATTACATAATATAGGAGGTTTCTGTTATGCAGCGTGTTCTACGCCCCGACTTCTGGGGTGCAGACGCGGTGCAACCTTGGGTTCTTTATTCCCGACCGGCTCGGTACTAGCAAGGAAGGAAAAACACAAATACCACTGGTCAAAGGCACACATATATTATCAAAAGACAAACACACTGTTCTATGAGCAAAACTAAGGAACTTACAACGACTTAGAATAATATATACAACAATCACTTTTCATCTAGTTCAGCAAGTCTGGCTTATACACGGGATTTCACCTTCCTGAATTAAGGTTATATCTACACAGTGTCACAGACAATATTACCACAATATGTCAGGTATGTCATATTCCCATGTACAAGCAGCATAGTACAGTATATCCGTTCCGTCAGGCACGTGACATAGATGACGGCATATATCCCATTGGATCCCAGAGCTGCTGGGCGAGGGACTGCACTGGAAGGGCACTAAGCGTACTGCCCTCCGCCTATCGGCTCATAGTCGCGAAGCTCATAGGCCCCTACTCAGGGGTCCTTACTGTATTAAGATTTGAAAATTCCCAGTACTGGGGACACTGGGCTCCAACGGGTTAAAGAAACCGAAAGATTTGCCAGTTATTAACCCATTGGATCCCAGAGCTGCTGGGTGAGTCATTGCACTCGGAGGGCACTAAGCGTACCGCCCTCCGTCTATCGGCTCATAGTCGCCAAGCTCATAGGTCCCTACCCGGGGTTCCCTACGTTATTAAGATTTGAAACTTCCCAGTTCTGTCCAGTACTGGGGACACTGGGCTCCAGTGGAGTATTCAAGTCATTAAACCTAGGGATTCTTGTGAGATAGACGAGGCCCTAGCTAGTACAATATATTCGCGTAACATAAACGAGGCCCTAGCTAACCTTACACTACGTACACGTCACATGGGACGACCGTATATGATGTCTCACACTTGATGGGGGGAGGGGGGATTGATTGATTGATTGATTGAAAGTAATTAACATCTGGCGGCGCAACTGCCAGGGTCATATGCCGCCGGACGACAAAGTAAGAGACACAGCAAAATGAAAAGTGCTTATTCAAATTTAAGTTAATATCTTTTAGTAGGAATAAAACACTAAAAATAATAAAAGACTAGTTTATAAAATATCAGTTACTTATAAAAGTGGCAGGAGGCCCGCCTCCTGAAGAAAACTAAAAACATCACCAAAATCGCTAGAGGCATCACCAAGCATCGAGGACAAACAGTAAGCACCATCTGTCCCCGTACGCCTATGGAGGAATATCTGACGTAGGTCCCCCAGACTCGCGGACACTCGACCAGCAAGTGACGGACAGTAAGTGGAACAAGGCAGTCTTCACAGTACGGCTGAAATTCACCACTCATCAGGAACCCATGTGTAAGCCGTGAATGCCCAATGCGAAGCCTAGTAAGAGCCACCTTCAATCGCCGAGACGTAGAGGGAAAAACCCTTGGCACAACCACTCCAGATTTCTTTTAGTTTATTGTGAGAGACAACATCCCAACGTCTCTGCCAACACATACGAATTGCGTACCGCAAGTAAGGTGTTACATCAGAAACAGGAAGTGGGTAGTCAGTTGGGGGCTGTTGAAGACACAGCTTTAGCTAAAGTATCTGCCCTCTCATTCCCCACCACACCAACATGTGCGGGAACCCAGCAGAAGTCTGCTCGGCGGCCACGACGGCCAAGAAGAAAAAGCCACTCTAAAATTGATAAAACCAATGGATGGGATACATTAAAAGACTCCAGTGCAGACAAAGCACTACGCGAGTCACTAAAAATCACAAAAAAGGATTGAGGGTGAGTAAAAATAACTTTAACAGCATATAAAATTGCAGTCAGTTCTGCTGTATACACTGAAGTAATGCCAGGAAGGCTACCACCCCTACTAAAGGAAGGGAAGACAACACCAAATCCTACTCCAGTATCAGTCTTAGACCCGTCAGTATAGACGGGGACAGAACCCTCATGAATGGAGGCATGTTCTAAAAAGAGGGAGAGGGACACCTGAGAGGGAAGTGAGCCCTTTTTTTCAACAACGGACCTACAAAAGGTCACGCAAGGGAGCAGCCAAGAACCCACCCTTGGGGTTCGATGTGGACGAATTGCCAGTCTCGGGACAGAGAGGGCTAACACAACAGACCGGACCCTGTAATCAAATGGCTTTGGGAAATTAGGACGGGTGTCAAAAACAGAAGATCGAGAATCCTGGGGGACAATGGCACAAGAAATTGAGTCTGGAATGCGGTGAAGACGATACCAGCACCTCATCATTAGCAATTGACGTCGCAAATCCAAGGGGAGTACACCAGCATCCACCAATAAACTCTAAATCGGGGATGATCTAAATGCCCCGGTTGCCAGACGCACACCAGCATGATGCACAGAATTTAACAACCGGAGACATGCATCTGTTGCAGAGGAGTAGACCTCACACCTATATTCAAGTTTAGGAAGAATAATAGACCTATGCAAGAGGAGGAGGGTCTGACGGTCAGCACCCCAAGAGGTATGAGCTATATAAAATCCTCAAAAGACTCAAAGCTTTAAGACAAGCCGCCTTAACAGAACGAATATGAGGAACCCAGGTTAGTCGTCTATCAAACAAAAGACCCAGAAACCGCGTCTCTTCCACACAGGATATTCTCCTACCATAGAGATACAAGTCAGGGTCAGGGTGAACCCCTCGAAGACGACAAAAATGCATAGCCACTGTCTTTGTTGAAGAAAAATGGAAACCGCGAGTTTCCGCCCAGTCAGAAATTCGATTGAGAGCCAGCTGCAACTTCCTCTCTATCAGAGACATTCTAGACGAGGTAAAGGAAATCGAGAGGTCATCGACATACAGTGATCCTCGTACACCGTCAGGAAGTACACTAATGACACTGTTAATGGCTACAGCAAACAGAGTAACACTAAGGATACTCCCCTGTGGTACTCCATCTTCTAGTGCTCGGGCAGTAGAAAGCACTCCTCCCACTCGCACCCTTAAAATTCGGTTAGATAAAAACTGTTGAATAAAAATTGGCAAGCGTCCACGAAGACCAAACTCATGAAGAGAGAGTAAAATACCATGACGCCAGGCAGTGTCATATGCCTTCGCCAGATCAAAGAAGACCGTGACCTGGTGTTGGTTAATGGAGAAAGCCTCAGTGACAGAAGATTCCAAGGACAGTAATGCATCAGAGGTAGATCACATTTTTCGAAAACCATACTAAGCAGAGGATAAGAAGACACCTCTCTCTAAAAACCACACAAGCCTAACATTGACCATCTTTTCCAAAACTTTACATATACAAGACGTCAAAGAAATAGGCCGATAATTCGTCGCCTGTAGGTGGTCCTTACCTAGTTTGGGGATGGGGATAACTACAGCAACACCCCAACAAGCCGGTAACTCCCCAGAACACCAGATCTTAATAAACAGTGAAAGCAAAAGCAACAGGGACTCATCAGACAGGTGGCATAAAAAGGCATAAGGAATATCATCATAACCAGGAGAGGAATCATGGCACTGCAATAGAGCCGCCTGGCGTTCAGAAACTGAAAATGGAACATTGTAAGCCTCTCCTCCAGCAGAGGCAAAACAGACACCACGAGACTCTAGGCGCCGACAGTGGCAAGCTGAAGGCGTATCTGCATCCTTCTTTGACACACTGGCAAAATGATCAGCAAGCAACTCTGCAACAGCAAATTGATCAGCCACAGTTGCACCTGCTGCAGATAAAACAGGAGGGGAGTGAACAGCAAATTTTCCTGAAATTTTCCTTACCCGGTTCCACACCTGGGTGATGGAAGTCCTCGAATTGATGGAGGAAACATAACCCTTCCAGGATGAACGCCTGGCCTCCTTTAAAACCCGCCTCATATGAGCTCGTGCCCTCTGATACGCCACCAAATACTGAGGATCCCCACGGTGATGACGAAGTCGAGAGAAGGCGACTCGTTTAGCTCTCACTGCGGAACTGCACTCTGAGTTCCACCAAGGAACCGGATGTTTAGGAAACTGACCCTTCGTTTTTGGAATAGATAACAGGACTGCTGAGTGCAACACAGTATTGAAATATGACACTGCCTCAGGGGGTAGGGGGGCGGGGGATTAATGAGTCTAGGGTGGGTTTATTCGTGTGGGGGACGGGGACAGGGGGTCTGGGGGAGGGAGAGGGAGAGCACACTGGGGGAAGGATCACACTGATGTATACTGCCCGGTGGAGGGGGGGGTGCAACACGGCGAGGAGGGTTGTCACTTTCGGGGAACCGACCCCGGAGGAGAGGTGTCGAACACTCCAAGTACGAGATCATAGGTAGAGTTCACCATGCCGCACTGGGGGGAGATAATACCGCAGCAGTCGCGGGGGGGATGTACGAGGGGGAGGTAGAGCACTGGGGAGGGTTATACAACACTGGGGAGACACACCACGAGTATAGGGAGGAGTCACAGGGGTTAGTTCACTGGGGGAGAGATCCAACAGCACTGGGGAAGCGTATAATCATAGTGTCTTGTACTCACAATTCGTGCGGAGGGGAGGACATGGCCCACGGGGCAGGAGGGTCTATGCCGGAGCTCTAGATGACGGCCAGGCGTGGGAGGTGGGCCGTCCAGGGAGTAGTGTAGGGGATGGTGGTCTGTGTAGCCACCACCAGTCTGGGAGGAGTGGTCAGGTGGTGTTTTGGGCGGCTCCCTAGCCGCAACAGCCCCAGGGCTCTCTGGGCTAGGGCCAAAGAGAGCCAGAAGACGCGCTGCTCGGCGCTGGCCCTTAGTCTTCGTCAGGGTCTTGGGAGAGGACTTGGGGAGACCCGGGCCTAGGGTCGGCCAGGAGGAGGGCTATGTCCTTATTGGTCTGCCATCTTGTCCAGCAGGGGCTCCCATCAGGGAGGAACTGCGGCCACCTGCACCGGGGGAAGTCCGACCGCCACAGCGAGAGTCTGGGGAGGCCCGCTGACTCTTGGAACTGCAGTCTCGGCTGGAGGAGGAGGCCGTCAGGACTGGACTGCGACTTCTCATCCTGGCGGAGCCTGACAGCACCTGGGGAAGGCAAGGCTGCAAGGACCGGACACCTGGTCTTGGGGACGTCTCACCCAGTCTGGGCTTAGATGAGGAACCTGTAAGGGAGCAAATCACGCCTTCTCAGGTAGAGAGGTGGGGAGAGGGGCGTCTCATTCTGTCGCAGAGGTGGTGGGTGGAACTAGAGGTGTTCCCCTCTATAGGAGCCTGGGGACTAGCGAAGGAAGAACAACCAAGGTCCGAGCCTCCTGCTTGGCAGGCCCGTAGGGCCTCGCCGAAACTCTGGTCCGGGGTGTGCGCGGGAAGTCCATGGGATGTTCCCTCCGTCAGTCAGCCCCGTTGGGCACTGTCTTTGCTTCTAGGGAAGGCATGAGTGTGGGAGGAGTCAGGGGAGACTCTCTGGGACACCGCTGACCCAGGCGGCTGAGAGATAGTGCCCACTGGGCTCTCCCGGCCACAGCCACTGATCTGGCGGAGCCTGCGCTCCAGCCATAGGGCCTGGGACTCCTGCCCCAGCGATGGTGGGGGCAAGAGGTTGGATGAACTCTCTTGGCTTTTGCCACAGCTCCAACGGAACGTGCCCTCCTTCCGTTGGAGTCGGGATTCCTGTCCCAGCGACAGTGGGAGGAAGAGGTCGGAGAAACTCTCTCGGCTTTTGCCACAGCTCCAACGGAGCGTGCCCTCCTTCCGACAGGGAAGGTTTTGTCCCAGGGACAAGGGGAGGAAGAGGTCGGACGAACTCTCTCGGCTTTTGCCACAGCTCCGACGGAGCATGTCCTCCTGCTGTAGTGGAATAGCAACCCTTGAGGCTCCTCCTGAGTCCTCTATTAAATAGGAGGCCGATCCAGGGAACTTGGCATCTGAGGTTGTGCTTGGGACTTTGCCACTGCAAGTCCCACCCCGATTCTGGCGAGCGTTCCCACTGCTGAAGAGTAGTGTACTCTTCCTGTACACTACCAGGTGGTCTGGCTGCGGGGAAGAGGGCCGTCGAGTCACGGGAGAGATATGTCGCCTTAGCCTGGACGGTGAGCCAGGTAAGCCAGCCTCTCCGTTGTCCCCTTGTGGAGTCGGTGTCACCCCCTCATACTCTCCTACTGGGGTGAAGGTGTCAGGTTCACCCCGCCGCGCGGGTATTTCAGTTTCATTATACACACACACACACACACACACACACACACACACACACACACACACATATATATATATATATATATATATATATATATATATATATACACAAGTATATGTGAATTTATCACATTTTTTTTGTTTATTGTGTCTATGCAAGTATCCAGTTATTTCTTTTGTCTGGGCGGTTTAGTTTGTGTCCAAAGAGAGGCGAGAGATGGTGTTTTTAGACTCTAACCAGATGAGGGTCCTTTGTGTGTACTGGCTGAACCGCAACGGCCAAGTTAGAGCTGGCCATCGTCCCCTACCGGCTTTATTACATACTAATTATCCCAACAGCATGTTAAAATACCACAAAGTATTCGCCTACGTGTATATACACGTATAAATACTTTTTTTACTTCAGAAAGTGCACGATTGTCTAATATATATTCTTCGCAAACATTCATATTGACTGGAATTCATTGTATATAAGATCATTTTATAAATAAGTTTGACAATTATACTTACATAACACCGTGGCTCAATGTTACTGTTAGAGTAACTGTACAGATATACTGGTATTGTAACAACCCTGTTTTCAAGTGTGATTTCCGATGTCAAATATCGTGAATTTGAGACCAGGGCTGCGTTTCAACAGCTGGAACGCCATGGAACGCGACGGCGCTTGAGAGCGAAAGTGTGTGGGCTGAATGGGGGGTTGTCGCAGCCTCCGTCGCGGTTGGAAGTATTTGGTGATGTGGGTCTCTCTGGCGACATCTGACAACGGTAAATGGTTTCAATCACAGTCGTGTAAAGGTTAACAGAACTCTAAATACCAGGGTACTGTTCTGTGTAATTTGGGAGAATGAACGGATTTTGAATACTAACACGTCATAAATGAAAAGATTTGTTACAATACCCTCTTCATTTCAATTAAGTACTGATTTTCCGCTTAAGAGAGTAAAGGCTATGCTGATCTAAAGAGTACAAATTGAGGGTTTGTTTTCATTCATTCCCGCGAAAATCATACTTTCATGAAGTACCACCTCTCCTTCGCACAGTGATCATATCTTCGAAAGTCATATTTGTTCCACTGCAGTATTGCACTGCAGGCGGTACATTTCGTCTTCAAAATAGGAGGAAATTACAGGAGGAAGCAGCTGTGGCGAAAACAGGATTTGTTATGATTCTTCATTACGGCTTACATGGTGATTAAATATTTCCAACGTATTTCGGCAATATGCATTTACAATTATAATTTGCTGACAAATATTCATGTAACATTAATATTGTTGTCAGTAATGCTCAAATATACATAATTGCTAAGTATTCTGAAAGAAGGATATCTAGAGTAAAAGCGAATTCGCGCTCCAGGTATTTGGTGGTTTCACTGCTTCCCCCACTACCCCTGGACCGCTCTGGGGCGCTAAGGCCTGTTGAAGCGCAGCCCAGATTCATTTAGCACAGGTTATTGCAAGAAAAGATATCAAATCTCAAGTACAAGAAAAACCAAGGATGATATGGAAACGAATAAATACAATATTAACTTATTGTTATGACAAATACCTGACACCAGAATCGGTAGAGAGGCAGCCTGCAGTCCTAACGGACCCAAGTTCTAATCCCGGCTGGGGCAGGGAATAGTTTAAGGATTTGAATTTCACAAAAAGCAGACTTTTCTGATCTAACAGATGACCCGCCGACATGTCATAAAAGTACCCCTGCTAATACCAGTACACCAGCCCTGTATGAGACAGCTCTAGTATGTATTCAAGATGGATGGTGGGTGTTTATTGGAGTAGACTGTAACACCAGTCGAACAGGGCAGTACTCCCTAGGTGGCTGGCAAGCTGGTGACAGGGAGAGCTGGAGCTCCTGTTTCACCAGCCCTCAGGACTTGATCTTGACCCTCTCCCTTTGCTGAACATTTTCAGTGCTTTCATTTACACAGAGAGTAGGCCAGCATAGTCTCTTAATACCTCTACCTTCAACTGTCTACACCACACTACATGCACATAAGATATCACACCTTCTATTCACACTCTCTTTAGCAATGGCCGCTACTTTCTAACGAGGTGGTACCTTGGATTGTCACCACCGGCAGGGTAGGGCTGGCGGAACAGGGTCCTCCCGGTCCCCATCAAGCGACTGTGCCGGCAGCGACTAGTGTAATTTCCGGTCATGCTCGTCAGCAGAGCAGTGAAAGTGCTGCCTTATTCTTCACCAACATCCGTGTTCTTAGTACCAATTTATATTCTGTTCATTTTTTGCTACAGTCCATATTCCCTCTGACCCTGTTCCTCACAGAACCACAAATCTCACCCTCTACTGAAATATCCCCATTTCGTTTTCCCGGTTACCATCTCCTCACAAACTTCCGTAACAAGGGCGGCACCTGATGTTATATCAAATCTCAATATGCAGTTGACACAATTTTAAACTTCACTTCATCCAGTTTTGATTTCTCACTGTATAAACTAAATTGTCAAAATATTACCAAATATATGTGTATAGTCTGTGCCTCCCCCAATGCTTCTTCGTAACCTAGTGTATTTGATTCCATATCCACACAGTTGAGTAGCTTTAACCTTACCCTCAGCACCGAAATTACCATTTGGGGTGATTTTAATGTACATAATGTCGAATGGTTATTGCATTCTGCCAGGACTGACGATGCTGGTCTAGAGTGCGAGCTGTTTGCAAAATCGTTTAATCTCACGCAGCTGGTAAAGCAACTAACCAGAATACCAGATAATCCTGATCATAATGCCATCTCTTGGCTCTATTCCTGACAAATAATCCAGATCAATACAGGATAGAGGTATTGTCTCCACTTGGATCCTCTGACCACAATCTCATCACAACCTCATTAGTTAGCCCACCAGCCTCCCCGTTCTGAACCTGTCAGGGTGACCTGATGGCCCTTTGATAGGGCAAATTGGGATGGATTTAGAAATTATCTTGCTGACATTCAATGGCAGTCTTTCTTCTCTAGTGATGCAAATTCTACCCAGTCCCACATTTGCGACTTAACACTAGCTGGTATGGATTTATTCATACCAAGTCAACAGTTCACTAAAAGATCGAGCTCTCCAAAGTGGTTTGATAGCAACTGTGCCAGAGTAACACCCAAAAGTCATTAGCATATAACTCTTACTTAAAATAAAAAAAAATCTGAATCACTCGCTCAATTTAAATTTGCTAGAAACCATGCAAAAGCTGTAATAAGTCTCGCTAAATCAAATTTTCTTCAAAATCAAGCATCAAAACTACTTAAAAACCCGAATGACAATAGAATATTCTGGTCAACTCTCAATTCTTTCAATAATAACTTTAACAAGTCATCATCCATTCCCCCACTAAAATCATCAGATGGCAACACTATAAATGACCCACGTGGGAAAGCAGATATCTTTGCCAGTACATATGCCAGAAATTCTACCATAGAGGAAGCCAGCCAGAACGTCCCAGTACGAGAACTTGACTCTTCCGAAATTGTTCCACTTAAAATACAGACAAGATACGTAAAATCCATCCTAGACGATTTACCTACAAACAAAGTGACAGGCCCAGATGGAATTCCGCCAATTGTTTTGAAACAGTGTTCCCCAGAACTTGCCTCTGTTCTAGCTAAATTATTCAGACTATGCATACGTACTTCTTCATTCCCTAATTCATGGAAAGAAGCCAATATCCACCCAATTCCAAAGAAAGGAAGTTCCTCTGATATCTCTGATTGTTGACCAATAGCTGTCACATCTTCTCTGGGTAAAGTATTTGAAAATTTAATTAATTAACACACAGTTAAACATCTTGAATCCAACAACTTAATTAGTGATAGATAATATGGTTTTCGCCACGAAAGATCCATCATTGACATACTCAATCTCCTGACTCATACCATCCATCAATCAATTGACCTACAGTTGAACACAGAAATTGGTACCACACTTCACATCGGGGCAACGCAGCCTGTCCATCTTTACTGTGCGGCGAGTACGTGTATTTAACTCCGCCCACCAGTTCACAGTCCAGACTCATGGGACTGTGTTTCGATGAAGGCTTCACACAGAACCAAGAAGAGAGTTATTTAATTGCTAATGTAATTTCAAGTATATCAGCTGTATCTTTGTTGAAATAAACTGTTTACGCTATATTTCCTTTATACTGTTACTTCTGTTAAATAAGGAAAGCAGTATGTGTCGCTCTATTTGTGTAGCCACACACACACACCACAAAGCCAGCCAGGAGACAGGGCGTGTGTGCTGGGCAATCCCCATCCCCTGTCTTCCCCCTTACTATTTTTTAATCAGCGCATACCCCACTGACCGGGCTAATGTATGGTCCGTCCTGCACTATAGGTGCAGGAAATCTGTAAACGAACGAACAATCGTGTAGCTACACACACACACACACACACACACACACACACACACACACACACACACACACACACACACACACACACACACACACACACACACACACACACACACACACACACACACACACACACATCGGATGTTGTGCGAAACACTGATGCTTAACCGAGGTGTTGTCACCGTTACAGCTAGGAAGGGTCAGAGTTTAGCTGGTCACGCAATGAATCGGAGAGACAGTAATCTATTGGAGCAAAGTCGTATTATCACCCTACGTGATAATGGTCTGTCGATACGGGCTATCGCTCATGATGCTGGTATACCAGGACTGTGCTGCAACGGATACGAAGGTGGGAGGAAAGTGGCAACGTAAATGACGAGTGAGTTTATATTGCAGGACACGGGTGTCAATTCCTTTTATTTCTGCATGTATCTCAGCATCATTGCTGGTAAAGTGTTGAGAATACCTACGAATTCATGCTAATGTGCCCGATTGACAGCAGGTAAAACGTCACTGGAACACGCAGTTGCTGTCCGCATCTCGTACGATGAGCAGTTGTTTACGTGCGGTGTTAATTGACTTTTAAGCTGTTCGTTGTGCAGAGATAACGAGGTAATCTCCTTCCAAATGTTTATATTATAATGTGGCAATACCTGTAATTTATACAGATACAGACCATACCATACAGATTATTGATAAGAAAAATACGAAACAGTAATTTAATTGATAGCACGTTAAAGCCACTGAAAATGTTATGAATAGTGGCTTACGAATGTTAAAACCTAATAGGAAGTCGCAATAATTATTGTAGCTTCACTGGGCTTTAGTATACTTCTGCAAAAGGGATACAAAGTTATTAAAATATCATGATATAAATATTCCAAACGACTTTGACCTTACTATCCGTAATTTAACAGACCGATATGTTATCACTCCAGGAGTAAGTTCAAATTGCACAACCAAGGATACAGTATACTCTGTATATTTTCATCTCAGCGAGGTCGGGTGCCCCTCGGGCAACTTCTCCAGAGGAGGATAATGCTATTATCGCTGCGGCTGTAGAAGACCCCGTAACCAACGCAGTGGCCATTCGTGATAACCTACACCTGGAGGTTTCAGCAATGACCGTCAGACGCAGACATCATAATGCAGGTATACATCAAAGGACTCCTGCGACGAAGGAGATCTTGACGGAGAGACACAAGGCAGGAAGGCTGGAGTTTGCTCAGCGTCATGCTGAGCAAGGCATGGAGTTCTGGGGCCGGGTTGTGTTCACGGACGAGAAATGTTTTTCGTCCATCACGCATGGCAAGCTTCACTGTTGGCGGCGAAATAAGACACGGTAAGATGACTCTAATTACGTAGTCTCTTCTCTTGGTTGCATCATGGCCTGTTTCTTTCGACATATGTAATTGGATATGCTAGCTTCCTTATACATGTGTTTCATAATACTGTGGAGAGTGTCCTCTGTTCAAAACCTCATTGCACACCTATTATTTTACTGTGTGTGTGTGTGTGTGTGTGTGTGTGTGTGTGTGTGTGTGTGTGTGTGTGTGTGTGTGTGTGTGTGTGTGTGTGTGTGTGTCCCTCTCTCTTTCTATCTCTGTCTCTCTCTATCTGTATATATGTATGTATATATATAATCTGTACCGATTCCCTATTATTTTATAATTACACATGGGTTTCTTACTCAGATACGACCCCCCTCAAACATCGTTCAGGCAGCCCGTTCCGGTCACACCACCTGCAGTGTATGGGGTTGGATGTCACTACATGGCATGGGGGACGCCTTCCACATTGAGGGACGATTTACAGCAGCAAAATATGTGGAGCTGTTACAAACCTCCTTCTTGCCTTCTCTTAGGGAGAAAGATTACCCTTTCCTAGAGGGACCCATTTTATTCACGCATGACAGGTGCCCCATACACGCCGTACATCATGTTAAAGAGTGGTTTCAGGAACAAGATAACATTCAACTTCTTGACAAGCCAAGCAAAGGAGCTGATATGAATGTTATTGAACATGTATGGGCTCAAATAGTAAATACCTGGAAAATGGGGCACGAGCGAACACCTCAGCAACTCATGGATCACGTCAACGCCCAGTGGGAAATTTGCAGAAATAGGGCTGAACAGATCAGCACCCTTGTATACTCCATGCCTGACAGACTGAGGGATGTTATTGAGAAAGGAGGTGGATGGACGAAATATTAGTATTACAAATAAAGGCTGCATTTTGTTTCACTTAACCGCTGTAGTTACATAGGATTTCCTTGGGAATTAAATAACTTTTATTGTCTGTATAGAAGTTATGTTATCCTTTTCACGAACATTAAATACGTTTCACCCGAATTATGAGGTACAGATTGTCACCCTTCATATGATCATATTCAATAACGTCTTGATTCGGTTCACACTGTTCCGTAAAGTCTCGACTGAGTGAACTGGTGGGCGGGGCTAAACACAAGTACTCGCCGCGCAGTAAGGATGGACCGGCTGCGTTGCCCCGATGTGAAGTGTGGTACCAAATTCTGTGTTCAACTGTACATGGAGAAACTCATGCAGTAGCCCTTGAAATTTCTAAAGCTTTAGACAGAGCGTGGCACCGTTCCCTGTTGTACAAACTCCCTTGCTATGGACTAAAGTCTTTTGTTCCTTTGATTTCCTCATATCTCAACAACAGGAAAATAAAAGTAGATTATGTATATTCCAAGTTCCACTCAATTAACGCTGGCGTGCCGCAGGGATCAGTTCTGGCGCAAACCCTGTTCCTGGTTCATATTAATGATCTCATCTGTTACCCACAATCCCATCCATTCATATGCAGATGATTCAACACTTCATAGTTCATTCACACTCAGACACCCATTTACAAAGTCTGATATTTCTAACTCTCATCTCCATAAATCAAGGCTTATCTTCGATCAGTGAATGGGGACAAAACAACCTTGTCTCATTTAATGCTAGTAAAACTAAATATATACAATTTACTAATAGACAGGTATGGCCAGATTCGCATATTACCTTCAAAGCTACAAATATTCCCATCTCCAGAAGTACTGAAATTCTCGGCGTCTCACTTAACAATGCCCTCAGCTGGACCTCTCATGTCAGATCACTTGCTAAAACCGCCTCAAAGAAACTTGGATTATTGTACAGAGTCCGTAACTTGTTCACTGACGAGCAGTTAGCTATAATTTATAAAAGTCATGTGCGCTCTCAGCTTGAATACTGCTCACGCTTGTGGAATGGATGTGGAGAGGTTGCATTAAAACAACTAGACAAAATTCAGAACAAAGCTGTTAGAATTATTAACAACACTGCCATTACAAATAAACTACCTCCCCTGCAAGTAAGAAGGAATGTTGCCTCCCTTGCATTATTTAACAGATATTTTTATGGCAAATGCTCATACGGAGTTGCGTCCATTGTGCCACCTCTCCATGCCTTCCCTTGTGCTACACGGGCATCTGGTAGCGCTCATGACTGGAATGTCACTCAGCCATACTGCAGAACTTATGACTATCAGAATTCTTTCATTCCCCGGACTGCATCTCCCTGGAACTCACGTCCCCAGAGTTGTTTCCCTCCAAACTTCAACCTACAGCTGTTCAAGTCTGTTAAAGATATTTTATGAACAGAGGACACCAGTAATCTGGTGTATGGATTATTATTATTTTGTGTGTGTGTGTGTGTTTCCTTCCACTGTTCTGTTAAAAAAAAAAAAAAAATGGTGACATGTGGAGATCTGTGAGGACTACTGAGCCCCAAGGAGGACTTGGGAATAGGCGCTGAAGCCTTTGCCCAGAGTCGGACACGTGTGTGTGTGCATATATATATATATATATATATATATATATATATATATATATATATATATATATATATATATATATATATATATATATATATATATATATATATATATATATATATATATATATATATATATATATATATATATATATATATATATATATATATATATATATATATATATATATATATATATATATATATATATATATATACAGTATATATATATATATATATATATATATATATATATATACAGTATATATATATATATATATATATATATATATATATATATATATATATATATATATATATATATATATATATATGCACACACACAAGTGTCCGACTCTGGGCAAAGGCTTCAGTGCCTATTCCCAAGTCCTATTCCCGACCCTGCTGGTCGTAAAAGGCGACTAAAAGGGTTGGCAGAGGGTTAGTGCCCCTCCCCGGAAAACAACTAACTAAAAAGACAAACAATAAGCCTCGGACAAGGACTGACCAAACGATGACGACCAAGGACCGGACAAAGGACATGGTTATCGGAACGTGGAATGTAAGAGGTGCGAATGATGAGGTGAAAGAGAGATTGTCCAGGTACTTGAGGGTGAGAAAGTTGATGTATGCGGAGTAACTTAAACTAAATGGAGAGGTGAGAGTGTGAGAGAATTGGAGTATGGATGGGGTATATGTGCAGGAGTAGGTGAGAATGAGAGGGCAAAAGAAGGAGTATGTATAGTTGTGAGTAAAAGATGGAAGAAGAGCATAAGACAGTATGGATCAGTTGGGTCAAGGATTGTGTTGGTAAGATTGAAAGTTGGAATACAAATGTGGGCGATTGTGTGTGTGTATGCGCCAACGCAAGATCGTGCAAGCAGAGTGAGAGAAGAGTTCTGGACAAATGTGGAAGTGTGCATGGAAAAGTTTGGAAGGAATGAGAGAGTGTTTTTATCGGTGAAATGAATGGTAAAGTTGGGAATGTGAAGGTGGATGGAATAGTTGGTGAGTGGGGTATGCCTGCTGAGATAGATGAGAGTGGCTGTGCGTTAGTGGACACTTGTGCCGGGAGGGGGTTGGTGATAGTCAATACCCTCTTCAGGCATAAAATGATCCACAGGTATACATGGCGAGTGATGAGAAGGGTGGGTGGTGAACTGAATGACAGGAAGGCAATGACTGATTATGTGGGTGTGGATGAAAGGATGCGAAGATGTGTAATGGATGCAAGAGCTCATAGAGGTTGGGGGAGTGGAGTTTCTGACCACTACTTGGTGGTGGCCAGAATTAGAATTCAAGTAAGATGGAGGAATAGAAGAAGGGAAAGACGAGAGGAAGGAGTAGTTGCAAGGAGAGTGGAAAAGTTACAAGAGGATAAGAAAAAGGCAGAGTATAAGAGAAAAGTGGAGGAACGATTGGGCAAATATGAATTGGAGCAAATGGGGGACGTGGAAGGTGTGTGCAGGATATTCATAGAAGAAATATGTGCAGCATGTGATGTGGTATGTGGGATGAAGAGAAGACGGAGGGGGGTGCAAGGAACAGTGTGGTGGACTGAAGAGGTGAGACAGGCTGTGGCACAAAAGAAGAAAGCATACAATGAATGGATGAGAAATAGGGGCGTGGAAGAAGTTGAGAGGCGGAAGAGAGAGTTATATGTAGAAAGAAAGAGTAAGAGAGAGGATGAGGAATTTGGAAGGAATTTGAATGTAAAGTGGAGGGACTGTAAGAAAATGTTCTGGCAAGTGGTGAAAAGCGTAAGACAGGGTGGAAGTGATGTTAGCAGGGGAGTGAAAGATAAAAATGGTAGATTACTAGTGGAGAAGGGAGAAAAAGTGAGCAGATGGAAAGAACACTTTAAGGAATTGTTGAACATAGAGGATGGAAGTAATGCAAGTATAAGTGGCTGGGGAATGGCTGGGAGGAGGAGGGAGGTGAGAAGACAAGAAGAAATCAGTAGGATAGAAGTTGTGGAAGCAATGAAGAAATTTAATTGGGGAAAGCCCCAGGGATTGATGGAGTGTGTGGTGAAATGCTGAAGCATGGGAGAAATAGTAGTAGAATGGATGTGGAAGATGTGCAGATTGGCCTGGGAGGAAGGTAGAGTCCCGGAGGATTGGAAGTCAGGTATAATTATTCCCTTGTGTAAAGGAAAAGGGGAAAAAGAAGTGTGTGGTAATCACAGAGGCATTTGTCTTCTTAGTATAATAGGAAAAGTGTATGGTAGGATACTTATTGACAGAGTTAGAGAAAGAACAGAGAAATTAGTTGGAGAAGAACAGGGAGGCTTTAGGAAGGGAAGAGGTTGTGTAGATCAGATATTCATTCTTAGCTCTTTAGTGGAAAAGTTCTAGAGAAGGGAAAGAAGTTCTATGCAGCTTTCATGGATTCGGAGAAAGCATATTACAGGGTGGATAGACAAGGATTGTGGAAAGTATTAAGAATATATGGAGTAGATGGGAAGTTGTTGAATGCTGTGATGAGTATATATGATGATGCTAAGGCTTCTGTGCGTGTGGATGGTGAACTAAGTGAATTTTTCTCTTTGAACGTTGAGTTGAAACAGGGATGTGTCATGTCTCCATGGTTGTTCAATCTGGACATGGATGGGGTAATAAAAGAGGTACAAGGTAGGGCAGTGGATGTTGGAGTGGCCCTGGTGAGAGAGGATAGTGTTTGGAAACTCTCTGTACTGTTGTTTGCAGATGATACTGTGTTGTTGAGTGAAGACGAAGAGGAGCTGCAAGGCTTGGTGGATGAGTTTGGAAGAGTATGTAAGAAACGGAATCTAAAGGTGAATGTAGGGAAGAGTAAAGTGATGGTCTTTGAGAGACGTGAAGTCAGTGAATGTACAGCGAGGTTGGATGGTGAGGAATTGGAAAATGTGAGTACGTTTAAGTACTTGGGTAGTGTGATGAGTAAGGATGGAGGTTTGGAGGGTGAAGTGCTTGAAAGGGTACAGCAGGGAAGAAAGGTTGCTGGTTCCTTGAAAGGAGTGATAAGAAGCAGGGAAGTGAGCATGGAAGTGAAAAAGCTACTACATGACAGTATTGTGATACCAACTCTAACGTATGGAAGTGAAGCTTGGACATTGTTGGAATGACACAAGTCAAGAGTGAAAGCAGTGGAAATGAGTTATTTAAGAGGAGCCTGTGGAGTCACATGGAGAGACAGGCAGACAAATGAGGATATAAAGGAGGGTTGTGATGTGAATGTGGATGTGATAGGAAGCGTTATGAGGAACACACTGAGGTGGTTTGGCCATGTGGAGAGGATGGAGGGTGAAAGAATGACGAAGAGAGTGTATGTGAGTGAGGTGGAGGGGGGAAGAGGGAGGGGGAGGCCGAGGATGAGATGGAGGGATGCGGTGGAGAGGTATATGAGAGAGGAGGGTGTGAGTTGGGAGCAGGGCAGTGAAATGGTGGGGGACAGGACGACGTGGAGGCGATTTGTTTGTGGCCACCCCGAACGGGATTGAGGCTTCTGGCAATATATATATATATATATATATATATATATATATATATATATATATATATATATATATATATATATATATATATATATATATATATATATAGTGATTTATAGATAGATAGACAGATAGATATAGATAAAGATATATATCCACCGATAAGGTAAGGTTCAACACTTTTTCAACCGCTGCATCCTAATAGCAAACACACACACACACACACACACACACACACACACACACACACTGTGAAGGTTGAACACGTTCAACCGCTGCATCCTAATTTCACAAATTCACACACACACACACACACACACCGTAATGGTTCAACACTTTTTCAACCGCTGCATTGTAATAGCACACACACACACACACACACACACACACACACACACACACACACACACACACACACACCGTAATGGTTCAACACTTTTTCAACCGCTGCATTGTAATAGCACACACACACACACACAGCACACACACACACACCGTAATGGTTCAACACTTTTTCAACCGCTGCATTGTAATAGCACACACACACACACACACACACACACACACACACACACACACACACACACACACACACCGTAATGGTTCAACACTTTTTCAACCGCTGCATTGTTATAGCACACACACACACACACACACACACACACGAACAGCCGGAGAGAGCAGACGTCCCAGCCATCGCTGCTAACCTTAAGTAGTTTCAGGAATTTTGTCTGTCCTGTCTCCTAAGGTCTTGTTTTAAATTCAAAATAATGAAAGTTAATAGACTACCAAAAATGTAAAGATTTATTGACTAGATTGTACGTGAATGTTTGTAGTTTTTTTTTCGGTAACAGCTGTTTTGGTATTTAACCAACATCAAACATGGCCGAAAATATAAACAATGAGGGAATAGAATTTCAAGAATTTGATGCAAATACCAATGTCATGGAACTGGTTAAAACATTAAATATGAGGATTAGTGAACTCGAAAAGAAAGTAGAGAATCTAGTGATAAAGGATGTGTCTGAAAATACGGATACTACCATACAGAGTCTGATCCAGTCCAATGAAACAGCCAATGAAGAGATTAGGAATTTGATGCATGAAAAGGTTGAACTGAGGAGGAAACTAGAAGAGAGTACTAATAAAACGGAGAAGGTGAGTAATGTATTAGAAGAACATAAGGCAAAGTGGGCACACGTAGAAGAAGAACAGAAAGAAGTGGTCAGCTTAAGAGAGATCATCCAGGAAGAAAGGGAAATGAACAAGAAAAAAAATGGAAGAAAATGTAGTGAAAATACTGAAGAAAAAAGAGAAAATAGTGAGAGAAACTGTAGAAAGGAACAGATGTGTGGTAGTATTTGGAAACAGGGAAGAGGAAGAAAAGGTTAGGTTCGTAAGACTCGAGAGAGACACGAACCTGGTGAGAGGAATATTAGGCAAGATGGACCCCGAAGGAGACAAGTGGGTAAAAGAAATTGAGGAAGTAAGGAGGATACGGCCTTATAAGAAAGGGGAAACAAGACCAATGAGAGTCAAGTTTACATCAGAAAGTGTAATAAATGAGATACTTAAAGTGACCTGGAAATTAAGCAAAGAGGCGGGGATGGAAAATATTATAATAAGAAAAGATCTGAATGAAGAAGAAAGAGAAGTTTTAAAATCATTAAAGGAAGAAGTAAAGGGAAAAAATGATAAGAGGACAGAGGAAGAATGTAATACTTTTTTTTTTTGGAGAGTATTGGATATGAAAGTAAGGAAATGGTATTTAAGGAAATAGAAGTGAAGGAAACTAAGGGGGATGGTTGTGAAAGATCAGAAGTTGAGGAAGTGTTACGGATAGAGAGTAGGAGAGAAGAGGGTATTAATAATGTCAAAAATAATTTGAAGGTGATATTTACTAATGTTGATGGTTTCATATCGACAAGGATCGAAATTAATGATTTCTTGAGAGAACATGAACCTGATGTCATGTGCTTTGTAGAGACCAAATTAAGAAAAGATATTGATGTTCATTTGGGAGATGGTAAATACAAACTGTGGAGAAAAGACAGAAAAGAAAAAAAGGGAGGAGGAGTGATGATAGCAGTGAAGAACAACATAAATGTAGATACTGTGGAAATGGGAGAAGGCAGGGCTGAAGTGATAAATATGAAATTAGAAACTGGAGAGAATGTTAAGAGAGATATGGCGGTAGTGTATGTTCCCCCAAAGACGAGAGCATGGCAGGATGACGAATACCATGAGATGTTGTCAGATATGGCTAGCTACTTGCAAAAAATAATTGAGAAAAGCAATAATATAATTTTGGTGGGTGACTTTAATTGTAAAGAGGTGAACTGGGAGGAATGGTACTCGGGAGGCGACGAGGATTCGTGGGGCACTATGTTATTAAATATAATAATGAATAATGTGATGACACAATGGGTCAAAGAAGAGACACGGTTTCGAGGTGAGGACACACCAGCAAGGTTAGATTTACTGTTCACCAAAGAACCCGATGTAATAGAATCATTGGAATATCTCTGTCCTTTGGGAAAAAGTGATCATGTGGTCATTGAGTTCCAGATGTTAATAGGAAACGTCGAGCCAAGAGACGAGCTTCATAGACAGGGAAGATACAACTTTGGGAAAGCAAATTTTACAGGATTGAGAAACTTTTTTGAAAATGCGGATTGGAGAAAATTCAGAGAAACAAGAGAGATACAGAGGAAGTGGGATATCTTTCTAGACCTCTATAATTTGGGAGTGGAAAAATTTGTACCAAGAGTAAGAGGGAAAGAGAACAGGAAAAAGGAGTGGTTTAATAGAAGGTGTATGATAGCAAAAAAAAGAGAGATAAGGCGTGGAACAATTGGAGAAAGAGAGGTAACGACAGAACAAAAGAAGAATATAAAAGAACAAGAAATGAATACACAAGAATACGTAGAGAAGAAGAAAGGAATTTTGAAAAAGGTATAATTGACAAATGCAAGGATGAACCCAAACTGTTTTATAGATTTGTTAATGGCAAACTGAAACAAAAGGAAGGAATCATCAAACTGAAAGTAGAAGGAGAGGTCTTTAAGGATGCGGCAATGCAAGCAGAAATAATGAACAAACGTTTCCAGTCAGTTTTTACTAAAGAAAAGGAGCTTGTGGAAGGGGAGGGAGTGATTAGAAATGTTCCGGTGATGAAAGATATAAAAGTAGAGGTACAGGAAGTGTATAAATTACTGGAAACTCAAGATGTAAGGAAAGCCCCAGGACCTGATGGAATTTCTAATTGGGTACTGAAGGAATGCAGAGAACAACTGGCGGATAAAATTCACAGCTTAACTGTATGCTCACTGGAAGAGGGGAAAGTGCCAAAAGAATGGAAGAGGGCAATTGTGGTACCAATTTACAAGGGAGGAAACAGGGAAGAACCCCTGAATTATAGACCAGTGGCTCTAACCAGCATGGTTGCAAAATTGTGTGAGAGAATCCTGAAAGACAGATGGATAAAATATCTGGAAGAGATGAATATTTTGGCTGAATGTCAGTTTGGATTCAGAAGTGAAAGGTCATGTGTTTCTAACTTGTTGAGCTTTTACTCAAGAGCGATTGATGTGGTACAGGAGAGAGATGGTTGGGTGGATTGTGTGTACTTAGACTTAGAGAAGGCCTTTGACAAGGTACCTCATAAGAGACTAATGTGGAAACTAGAATATATAGGAGGACTAAAGGGGAAACTTCTGGAATGGATGAGAGACTTTTTGGGAGACAGACAAATGAGGACAGTAATAAAGGAAAAGATGTCTGGATGGAGGGAAGTAACAAGTGGAGTCCCTCAAGGCTCAGTGTTGGCGCCAGTAATGTTCCTGATTTACGTAAATGATATGGTAGATGGAGTGAACAGTTATGCAAGTCTGTTTGCTGATGATGTAAAGATCTTGAGGAAGATAGAGGTTGAGGAGGATTGTAAAATACTGCAGGAGGATTTGGATAGGATACACAAATGGAGCCGGACGTGGGAAATGAAATTTAATGTAAAGAAATGTAAAATATTGGAAATGGGTAAAAGTACCAGGAGACCATCACTGAATTATTTTTTGGGTAATGAATTAATCACAAAATGGAAAGAAGAGAAAGATTTGGGAGTGCTGGTCCAAGATAGTTTGTCACCAGAAAAGCACATTAACAAGATAGTTGGAGAGACTTATAAACTCTTGACTAACATAAGAGTAGCATTTCATTATATGGATGAGGAAATGATGAAAAAATTGATAGTGGCCATGATCCGCCCCAGGTTAGAATATGCAGTGGTAGTGTGGTCCCCACACAAAAAGAAAGATATAAACAAGATTGAGAGAATACAAAGAACAGCAACCAAGATGGTCCCCAGTCTGACAGACCTGTCATACAGAGAGTGGCTGGAAAAACTGGATTTGCCTTCGTCAGAGGAAAGGAGAAAGAGGGGAGACATGATTGCGGTGTTCAGGACCATGGTGGGAGTAGATAAAATTGACAAAGAAGATCTGTTTGTATGGGATAAGAGAGCAACAAGAGGACACGGAATGAAATTGAAAAAGTCAAGCTGCTTGAAGGATATCAAGAAATATAGCTTTCCTTACAGAAGTATAGACTTATGGAATAGCCTGGACAAAGAGATCGTCCAGTCTAAAAACTTAAACAAGTTTAAAGCTAAATTCGACTTATTGAGAAACAGCGACAGAAACCCACGAGCATAGTACATTCCGTGTATATCACAATTAGGTATATTAGGTAAATACTTAAATATTTGGAACAACTTAGACAAAGAGGTGGTGCATGAGAAAAACATTCATGTGTATAAAGGTAGACTTGATAAATGTGGATATGGAGACAGGACAACACGAGCATTGCTCAATTCCTGTATACTACAAATAGGTAAATACAAATAGGTAAATAGACACACCGTAATGGTTCAACACTTTTTCAACCGCTGCATTGTAATAGCACACACACACACACACACACACACACACACACACACACACACACACACACACACACACACACACACCGTAATGGTTCAACACTTTTTCAACCGCTGCATTGTAATAGCACAACACACACACACACACACACACACACACACACACACACACACACACACACACACACACACACACACACACACACACCGTAATGGTTCAACACTTTTTCAACCGCTGCATTGTAATAGCACAACACACACACACACACACACACACACACACACACACACCGTAATGGTTCAACACTTTTTCAACCGCTGCATTGTAATAGCACACACACACACACACACACACACACACACACACACACACACACACACACACACACACACACACACACACCGTAATGGTTCAACACTTTTTCAACCGCTGCATTGTAATAGCACAACACACACACACACACACACACACACACACACACACACACACACACACACACACACACACACACACCGTAATGGTTCAACACTTTTTCAACCGCTGCATCCTAATAACACCAGCAAACAGCACCAGCAAAACGAGCAGGTAATAATTTCAGTCGTCTCTCTATACGTGATAATGTGTCTGTCTGTCCGTCAGTTGTACTATTAACTATGGAAAGCCTTGATTGACTAAATCTTTTGCAAGTTGGTACCCGCTGACCCTGTCTAGGTCTAGGTCCAGTAGTAAAGTCATTAGGTCAAAAGTCAAGGTTAACAGAAAACAAAAATCTATTTCTAGTAGATGGCTGTCCTTCTATTACATTTTTACTATTCCTTTCCAACTGTCTTGTGATTTGCAAGGGTTTTTCAGACTAATGGAGCTTCAATAGGACTGGGTTGATATTAGAAAGTGAACAGACCTAAATAAGAGAGAGAGAGAGAGAGAGAGAGAGAGAGAGAGAGAGAGGGAGACAGGCAGACAGACAGACAGACAGACAGACAGAGAATCAAAACACCTATCTCACTGCGAGTCCCAGATGTAGCTGAGTGACTAGACAACAATAACAATGACTGGCGTATTTCACATAACATCCAGCTATTTATCACGTTCACCAAATCGTAATCTTTAAGAGACACGACCTCCCTGTTTTGCAGTTTCTTTTTTTTTTTTTTTACCTTTGTTCTTCATGTAATTCTTTAAGTGCTTAGTATTTTCTGACTGCGTTTTGAAGTTTTTATGTTGTTCGTTTCTTATAAAAGTGGTGAAAAGTGTTTCAAAAGCGGTTTTACAATCCTTAACGGTGCCAAACAGTAGGACGCCATCTTGTGGGGCGCTAGGAGAGACGGACGCCATCTTGTGGGGAGAGAGGAGAGACGGACGCCATCTTGTGGGGCGCTAGGAGAGACGGACGCCATTCTTATGGGGCGCGAGGAGAGACGGACGCCATCTTGTGGGGAGAGAGGAGAGACGGACGCCATCTTGTGGGGCGCTAGGAGAGACGGACGCCATCTTGTGGGGAGAGAGGAGAGACGGACGCCATCTTGTGGGGCGCTAGGAGAGACGGACGCCATTCTTATGGGGCGCGAGGAGAGACGGACGCCATCTTGTGGGGAGAGAGGAGAGACGGACGCCATCTTGTGGGGCGCGAGCAGAGACGGACGCCATCTTAGAACGCTAGTTTTGAACGAAACTACCGTTATCGTTGCTTACTTATCCAATCCTATTTTTTTTTTAACCTAACCTTATTTATCCTATCCTATCCTAACTTTTCCCGTATGTACCGTGATCATATTTTCCTTGTTTATTGATGGATCTTCATACTCAAAAAAGCACTTATGTACTTTACAAAGTTACTGAATCAGTTCAAAGGAAGGTACTTTCTCAATGAAGTGGTCCTGTCTCCTTAAGATTAGCTACAAAACAATGCTTGACACAGGAAGGAAAGTGCTACGGTCAACATACGATTTAGTCTAAGCAGCAGAAATACCTTACCGATTCACATCCTCTTTTCCCAGGTTGGTTTCTGTATTTTTATAATAATACTTATGGTGGTAAGCTATTGTTTACTGTTAGTTTTGTTTCCCTGTTGTTTTTGTCAATGCTCATTCTGAATCATTCGTGTTAGTTTCTCAAGCGTAATGGCAGACTTTCAATAACGTACTCTAAACAACCGAAGATTATTTTACAGCTGTACTAGCCTAACCTTACATGCATAACCTATCCTTAACCTAATGTTAACTAATCTAACAAATTATATCTTAGCCTAACCATATCTAACCAAGCTTAATCCAATCTAACATAACCTAACTTAACCTAATCTAACCTCTACCACGGTAACAACCAGACACGCCGAAATGGAAAACCAAATTTACTTCAGTACAGTTGCGTGGCGTATAGTAAGTGTCCGCCATTACGCCCACGAAAAATCACGCGTCGGGGAAACAAGAGGGAAACAACACCATGAAGTTACCGTTTACCATCCAAATATGAAAAATCCTGAATGCACACAAACAATAAGAAGTGAACTGGCAGGATGTTTCTGCTGCTTACTTTAAACACATTTACCATTATCACAAAAGACGCTCTCTGTAACTGGATAATCGGTCGTCGAAGCGTCTTCGGGAATTTCGTGACACTTCCTTTATTTATTCTGCACATTACATATCACTATCCTTTATGTTATTTATGTAATCTATGTCGATATGCAAACTACATAAATAGCAACAAGAAGGAAGAGTTTAAGAGACAATAAACGCAGAGTTAGATTTCTCCACCTTCAGGAAGCACGTGTGGATCTGAGAGAGTAAAGATGAATGATATGTGAGGGCAAGGCTAAACCCAGGGAGGGAGTAAGGGAAGGGGAGGGAGGAAGACCACCCCACACTCAACTTCATATTTTTCCTGGATCTCAAGACTATATTATTCAGTTTAGAAATGACTTTTGGACCTGGAGTACATACATCGTTCATTAACTCCTTCACAACTAGCGGACTTCCTTAAGGTGAATAAAATCATCTGAAGGTAGAATAAACTATCAAGCACCATGGTAACGAAAGGATAAATCTTCGTATCAGCCTCTTACTTTCAATGGTTTCTTGATGTCCGGGTACTGCACATCATCAGTCGGTGAACATACAAATAATCTCACCTGGGGTTTTGGTAACAAGGTTTAAAATCAAACATAAATAATATACTATGGTAAGACGTTGTTGCCGAGGATCCGTCATGTTTATTTCAAGTTCATTCTTTTCTGTTTGCTTCTTGAGATGGACACAAAGTTTATTTGGGTAACAGAAGTGTTGGCTTAACCCCCGATATTGTACCCTGTGCTGTATGCAGTGAAGGACTTAATGAAGACTATACTTAGCTCCTTCAATGCAACGGCTCCCTTTAGCTGAATAAATTCCCCTGGAGATACTTAGAGTAAAAATAAAAATCGTCGGAGTGAAGGGGTTCATGATCCTCTTAATTCTTTGACTAGAGAAGAGCTAAGTCAACTGGCGTTCCTGTAATGTAAGTATAACTAAGCTTTTCATTTTATCCCGTATGTTAATCAAGACGAGATGTAAAGGTTTTCGTTGTGGTGGATTTCTATCGGCAGAATAAAATCGACTTGTGGCTGGCTGTAAAAATCAGAGTTTGTACTTCCCAGCAGGGGGGTTGGCTAGTGCTCATTATGGATGCTTAGCTGGCCGCCCCTCCCCCCTCTTAACCAGACACAATGTACTGAAGGAGGAAAAAAAAAAAAAGGTTTTTATGGGCGTCCCTCTAATCAGGATTCCCCCTTCCTTATCATCCTTCCCCGTACACCTCACATCACCTCCACATCATCATCCCCTTCTACATCACTCTCCTGCACTTCATCCTCCTATCCATTTCACCCCCCACCTTGCATACAATTCTCCCTTTGTACATCGTTGCCCCTCCACTTCATCTTCCTCCGTTTCACCCTCTTTGCACATTCTCCTCTCTCTCCACATCATTCCCACATTCCCTCCTTCTCCTCCATTTCATCTCCTCTACATTATCCTCCTCTTCCTCATCACTCCCTTCCACTTCATCTTCCTCTATGTTCAGTCTGACTCTACTAGTGCATGCTAAAAGACCAGGGAGTAAGTCAACACTGCACAATATTCCTTTATCTGTGCTACTCATGTCAACACGTCCGCTGCATCCAATAACAACACTTATATTAACCTATGCTTAAAGATATCTATTTTGTCCCTTCAATGCTGTGGTGAATTTTTGTAGTTAATTCTTGTCACATGCAGACGATTTCATTCAACGTTGAGGTTATTTATTTCACTGACGGGGTTACTAAAAGCTTTAACACTCCAGTCTAAAAAGTGTATGGTTGTAAGTTGAATACAGTGTCAGGAGGAAGAAGTACAACAAAAAAGATGTCTTCGGGCTAACTAGATTAATAACTTGTTTGTGAAGAGAATGTGGGAGAGAGAACGAGAAGGGGTGGGAAAGATTGTAAGCGGGGTAAGGGGTAAGAGAAAGAGGGGAGAGGAGGGGGGAAGAGGGGAGAGGAGAGGGGAAGAGGGGAGGGGAGGGAGGAAGAGGGAAGGGGAAGAAGGAAGAGGAAATGGGGGGGGAGGGAAGGGGAAGCGTGAGAAGATGAGGGGTGAAACAAGGCTTTGGTTGGGTGACAGTGGACGTGTGTGTGTGTAAGGAAGGGGAGGTGAAAAGGGTCAGAGGAGGGGTGATTGAGGGGAAAGGTGTGGGAAGGGGAAGAAGGAAAAAGGGTGCAACGACGGTGAGAGGTGGGGGTGAAGAGTGAATATGGAACAGGAGTGGAAGCGAGAAGGAAAGGGTGGAGAAGGGGATAGGACAGAGTGAGAACGGAGAGGATAGGATGGGGTACAAGGAGAATACAGCATGGATGAAAGAAAGGAAAGAAAGGAGATGAAGAGAGAAGAGGGTGGAGGGAGAAAGAAGAGATGGAGGAAGGAAAGGAGAGAG
>NC_137012.1:16443037-16590048 GCF_032717465.1 Coenobita brevimanus | reverse complement strand
GTTGTCTAGTGTGCCAGTGGCTGCGGCCCAGGATTGTGATGTCCCTGATGTGTTCCCTGCATGTGCTGTCACTAGGGCTAAGTCTAAAGTTACTGGTGACTTAGAGGATAATGACGATGTTATCCTAGCTGACACTTTTCTTGCTAATTTGAGCCACTCACCAGATGAGGCAGTACCCCGTAGTGTTGATAATTTGTCTCGTAAAGAGTTGGTTGAGTTGCAGGTTGCTGACCCTGTGTTGAAAGGTCTCGCTAACTCTGCTTGCAGTGAGGAAGAGTCAACTGGTGCTTCTACTTGTTATTATATAAAGTCAGGAGTACTTATGAGGAAGTGGAGACCCCCAACAGCATCAGCCGACTGTGACTGGGAGGTTGTACATCAAGTTGTCATCCCTCGTGTTTGTAGGCAGGATATCATTAGTCTCATGATTCCAGTTTGGCAGGACACCTTGGAGTGAGGAAGACGGTGGCACGCATTTTGAAACACTTCTACTGGCCAGGTATCTTCAGGGATGCTTCCTGGTATTTTAAGTCTTGTCACACCTGTCAAGTTGTGGGGAAATGTAATCAGACCGAAAAGGTTGCACCTCTAGTTCCCATTCCTCCTTTTGAGGCGTCATTCACCCGTGTGTTGGTGGATATTGTGGGCCCTCTTCCTAAGACTTCTTGAGGATTTTCTTATGTGTTGACCCTGACTGACAAGGCTACTCGTTATCCTGAACCCATTCCACTTAGAAATATGTCAGCAAAGAACGTGGTTAAGGAAATGCTTGGGTTCTTCACCAAGTTTGGTCTGCCGAAGGAGATACAGTCAGACCGGGGAAGTATTTTCATGTCAAATGTTTTCAAGCAGTCTCTGAAAGAGTTGGGCATCACCCAGATCACGTCCCCAGACCCAAGGAGCGTTGGAGAGATATCATCAAACACTCAAATCGATGCTCAAGAAATACTGTTTGGAACATCAGAAAGACTGGGATAAAGGTCTTCCATTCGTTGTATTTGCCACAAGAGAATCTCCAAATGAATCACTGGGCTTCTCACCTTTTGAACTACTGTTTGGCCATGAAGTAAGAGGACCCCTTAAGCTACTCAAGGAATGCTGGCTGTCGGAGGAAGATGACGTCAACCTGCTGGAGTATGTGATGAAGTTCAAAGAACGGCTGTCCACTGCTTTACAGCTGGCGAGAGAGAATTTAGGAGCTGCTCAGGAGAAGATGAAGACTTGGTATGAAAAGAAGTCCAGGTTACGCCACTTTCAGTCAGGAGATCAGGTTTTGATTCTGCTACAAGTGCATGGGCAACCTCTTCAAGCCAAGTTTAGTGGTCCTTATTTCGTGGAGAAGAAACTCAGTGGTCAACTATGTCATCGCCACACCAGATCGTAGAAAGAACAAGCAACTTCGTCACATCAACATGCTAAAGTTATATCACAGGAGGGACGAAAATAATCCAGTCTGCACTGTAGCTGTTCCACCCGAGTCTGCAAGTGAAGTTCTCCCATGCAGCATGAGCCTGAGGGATAGTTTGGGGAAGAATCCTAATATAATGAATGATCTCCAGACTAAGCTTTCTCATCTACCTCCCGAGGAAAGGCAGGAGTTTTCGGCATTACTGCAGCAAGTGTTCCGTGCTACTCCAGGAAGAACCAGTGTGTTGATGCATGATGTCGATGTTGGAGACGCAAAGCCAATTAAACTGCCTCCTTACCGTGTGAACCCAGTGAAAGTTCCTATCATCGAGAAGGAACTTGGCTACCTGTTGGACCACAAGATGATTGAGCCCTGTCAGAGCGAGTGGAGTTCTCCTGTCACTCTAGTCTTTAATCCAGGTGGGTCACAGCGGCTTTGCATCGACTACAGACGTGTTAATCAGATAACCAAAACGGACACCCTCTCCCTCGCGTGGAAGATTGCATAGACAAGATCGGAAAGGCTAGGTACATAAGTAAGTTTGATTTGTTAAAGGGATACTGGCAAGTACCTATGACTGAACGTGCTAGGGAGATCTCATGTTTTGTAACACTAGGAAAGACTTTCGCATGTTCTGATATGCCATATGGTATGAAGAATGCACCAGCCACTTTTCAGAAGCACATGAACGTTGTAACAGGGTTTGGCAGGATGTGTTGTTTATATTGATGATGTATTAATCTTCAGTGACAACTGGAAAGATCACCTATGCCATGTCAGTAAATTTCTTGAGCGTTTGGTTCAGGCTAATCTTGTAGCTAATTTATCAAAGTGTGAGTTTGGTCAAGCTGAAGTTCAGTACCTTGGGTACGTAATTGGTGATGGACACGTTGCACCACCAGGAGCTAAGGTTCAGGTTATAAGTGATCTTCCCACACCTAAAAGCAGGAAAGAGCTACAAAGATTTTTGGGAATGGTAGGTTATTACAGGAGAGTTGTTCTTAACTTTTAAATTCTTGTATCACCACTTACAGACCTACTGAAAAGGGGAGTTAAATTTGTCTGGACCGATAACTGTGAATCCTCTCAGTAAACTTAAAGCTATGCTATTAAGTCAGCCAGTGCTTGCTACTCCAAATTTTGCTAAGCCTTGATGGCTGTTGACGCAAGTGATACAGGAGCTGGGGCTGTTTTGCTGCAAGAGGATGGTCAGAGTACTGAACACCCTGTATCTTATTATAGTAAGAAGTTCACTCCACCTCAAAAGAACTACTCCACTATTGAGAAAGAGCTTTTGGCCTTGATTTTGGGTTTACAGCGTTTTTCATTTTATCTGTGTTTTAGTCATTTATACCGATCATAACCCACTGAAATTCCTTAGTAAGTTTAAAGATAAAAACCAGAGATTGACAAGATGGAGTCTACTTCTTCAGGAGTATTCATTAGACATACAACATGTCAAGGGGAAAGAAAATGTTATTGCACATTGCTTATCTAGACTTTAGACAGATTGTTTTAGAGTAATAAATTTCGTTTGTAAATTTCTGTTTCTTTGTGGGGAGGTGTTACATAGCCTATGATTTCATCATCCTCTGTATAATTCTAACGTACAGTATGCTGCATGTTTGATCACGATTCGCCTCGTGGCTTCCATAGTGACCAGGCTTGCGTGTTCTACCTCACTCCCCCCTTCTCCCCCTTATAGTAGAGTAAGTCGTTCTTTCTGTTGTTCAGAGCAGGAGTGTCAACTCTTCGTCCTCTGTGGCTTCATTTGCGCGTCCTTCTTACAAGTTCTATCAAGCTCAGTCTCTGCATTAATTGCCACTTAGATCTACTCCTCATTTTGTTCACATCTCTGTCCTCCCCTGTATAGTGTATTATTATTTTTGTGAGTGCTCAGGAAGTCTCCAGCCATCTAGCTGCTGTATAATTTGAGTATAAGTGTTGTTACCATTTTTCTTGTACTGTATGGCCTAAGGTGTTAATTCGTGGGCATGGTAAAATTTTTGTGATTCATGAGGAGTTTTGGTGTCAGCCAATATTAATAATATCTTGTATCAGTAATAATATATCTTACTTTAACTGAGCATTATTCGGTTCTCTCATTTATCAGGGCTGACTTAGATAAATTTGTTCTCGCAAAATTCGTGTTAGTAGAGGCTATTGCAGTTAACCATATATGTAACCTGTTTTGCCATTATATTATCCTTATGAGTCCTTAATGTTTAGTTGTTAGTTTGAGCATTAAACTTTAACTTGTAGTTTTACCTAACTCTTTTGTTTTGAACCTGGAACTTTGCTGGACAGTAGTGATTTTAGTATTCTCAATTGAAGTGTTCATTATCTCACTGTTCCGTAACATCATGCATACAGTATGTTGTACACATTTGGACAAGATATCGTTTACTTTGGCACTGACACATCCCCTTACTCACAAATATGTTGTAGGCCACAGAGGAGACAATATTGACGTGGATACTAATTTGGGCAAACACTTTCAACTCTTGAGCTTCAAGCTTTGGGATCATAGTCCACGACGAAGATTGCAACCCCCATCTCCACAGTTATTGGACATTAAAATTGAAGTATATCATGAAAGACAAGCATCATCTATGAAATTCGGGCATTGAGATGATAAAAGAAGTATTTGCATTAGAATGCAGCTCGGACAGTGACACGTTACCTAGTTACTGTAAAAATTCTTTTTGTTCTGCATGATCATTAGGACGCCAACAGTGAAATGCAAAAATTTCGTTTAAGCTATCCAGAGGATGCATTATCTATGACTTAATGCACAAAAACGTAACACTGATGTAGTTACGCATTTCAATGTCATATCTTTCTGGAGAAACATGAAATGCCTAACCATAAACGTAGGAAAATGTCATTAAATGACCTATAATGCAGACATTCATGTTCTGTGAAAATGTCTCAGGCACGTAATGCAGTATTTCTACAGAAGTGATCTGGAACTCTTAGCCTAATAAAAGTATAACTTTCATCTTTATTTTAGCCGTAAACTGCTGTTTTGATTATAACTATCATTCCCACGGTAATATATTTTATCCAGTAATACGTCATAAAATCTGACGAGGTCATCGAGATCAGTTATTTTACAAACCTCGTTAAAACAATGATGTCATAATAATGTCAAAGAGGTGTCCCTTTTTCACCATGATGTTGCAGCCTCCCTCGAAATTACACGTCATGGAGACAGGCCCCCTTTAAAATTAACCAGTCTCATGCGAAAGACTCTTTTTTGCCTCATTGTGAATGATAGATGCTACATTATGATAGTGTTCAACATTAGGTCAACCGAGGTCAACCGATTTGCCGTTTGGAATATGTTGCGATTATTTAATATACAAAGCAATATTATGAAGAGCATTTTCGCACATATAATAGCTACATTAGTTCATTAGGAAGTGAAACTAAATTCGAATCGGGGTTCACCCAGGCATAGTAACTCAGACCAACTCGAATCATATGAAGTTTTAAAGGTTCCAGTGTTACCACACGAAGCGCGGAGGGATTGGCTAGCGAGGTATCACTTCATATATGAGTGACTGTACCAGACTGAGGTTTACAAGGCAAGTTTCCGGACCCGTGTATGGGCTCAAGGCAAATCCCTCCAGTAGCTTGCTCATGACCTGGAGGGTACGGCACACAAGGAGTAACCTCGAGCAGCACCTACGCTGTTGGCAATTTTTCTAAGGGACCAGTTCATCGATGCACTTGATAATGCAGAGTTGAAAGTGCAAGTGTAGGACGGAAAATCCAGAGGCATGCAATAAGCACTAGCACTAGCAGGGCTCTGGAATCTGAGTCATACATCAGGTCCAGTGTGTCCACTTTTCAGGCAGGATTCAATGTGCGAAATGAGCAGGTACGTGACGCAAAAAAAAAAAAAAAAGTAGTTGCTGGTACTGTGAAAAGCCAGGACATAGGAAAGAGTAGTGGTGCAATGGAAGAGGGAACAGGAGAAGACTGGAGAAGGTTGCTGGTTCTGCGGGAAGCCGTGACACAAGAAGGATTATTACAAATGGAAGAAGAGGCACGAACAGAGCAGGGCAAGGAAATCTAAGATTGTAACATAAGGGTGTTGGACATTAGGTGAGGTAGGACACCAGTTCAGTGTCCAGAAAAGAAAACGGAGGATAAGAAGAAGGCTGTAGAAGATCAGAAAAACAGAAAATAGTGGAAGCTGGTGTTAAGGGGCAAACACCAGCAAGCTTTTCCCAAGTAGCCCTACCACTGAGAAAATGCAAGACAACTTCAATTGACGGAAGAATAGACGGCATGAAGTGTTCCCTGGCGATTGATTCAGCCTCAGAGCAGACTTTCGTGAGGCCTGATGTGTTACATCATCGGTATCAGCCTGTCATCAGAACAACTGCGTGGCATAACTGGACACTGTGCAGAACTTGGATGTCCGGACCGAAGTGGCAGGGCAAGAGGCCATGCTTCCAGTTTATGTAGCCGAGATGGAGGATCGTCGCCATCTTGGTCTGAACTATCTGATGTCCATGGGATTTGAGATGGCCCTCCGCTCCATAAAGCTGAAGGTTCGAGGAAAGTCAGTTCCCGTCACAGCAGTGAGACATACCAGTTTTTGTGGCGAGGTGAGAGTGTCCCGCACTAAAGTGATACCCCTAAGATCCGAACTATTGCTCCAGCTGTCTAGGGGTAGTGGAGCCTGATGTACGGTGCAAGACGAAGGCCGGAGTGATGGTGGGGAGAACTTTGGTGGAAACAGATGCAGGTGAAGTGCTGATTGTGGTGGCCAATTTCTCCTGTGAGCCACAGAAGATCAACAAGGGAGAAATTGTTGGACTGTGCCAGGTGGTGGACCCTGAGTGGCATCAGTGGAAGGCCTGTAAAAGGAGTGTAATTAAAGAAGATGGGATTCTGCCAGACTACTTACAAGACCTGTTTTCTTGGTGTTGCCAGTGCCTGAATGATTCACAAGTGGGGCAGTTAAGGCAACTGCTGGTGAAGTTTGTTGATATCTTTTCCACCTAGATCTGGGATGCACAGATCTGATACAACATTGTGTCGACACCGAGGATCACCGCCCAATTAAAAAGTCAGTTCGGAGGATGGCGCCAGCTCAATGGCAAGAAATAGAGGTGATGGAGAATCTCCAAAGTCAAAGAGTTACAGAAAGGTCCAGCAGTCCTTGGGCATCAGCAGTTGTGAGATGCTGTGTGGATTATCGAGCCTTGAATGAAGTGACGGTGAAGGATGAGTACCTCTTGCCAAAAATTGATGACACGCTGGATGCTCCATCAGGTGGCAAGTGGTTCTCCACCGTAGACATGAAACAGGATATCACCAAGTCAATGTTGCAGAAAAGGACAAGGAGAAAACAACCTTTTCATACGGACGGGGTTTATGACAGTTCAAAGCGGTGCCATTTGGCCTACAGTATGTAATGCCCTAGACACTTTTCAGTGTCTCATGGATCGAGTACTGGAAGGCCTGTGCTGGCAGACAGCTTATCTATCCTGATGATGTAATTGTGTTTGGACGGACTTTCAACCAGGAACTGGAGAGGCTGTTCGAGGTGTTCAACAGGATATGAGCAGCACACCTCAAGCTGAACCCCAAGAAGTGCTACCTGTTCCAGAAGGAAGTGAAGTACCTGGAACACAATGAAGATGAGGGTGGCATCCGTACTGATCCAGAGAATGTGGCAGCTGAGAAAAACTGGCCAGTTTCAACTTGTGTGAATGAGCTACGGAGTTTCTTGGGCTTGTGTATATACTACTGGCGTTTTGTCAAGGACTTTGCAATGATAGCTGCACCTGTGCACAAGTTGTTAGGGAAGAGGCAGAAGTTTACTTGAACTGCAGTGACTCAGAAGGCCTTCGATGAATTCCAGCATGCATTGGCAGCTCCAGTGTTCCCGTACCCAGATCAGAGTCAGCCATTCATCCTGGACTGTGACGTTAGTGACCAAGGAATTGGTGGAGTCCTGTCGCAGAAGAAGGATGACAAAGAGTATGTGGCTGCATATTACAACAAGAAACTCAGCCCACCAGAGCGGAACTACTGCGTGACCTGTAAGGAGCTCTTGGCAGTGATGAAGAGCCTTGATTTCTTCCATCCCTACTTGTATGGGTCCTACTTCATCATCAGGACGGACCATGCAACACTTAGGTGGCTGAAGACGTTAAAGAATCCAGAAGGGCAACTGGCACGCTGGCTCGGGAAGCAGAACCAACATAACTGTGAGGAGCAGCACCATCCTGGGTAGGAACATGGCAATGCTGACAGCCTGAGTCATCAATCTTGTGACCTAGATTGCAAGCAGTGTAGTATGAAAGATCGTAGCAAGAAATGCAGCTGTACTGCAATGACAGGGCCAGCCTCAGATGAAGGAGACCTGAAGAGAATGCAGATGGACGATGCTGATTAACAATCAGTGATCGAGTGGCTGGAGCAGAGTACAGTGCAACCATCTTGGCAAGAGGTTTCCAGGTTTAGCCCTGCGACTAGGAGCTACTGGAGTCAAAGGGACTTTCTTTGTTTGAACCACAAACTACTTGACATCAGTGGGAGACACACGATGGCTTCAGCATGTATTGGCCACTGGTGGTTCTGAAGAAAATGAGGCCCAAGATCTTGGGTGAGTCTCATAGCCAAATCACCAGTGGGCACCTGGGAGTGGAGAAAACTCAAAGTCAGCTGCAACAGAGGTTCTGCTGGACTGGCATGCAGCAGAATATTGAAGAGTGGTGTCGGGCCTGTGATGCATGCTGTGCCAAGGAGGGACCCAAGAAATGTGGTTGCACCCCTCTCCAACTGTACCAAGTGGGCACGACGATGGAAAGAGTCGTGGTGGACATTGCTGGATCTCTGCCACTCACTGAATGAGGAAACTGGTATATGTGCATTGCCATGGACTACTTCACAAAGTGGCCAGAAGCTTATTCCATCCCCGATCAAGAGGCTGCGATGGTTGCTCAGGTGTTGGTTGACCACTTTTTCTGTCTTTTGGGGATTCCACAAGAGTTGCATTCAAACCAGGGTAGAAACTTCGAGCCTGCTGTGTTCCGCGAATGCTGCAAGTTACTGGGGATCAAGAGGACCAGGATAATCCCACTAAGGCGCAGTCAGATGGAATGGTTGAGAATATCAACTGGACCCTGGGACAAGAATCAGCCACGTACTCTGTAGAGGGACAGAGGGAATGGGACCAGAAATTACCTGCGTTGCTAATGGCATATCGGCTTGCATCTCACTAGTCTACTGGCTACACCCCTGCAAAATTGATGTTGGGCCACGAATTATGATTACCAGTTGGTCTGTGAATGGGAAGACCACCTGGTGAAGAGCTGCCTACAGACACCTCCAGCTATGTGAAACATCTTCAGGAGAGACTGGATGAGGTATCTCACCAAGTTAGAGGAACTTTGAAGTTTTCAGGCAAAGTGATGAAGTTCAAGTATGGGGTCAAGGCAAGTGAGGTGAGCTTCAAGGATGGTGACAGAGTTTGGCTTTATAATCCCCAGTGGAGGAAGGGACACACCGAAGCTGCAGAGCCAGTGGGACTGGCCTTACACTCAGGGGCGTCATTTCAATTTTCCTTGGGAGGGGGAGCATAGGCTATTTAGGAGGCCCCGCTACTCCCACCTCCCTACATGGGTGGGGTGGCAAGAGAGTATTTTGAAGCCACATGCAAAGCTGTATTTAAAGAATTAAAGCAGTAAACAATTATATACACTGTATATAATTATTTGTTCAATCAATTACTTCCTGAAAGACACACTAATGGATTTTCTAGCGTTGACAGTGTTTCTGTGTGACGTTCCATATGTAATTTAAAGTGCATGGTGAATTACATATCACTGCATTATATGCTAATGACCTTAGATAATAGACCAAACTGCAATTAAAATATTTGTATTGGTGAAAGCTTAAACTGACTTCATTCTTACAGCCGAATGAAAAGATATTTAATAAAAAACTGAGAATGAAAAGATGTAAACTTGTAACTGAATTGAAAATGGAAAGCTTTTAGCTTGCTAGCCCTCAAAATACCATGAACCATATAAAGTAATGTGAAACAGTAAGGTGTACACTAACAGGTGGGGGAAATAAAATGACTGTTTTTAAATTTGGAAGAGGCTCACGTCAGAAGAGTATATTAATTTAAGAATTCATTAGAGGAAATTGAAAATTAAGCGACATATTTATTGCATTGAAAAATGAATAAACTACTGCAACAGTGGATATCTCCGCGATCTGTGCTTTGTAAAGTTATCAACCAGGGTGTTAAAGCTAAGATTTTAACAAGTTCCTTTTCTGAGGCCATAAGTAGCAAGTCACTTAAGCTATCATTTCTCATTAAGGTTCTTAGTTATGTCTTGACTAAGCTAAGTACTGAAAAAAGTCGTTCATTGCCTGCAGTAGTTAACTGGAAGGATGATAATAATTTTAATAATTTTCACTATTTCTGAATACTGTACGCACAATCTAATGGTTTGAGTTCATATAATTAAAACAGATTCTTTGGCTTGTCACTGTTACTTAGAAAATGTCTTTTTGCAACAGATATTTGGGAAACGAAGAATTTCATATATATATATATATATATATATATATATATATATATATATAATATATATCTTTGTAAGACTGTACTATAATAGAAAGCTTCTCATATTATTCTAGAAGGTCTCTGGAACTGCATTCAAGTGCATTCTTTGCTTTTATTAGGGGCATTTTTTGTGTGAAGCGAATATCAAACTCTGGGAGCAATCCATTTATCAAAAGTTTTTTTTTTTTATTGCAGTCGTTGGAGCAATACAAGTATTCTCCTCATTTCTCGCTAGAGCTGAATCATTTAAGAAGCTCATTAGTCCTGATGATACCTTCTGAATTCTCTTAGGCTTAGGTCTGCTCAACTGATTTGAATTTCCCAAGTTGGTATCTGCCTCATATGTTGAAGCAAAATCTTTAGCTTTGTCAAAAATATCAGAGAAAGCCTCGTCCGTTCTCAAGACATTGAATTCCTTAATAGTTGACTGTATGAGAGAGCAAGCCTCAGATAGTAAGGCTTCCTTTGCTTGAAGCTGATCTGACACACGATTGGTAACTCTAAGGACTTGTTCAGTAATATGTAGATCCATTATGAACCTCAAAGACTAACTTTTTGTACAGTCCATTTGCTTCTGCCGCAGCTTCTGAATCAGAACCCTCTGAAACTGTATGAAACGCTGATAGCAAACATCTATAGCGAAGCTTAACCTTTGATATTGAACTATAATAGTAAGACCATCTAGTTATAGTAGGTCTTTCTAGTGTCAAAACCTGAAGATCTGCTTTCTGTGCCTCTGTGAAAAGTTGGTTCCCTGTGTTACTGTTTAATAAATGAGTGAAGTGTGTTAATATTTGAAAAAAATTAAGAGAGGCCACTGGTATTCTTTATGCAGTCGCCCAGTACTAAATTCAGCCTGTGTGCATGGCAATGTATGTATACTGCTTGGGGAATTTTAGCCCGTAGTCTTGCTTGAATCCCGCTAGAACATCCACTCATTACACTAGCACCATCATAACACTGAGCCACACACTTATACCAAATTAAACCAGATCGTTCTATCTCCTTATATATAAAATCAGCTAAACTTGCAGCATCAACCTTTTCCATGTGATAGGTTCCAATGACACGTTCCTTCACAATACCCTCACTAAAGTACCGCACAAGAATAGCCATCTGTTCCTTTTTTGACAAGTCTTTCCTTTCATCAACCATAACCCCCCCGTGGGCAGCCACCTTGTCGTGGTGGGGGGGCTTGCGTGCTCCAGTGATCCCACAAGCCTGCCCGTGGATGTAACGACATCTGGCAGGGTCTCCCATGCGGGTAGGGTTGTGGGTGAGGGGTCTGACTAAGCGCTGCCCGAAACGTAGGTTACCCGTATGGGTCATCGGTTCCGCCCTCCAGAGGGATCGCGTGTGATGTCCTGATTTGGTTGGTTGGGTGTCTGGGCTGGGGGGTGTTGGGGAAGGGGGTCTTTGCACTGGTGGAAGCAAACTTTCGTATCACGGGGTGCCCTGTTTGGGACATCCTCTGGGGACGAGGTATCCCGCTCCCATCAGACTGCGCTCGGTCCCCAAACCCCCTGGTAGGCGGTTTCCCTTGGCTCCTGGTGCCAATTTCTATTTAACATTGTATATATGGATACATTGACAAAATCATTAACCACTCGTGTGGTCGGTGACCAGCCACACGAGTCAGCATCAACTGGTCTCTCTCTGGCCGACGACCCTGTACCCTCAGGGTCATCTGCCAAAACTGGAAGTTCGGATATTCCCTGTATTGAGTTTTTACCTGGAGTCTTTGTGAAACATTCTTATACAAAATATATTGTCATCAAAATGGATAATGGTACTTCCTTCCAGAACCTGAATTGTTTCCAGATTCACAGTGGTCTAGTAACAGCATGTGGATTTATCCCCAAGGTCTCTTTGCAGGGCGATGGCTCTCTATTGTTAGAAGCCAGGAATGAACAGGAGAGTTCACGCATCCAGTCTCTAACTGTGGTCTCCGGTTATCCTGTATCTGCCTCTCGTCATTTGGTTCTGAACCAGTCCCGAGGGGTTGTGTATTCTCGTGACTTGATCTCTTATTCTGATTCTTCCCTCTTAGAGGGGCTGGCTCCTCAGGGTGTTGTAGGAGTACAGAGAATTATGAAGAAGGTTGATGGGGTTTTAACCCCCACGCCTACTCTTATCTTGACATTTGACCGTCTTACCTTGCCGGAGGTTATCACTGCTGCGTGGTGGAAGCTAAAGGTTAAACCTTATGTTGCCCGACCTAGAAGATGCTATTATTGTCAAAGATTTGGTCACGTCCGCCGTTCTTGCAGGAGGGAAGTGTCCGGCCTTCCTGAGGTCTGTGGAAATTGTGGTGGAATTTCTCATGGTATAGATGATTGTTCTCAACCCTCTCAATGTTTGAACTGTGGAGGAGCACATGCAGCCTCCTCAAGGGATTGTGAAGTATACAAATATGAATACGAGATCATTTCTGTCCGAACGAAGGAGAAAATTTCCTTTTCTGAGGCAAAAGCCAGGGTAAGGGAGCGGTTCATTCGCCCTGGGGTTACCTTTGCTGCTGCGTTGTCTCACCATAAAGCTACCCAGCAGGTGCCCCTGCCATCACACAATGCCCCATCAAATTCTCGGGGTTCTACTTCCCTGCCTTCTCGCACGGTGGGTTCGACTGAGGGAGTGCAGCCTGGAAGCAGCTGTGCTTCCTCCAGGGAGGTGTCTCCTGTCTCTGGGGGTGTCCCCTTTGCGGTGGTTCTTCCAGCGTCTGGGAGTGCCTCCCCCATCCCAGTTCCTCCGGTTCCTCCTGTGATCACCCTTGTCGATGCTACACTTTGCTTTGACACATCCAAAACTCCCGATGTCCTTCCTGTGCATCCTTGTCCTGACATATCCAAAAAAACCAGCGTCTCTCATACTTCTGTATCAGCTGCTACTTCCATACCGACTGCTGCTCCTGTACCATCTGCCCGCTCTGCTACTGTTGCTCACTCTTCTTTACAATGTGGCACTATAGTTTCTAATGCTTTAAGTTCTGGTGCAGAGATGGAGGTTGCATCTGCCAACCTCAAACGAGTGAGGAGTGAGGAGTTTTTGGGTGACTCCCCTCCTTCTAAGGTTCAAACTTCTGTACCACATGAGGATTCTGAGGGGGCTCTTTGCTCGACAACCCAGCCAGTGGTGAAGTCTAAGTCTGTGGGTGTTCATGATGGCCCTTCTAGGATTCCCGTCCCTGCCTCTTCCTCAGGTGTGGTGGGGCCTGGGTCTTTAGATACTCATAGAGCTCAGTCGCTTGCTCCCTCTGATCCGTCACCCAGTGGCCAACCTTTGGATGATTTGGTTGGGGGGGGTTTCGGTTGGCCCCGAGGTGCCAGCTGAACCCTCACATGGGTGTGTGGATGGGGCACGTGGGTCTTCCAAGAAGGTCTCTGTGCTTCGGACTCATTCTGGCGATGGGCGGGACATGTCTCGGGGTAAGGGTACTTCCACCCATGGAAACTCTAAATCTTCATTGCCTTCTCGGTTGGTGAGGCAGAGCTCCACGCCTAGGAAGAAGGGCTTTCACTCCCTTCTCAACGAGGTTGCTACATAGCTTTCTAAGTTCATAATATTTAATACTAATCATCACTATGGCTCAATCGGTACCAATCTGTCTTCAGTGGAACTGCAGAGGTGCCATGGCAAATTGGGAGGAATTGCAGTTATTACTCTCTGCTCTGAACCCACTATGTGTGTGTCTTCAGGAGACAATGGTGGGGGACAGTTCCCTTCCATTAGGGGGTATAAGGCCTTCCATGCATCTCCTCCTGGTGGTCACAGCGGTGGATGTGCAATTTTGTGCCGTTCTGATGTCCCCTTTATTTCCTTTGAGATTCAGTCCCCCTTTCAAGTTCTAGCAGTACAAATGCACGTTGGGAGGTGCTATACCATCTGTTGTCTGTACCTTCCACCTTCCGGTCCTGTTATACGTGCTGATCTAGAAACCCTTATCAGCCAACTTCCACCCCCTTTTCTACTCCTTGGTGACCTTAATGGCCGCCATCCTTTATGGGGTGACTCACTTTCAAATCCCTGGGGTGATCTTCTTGCCTCTTTGGTTGGGGATTTAGATTTGGTTGTCCTAAATGATGGAAGGCCGACCCATTTTCATGTTCAGACTGGCACGTATTCTGTCATTGACCTTACCATCTCCTCCTCTAACTGTGCCCTTGATTTTTCTTGGGAGGTTTGGGATGATCTACATGGTAGTGACCATTATCCTGTAGTGGTCCAGCCTACTCGCTCTGTTCCTGTAGCCCGTCTGCCACGCTGGTGTCTGGACAGGGCTGATTGGTCTCTATTTGAGGAACTATGTGTATTTGCCAACAGGGTTACTGATTTTTCAACTATCGATGATGCCGAATGTTATTTTACCAAGACCATTTTCTCAGCAGGGGTTCATTCTATCCCACGGACTTCTGGTGTTTTTTCCTGGAGACCTGTGCCATGGTGGAATGATGACTGCTCCATAGCAAAGGGAACTTACAAAGCAGCTGCTCGTCGGTATTTTGCCAATCGTAATGTTTTTCTAAAAATAGAGTTTCGCAAAGCACGTGCTCACTATAGATGGGTCATGAAGAATGCTCGCCGTAACTCGTGGAGGTCGTATGTTTCTACAATTACATCTTCAACTTCAATGTTTGTGGTGTGGAAAAAGGTGCGCAAGATTTCCGGTAGGTTCTCGCCCCCCTCCCCTCCGGTATTGCGCCTTCACGGAGAACTTGTGTCTGTACCAGATGCAGTAGCCTCTGCTTTTGCAGATCAGTTTTACACTGTCTCCACAAAGGATCCTTCTCAGCCATTTGCCACCTTTCGTAGGAATCAGGAGAGGCTGGGTCTTGACTTTCGCTCTCGTGGCGGAGAGCTGTATAATTTAGATTTCAGCCTCCGTGAGCTACGTGCTGCCCTTTCAGAGTGTCGTGACACTGCTCCTGGACCTGACGATATTCCATATGCTATGCTGTGTCATCTTCCGACTGATTCACTTCAGTTTTTATTGGACCTTTTTAACAGGGTTTGGAGTGAGGGCTCTATTCTGAGGAGTTGGAAGTTGGGTATTGTCCTCCCCTTTCCCAAGCCTGGTAAAGACCATTCCCAAGTCTCCAACTATCGCCCTATCACTTTAACATCATGTGTGTGCAAGCTGTTCGAAACGATGGTCAATGTCAGGCTTATGTGGTTTCTGGAGAAGGGTTGCTTTCTCTCTCCGTCGCAGAGTGGTTTCCGTAAATTACGGTGCACTTCAGACAACCTTATCAGGCTCGAGGCGTCAATCTGTGAAGCTTTTGCCTCCAAGCAACATCTTGTGGCTGTGTTTTTTTGACCTTGAGAAGGCTTATGACTGCCTGGCGCCATGGCATCCTCCAACAACTTCATGCCTTTGGTTTACGTGGTCGCCTGCCTGTGTTGCTTGGAGACTTCTTGACTGATCGTGTATTTCGGGTCCGTGTAGGTTCTACCCTCTCTGCACCACTGTGCCAGGAGGAAGGTGCCCCACAGGGGAGTGTCTTAAGTATTTCCCTGTTTGCAGTGGCCATTAATGGTATCATTGACACTGTGCCTGCTGGGGTATCCTCATCCCTTTATGTGGATGACTTAGCTATATGGTTTTCTGGCTCCCGCATGTCTGCTATTGAGCAGCGGATCCAACTTGCCTTGGACAAGATTTCTGCCTGGGCCACTTCCAAGGGTTTTCGGTTTTCCCCTTCAAAGACTGTGGCTATGCACTTCCGTAGGATGAGAGGGGTACACCCGGACCCTGATCTCCAGCTTTGTGGCAGGAGACCCCATTGTGTGACAGAGACGAAATTCTTGGGCCTGACTTTTGATTGTCATTTGGCATGGGTCTCACACTTGGCAAATCTTAAAACATCATGTATGGAGGCTCTCAATCTATTGAGGGTTCTGTCCCATACCTCTTGGGGTGCTGATCGAAGGACACTCTTGCATTTGTTTCAGGTATTCGTAACCTCTAAGCTGTCATATGGCTGTGAGGTATATTCCTCTGCCACAGAATCAAGACTAAAAACTCTAGATGCTGTCTATCATACTGGTCTTCGCCTTGCAACTGGGGCTTTTCGGTCCTCTCCAATTTCCAGTTTATTGGTGGAAACTGGTGTTCCTCCCTTAGATCTACTGCGTCAGTCTGTTGCAGTACGGTGCTGGCTCCGGATTCGTCGCCTTCCAGACTCACTTGTCCGTGAGGGTGTGACGAAACAGTCTTGTCTTTTGTGTTATAGTAGACACCCTCGCATGCCTCGTCCATTTGGCTATAGGGTTCAGGATCCCAGTAGCCTTGGATATTGCCCAAGGTAACTTTCTGCAGGCCTATTGCAGGGTCAAAGGATTTTGTCGCTCCTCAGTGTCTTTTACGGTTATTTTTATAACATTCTTTTAGTCATGGTGGTTCTGTGCCTGTGTATACTGATGGCTCTAAATCCGCATCAGGTGTTGGTTTTGGAGTGGTATTTCCCAATTTTAGCCGTGGAGGTAGTCTTCCTTTGGTTGCCTCAGTTTTTACTGCGGAGTTGTCAGCCATCATTTTAGCCTTGAAGTTGGTGTGTGTTCGTCCTGACAATTATTTTACTATTTTTAGCGACTCTCAAGGGGCGCTTTTGGCCCTGGACTCTTTTAACTCTTCCCATCCCTTAGTTTTAGCTATTTTGGAGTGGCTGTTCCTCATTCGTCGTCGGGGGAAGAGAGTGGATTTTTGCTGGGTTCCCGCACATGTTGGTGTGGTGGGCAATGAGACTGCGGATGCATTGGCCAAGGCTGCGGCTACTCAACAGCCCCCAACAGAATATCCGCTTCCTGCATCTGATCTAACGCCTTACTTGCGGAACAGAATGCATGTGTGTTGGCAGAGACGCTGGGATGGTGTTGCTCGTAATAAGCTGAAAGAGGTCTTCCAGAGAGTGGTTGTGCCAAGGGTTCTCCCTTCCATGCCTCGGCGATTGGAGGTAGCTCTTGCTAGGCTTCGCATTGGGCACTCTCGGCTTACACATGGGTTTCTGATGAGTGGCGAGACTCAACTGTACTGTGATGATTGCTTTGTTCCCCTTACTGACCGTCACTTGCTGATCGAGTGTCCAAGTTTGGGGGACCTGCGTCGGAGATTCCTCCATAGGCATACAAAGGTAGATGGTGCCTACTGTCTCTCCTCGATGCTTGGGGGAGCCCATAGCGTTTTTACTGATGTTTTAGGTTTTCTTCAGGAGGCGGGCCTTCTTCCACTTTTATAAGAAATTGTTTTCTCTTTTAACTACTCTTTTATTATTTTCAGTGTATTTTTTCTAGAAAAAGTTATTAACTATGCACAATTTATTTGCCATGTGTTTTAGCTTGTTGTCCGGCGGCATATGACCTTAGCAGTTGCGCCTCCAGTTTCTACTACAATCAATCAATCAATCAATCATCAACCATGACTGAAAAGTACTTGGTTTCTTGTGCTTCAGCACAGATTGTGTCCTTGATATGTCTTCCAACAACTGATGTCAACTCATTCTGGTCGATCTAACTTTTGTTTTAATGAGGGATTCGATTCAACAAGTAGGTGAAGAGTTTTTACAAAATTTCCTGCATTTAATGTATCACCACATTATGCCCACGAAATGACAGCCCTTGCCTTCCCAGTAATGCAGTGACTTTTAAAAGTAACTTTACATATTCCCTGTTGTCCTCAATTTCTTGTAGCCTAACTGAAGATAGACAAGATGCTACAGATTAAGTGGACCCTGACTGAATATCATTGACATTACAACAAGCGATCATACTATTAAAAATTTAATGTGTCTTTCACTTACCTGATGTTGTTTGAGAAGGGTACTGGTATCTTTCCATTTCCTTGTTCCAACATCAATAAACGGTGTCCTACTTAATCCTTCCTACTTACGAACAGATGCTCCAGCAAAGTGCCTACATGGAAAGCAGTAACACGCATCTTGTGAGACCGAGTGTTCTAACCAAGAAAACAAATCAAAATAGGGACTTCTCAGTTTCCTATTAATCTGACTGCATGGGTAGCTTGGCAATTTAGTTGACTGGGTTTATCGTAGAGGGACTTAGATATATCAATACTTGAATCGCTGGAGTGTTTTTCATCCTGGTTCAGTGCAACAGTATGTGCTGTGACCTGCTTCATCAACATAAATAAAATCTGAGTCTTGACTAGGGGATGATGTAGTGGCTAAGTCAGTATTGTTAGTTGCTTTACTGGTTGAATATATATATATATATATATATATATATATATATATATATATATATATATATATATATATATATATTGTTACATAGCCTATGATTTCATCATCCCTTGTATAATTCTAACTTATGATACAGTTTTGTTCATAATTGCATCATCCTTTGTATGATCCTAATGTACAGTATGCTGCATGTTTGTTCACGATTCACCACGTGCCTTACATAGTGACCAGGCTTGCGTGTTCTACCTCACTCCCCCTTCTCCCCCTTATAGTAGAGTAAGTCGTTCTTTCTGTTGTTCAGAGCAGGATTGTTAACTCTTCGTTCTCTATGCCTTCATTTGCGCGTCCTTCTTACAAGTTGAATCAAGCTCTGCCAGCCCCTATATAATGAGCTCAGTCTCTGCATTAGTTGCCACTTAGATCTACTCCTCATTCTGTTTCACATCTCTGTCTATCCCTGTACAGTATATAATTATTTTTGTGAGTGCTCAGGACGTCTCCAGCCATCTAGCTGCTGTATAATTTGAGTATAAGTGTTATTACCATTTTTCTTGTACTGTATTGCCTAAGGCGTTAATTCGTAGGCCTGTTGGGGTTTTTGTGATTCATATTGGTTCCATACTGTCAGCCAGTATTAGTAATATTTTGTATCTGTAATAATATTATATCTTGCTTTAACTGAGCATTATCCGGTTTTCTCATTTTATCAGGGATGACTTAGATAAATTTGCTCTTGCTAATTTCGTGTTAATAGAGGCTATTGCAGTTAACCATATATGTAACCTGTTTCTCCATTACATTATTCTTATGAGTCCTGAATGTTTAGTTGTTAGTTTGAGCATTAAACTTTAACTTGTAATTTTACCTGTCTTTTGTTTTGAACCTGGAACTTTGCGGGACAATAGCGATTTTAGTATTCTCACTTGAAGTGTTCATTATCTCTCTCTGTTCCATAACATTAATTTGGCGACCTCTTATCAGGATATTCAGGATATTATCATAAGGATATTGCTTGATACTTTGTGACTGTGATTTATTCATGATGACTACTATTACTACTTTTGATGAAACCGAAGATTTTTTGTCAAATGTGCAAACAGTGTGTGATGTAGAAAACAGAACAAATGAACTTAAGCTTGTTGCTCAACAATTGGGAATTGCTGTTCACTCTCATCATTCTAAAGATCAAATTGTTGGCATGATTAATAAAAACTTGTTTAACTCCTTCAGATGAGCAAATGTAGATTGAAATAGCTAAGTTACAGAAAGCCCTGCAGGAGGCTCGTGCTAAGGAGGCTGAGTTTCAGGCACGTGCTAAGGAGGATGAGTCTCAGGCTCGTATTCAGGAGGAACAGGCAAGGTTCAGGCACAAATTAAACTTGCTAGGATTCAGGCAGACCATGAGTATCACATGAAACAAGGTGGAACTGGATCATCTAGCTCTGATGATTTTGATGTGGCTAAAAATATTAAACTGGTCCGTCCTTTTAATGAATCTGATTTAACAAAGTATTTTCAGTTGTTTGAGAGGGTAGCTACAGGTTTTAATTGGCCCAAAAAGTATTGGCCAGTACTCCTCCAAACTGTTCTCACCGGTAAAGCTCAAGTAACTTATGCATCTTTGCCTCAGGATCAATCTGATAATTATGATGTAGTTAAGACCTTGATTCTTAAGGCCTATGAGCTTGTTCCTGAAGCCTATAGAGTAAAATTTAGGACAACTTATAAGCAAGATAAGCAATCCCATGTTGAGTATGCAAAAATCAAAGAAGATCTGTTAGAGCAGTGGTTAAATTCTAAGAATGTAAATTCTGATTTTGATAAATTTAAGCAGATGATTTTGCTGGAGGACTTCAAAAGGTGTATTAATAAAGATGTAAGCCTATATCTTGATGAGAAAAGAATAGATAATTTGTCTGATGCTGCAGTTTTAGCTGATGAATATGTTCTCACTCACAAGAGATATTCTAAAGAAAAAAGGAAAGCTGAGAGTAAGTACGTTGCCTCTACTCGGAGTACAGGTAACAGGAAAGAGAATAAAGATGATGTTTCTCAGGAAGTAAATACCAACTCCACCTCTAGATTTCAGAAAAGTAAATGTACTTATTGTAGTAAGCTTGGTCATACTACGGAGAAATGTTTCAGGACACAACGTGATGTGAACAAAATGGAGTCTTTAAATATTCAGTCAATCGGTCTAGTGTCAGCCCTTGAGAGTTCCGAGAATTCTTTAACTGAGTTAACTGAATCTGCTTTGAGGGGTAAATTAAATTCTCATGATGAAGCTCCTCTTTTGAGCAGTAACGTGGGTGACACTCTCAAGAGTTCATGTGCTAATTTCCTGTCTGATGGTTTTGTCAGTTCTCTGGACAGTAATGACAGGAAATCAGTTAAAATATATCGTGATACAGGTGCTTGCCAATCCCTTATGCTGACCATTGTTCTAGGCTCTAATGTTAATTCCTCTGATGAAACTGTAATCTTACAAGGTGAAGGGAATAATAACTTCTCTGTCCCTCTGTGCAGAGTGAATTTAGAGTCTGGTTTTGTTAATGGTTCCGTTATGGTTGGGTTGGTTGAGACACTCCCAATGTCAGGTGTAACTTTCTTGGAAATGATATTGGTGGAAGTCAAGTGTGTCCAGCTCCTCAGTTGTCTAGTGAACCAGTGACTGTGACCCAGGGTTGTGATGTCCCTGATGTGTTCTCTGCATGTGCTGTCACCAGGGCTAAGTCTAAAGTTACTGGTGACTCAGAGGATAATGATGATGATGTTATCCTAGCTGACACTTTTCTTGCTAATATGGAGAACTCACCAGATGAGGCAGTACCCCGCAGTGTTGATAATTTGTCTCGTCAAGAGCTGGTTGAGTTGCAGGTTGCTGACCCTGAGTTGAAAGGTCTAGCTAACTCTGCTTGCAGTGAGGAAGAGTCAGCTGGTGCTTCTACTTGTTATTATATAAAGTCAGGAGTACTTATGAGGAAGTGGAGATCTCTAACAGCTTCAGCCGACTGTGAATGGGAGGTTGTACATCAAGTTGTCATCCCTCGTGTTTGTAGGCAGGATATCATTAGAGTGGCTCATGATTCCAGTTTGGCAGGACACCTTGGAGTGAGGAAGACTGTGGCACGCATTTTGAAACAGTTCTACTGGTCAGGTATCTTCAGAGATGTTTCCTGGTATTGTAAGTCTTGTCACACCTGTCAATTTGTGGGGAAGTGTAATCAGACTGAAAAGGTTGCACCTCTAGTTCTCATTCCTCCTTTTGAGGTTCCATTCACCCTTGTGTTGGTGGATATTGTGGGCCCTCTTCCTAAGACTTCTTCAGGATTTTCTTATGTGTTGCCCCTGATTAATATGGCTACTCGTTATCCTGAAGCCATTCCACTTAGAAACATCTCAGCAAAGTGGTTAAGGAAATGCTAGGGTTCTTCACAAAGTTTGGTCTGCCCAAGGAGGTACAGTCAGACCGGGGAAGTAATTTCATGTCCAATGTTTTCAAGCAGTCTCTGAAAAAGTTGGGTATCATCCAGATCACGTCTTCAGCTTACCATCCCCAGACCCAAGAAGCGTTGGAGAGATATCATCAAACACTCAAATCGATGCTCAGGAAATACTGTTTGGAACATCAGAAAGATTGGGGTAAAGGTCTCCCATTCGTTGTATTTGCCGCAAGAGAATCTCCAAATGAATCACTGGGCTTCTCACCCTTTGAACTACTGTTTGGCCATGAAGTAAGAAGACCCCTTAAGCTACTGAAGGAATGCTGGCTGTCAGAGGAAGATGACGTCAACCTGCTGGAGTAAGTGATGAAGTTCAAAGAACGGCTGTCCACTGCTTTACAGCTGGCGAGAGAGAATTTAGGAGCTGCTCAGGAGAAGATGAAGACTTGGTATGATAAGAAGTCCAGGTTACGGCACTTTCAGCCAGGAGATCAGGTTTTGATTCTGCTACCGGTGCATGGGCAACCTCTTCAAGCCAAATTTAGTGGTCCTTATTTCGTGGTGAAGAAACTCAGTGATGTCAACTATGTCATCGCCACACCAGATCGTAGAAAGAACAAGCAAGTTTGTCACATCAACATGCTAAAGTTATATCACAGGTGGGACGAAAATAACCCAGTGTGCACTGTAGCTGTTCCACCTGACTCTGCAAGTGAAGCTCTCCCATGCAGTATGAGCCTGAGTGATAGTTTGGGGAAGAATCATGATATCATGAGTGATTTCCAGACTAAGGTTTCTCATCTAGCTCCCGTGGAAAGGCAGGAGTTTTCGGCAATACTGCAGGAGTACCCGCAAGTGTTCCGTGACACTCCAGGAAGAACCACTATGTTGATGCATGATGTCGATGTTGGAGACGCAAAGCCAATTAAACTGCCTCCTTACCGTGTGAACCCAGTGAAAGTTCCTCTCATCCAGAAGGAGCTTGGCTACCTGTTGGACCACAAGATGATTGAGCCCTGTCAGAGCGAGTAGTTCTCCTGTCACTCTAGTCCCTAAGCCAGGTGGGTCACAGCGGCTTTGCATCGACTACAGACGTGTTAATCAGGTAACCAAAACAGACCTTTACCCTCTCTCTCGCGTGGAATATTGCATAGACAAGATCGGAAAGGCTAGGTACATAAGTAAGTTTGATTTGTTAAAGGGATACTGGCAAGTACCTATGACAACGTGCTAGGGAGATCTCATGTTTTGTAACACTAGGAAAGACTTTTGCATGTTCTATAATGCCATATGGTATGAAGAATGCACCAGCCACTTTTCAGAAGCTCATGAATGTTGTAACAGAGGGTTTGGCAGGGTGTGTTGTTTATATTGATGATGTGTTAATCTTCAGTGACAACTGGAAAGATCACCTATACCATGTCAGTAAATTTCTTGAGCGTTTGGTTCAGGCTAATCTTGTAGCTAATTTATCGAAGTGTAAGTTTGGTCAAGCTAAAGTTCAGTACCTTGGGTACGTAAATGGTGATGGACACGTTGCATCACCAGGAGCTAAGGTTCAGGTTATGGATTTTCCCATACCTAAAAGTAGGAAAGAGCTACAAAGATTTTTGGGAATGGTAGGTTATTACAGGAGATTTGTTCTTAACTTTTCAATTCTTGTATCACCACTTACAAAGATACTGAAAAAGGGAGTTAAATTTGTCTGGACCGATAACTGTGAATCCTCTTTCAGTAAACTTAAAGCTATCCTATTAAGTCAGCCAGTGCTCGCTACTCCAAATTTTGCTAAGCCTTTTAAGATGGCTGTTGATGCAAGCGATACAGGAGCTGGGGCTGTTTTGCTGCAAGATGATGATCAGGGTATTGAACACCCTGTATCTTATTACAGTAAGAGGTTCACTCCACCTCAAAAGAAGTACTCAACTATTGAGAAAGAGCTTTTGGCGTTGATTTTGGGTTTACAGCATTTTTCATTGTATTTGTGTTCTGGTTTTGACCCCATAGTCATTTATACCGATCATAACCCACTGAAATTCCTTAGTAAGTTTAAAGAAAAAAATCAGAGATTGAGAAGATGGAGTCTACTTCTTCAGGAGTATTCATTAGACATACGTTTCAAGGGGAAAGAAAATGTTATTGCAGATTGCTTATCTAGACTTTAGACACATTGTTTATGAGGAATAAGAAATTTCCTTTGTAAATTTCTTTTTCTTTGTGGGGAGGTGTTACATAGCCTATGATTTGATCATCCCTTGTATAATTCTAACTTATGATACAGTTTTGTTCATAATTGCATCATCGTTTGTATGATCCTAATGTACAGTATGCTGCATGTTTGTTCGCGATTCACCACGTGGCTTCCATAGTGACCAGGCTTGCGTGTTCTACCTTACTCCCCCTTCTCCCCCTTATAGTAGAGTAAGTCGTTCTTTCTGTTGTTCAGAGCAGGATTGTTAACTCTTCGTTCTCTATGCCTTCATTTGCGCGTCCTTCTTACAAGTTGAATCAAGCTCTGCCGGCCCCTATATAATGAGCTCAGTCTCTGCATTAGTTGCCACTTAGATCTACTCCTCATTCTGTTCACATCTCTGTCCTTCCCTGTACAGTATATTATTATTTTTGTGAGTGCTCAGGACGTCTCCAGCCATCTAGCTGCTGTATAATTTGAGTATAGGTGTTATTACCATTTTTCTTGTACTGTATTGCCTAAGGCGTTATTTCGTAGGCCTGGTGGGGTTTTTGTGATTCATATTGGTTACATACTGTCAGCCAGTATTAGTAATATTTTGTATCTGTAATAATATTATATCTTGCTTTAACTGAGCATTATCCGGTTTTCTCATTTTATCAGGGATGACTTAGATAAATTTGCTCTTGCTAATTTCGTGTTACTAGAGGCTATTGCAGTTAACCATATATGTAACCTGTTTTGCCATTACATTATTCTTATGAGTCCTGAATGTTTAGTTGTTAGGTTGAGCATTAAACTTTAACTTGGAATTTTACCTAAGTCTTTTGTTTTGAACCTGGAACTTTGCGGGACTAGCGATTTTAGTAGTCTCACCTGAAGTGTTCATTATCTGTCTCTCTTCCGTAACATTTTATATATATATATATATATATATATATATATATATATATATATATTATATATATATATATATATATATATATATATATATATATATATATATATATATATATATATATATATATATATATATATATATATATATATATATGTGTGTGTGTGTTTCCACTATATAGGATGATGATGCCTGTAGAGAGTCAAGTTCTTCAACCAGTAAAGCAACGCCCACGTTGGGAATCACTGATTTAAATGAACTCTTAAGACTCCTACCTACATTTTCGTACTCCTAAGATGAATAAAAACTATTAATGTTAGCTAGAATACAATAGAAAAAGCAGCTCTATACTGAAGTTATCTGAACAGTTGGCTAGGAACATATGTACACTGATATCCTTTAATATACCTACAATATAGTAAATTATTGTGATTATTACAAACACACACACACACACACACACACACACACACACACACACACACACACACACACACACACGATATATTTTACTCAAAACGTATTGAGGCTTAACACAAACTATTTTTAATTTCACAGAGCTAACCATATATATTTCTTCCTTAACTGTAGCTGATTTGGAGGCTCCCCTCAGAAAGCTTGGGGGGGCGAGCCCCCCCTCGCTGCCACCCCCCAAATGACGCCCCTGCTACTGTGTTAGACTGCTGGAAGTCCCACCCAAAAGTGGTAAACTTGAACTGTCTATGGCAGTACTGTGGGCCAGGATAGTACTGTACAGCTGGGACGTCTCCGAGGAATCATGCTCACCCTTAGCCGAGGATGTTGAGGAGGACCAAGGAGCTAAAGTACAAGAGGATGGCGACAGTTTCCCAAGGGAAAAAGTGAATCAGAAAGAGGACCAAGACCTTCCAGGAGTGGACCGTGTGGAGGAGCAGGGACGTTGTTTTGTGTATATTTAGATGATCCTTTAGGATTAATTAGTATGTAAGTAATGTGAAGTTTTGTGTGACAACAAAAGAACTAGGAAGGGGGTAGAATTGAGAAGAAGGATTTGCTAAATAGGAAGTACTGGAAGGTTCTCAGTACTTCTCGTTTTTTTTTTTTTTAAGTTGACTCACAGTTGCCAGTTAGCCTACTGTTTGTCAGCAGAGGTGTTTTGTAAAGTTATGAATAAAATTTTGTGCTCTTTTTTCTCTATTCTGTTTTCTTTCTGTGACTGTTAGATTATTTAATTTTATTTCAGATTGTATGCTAAAGCATTCAGAGTGTTATATGATGTAAGAAAACTCTGGCATGTTATGGATGTCTCCGATTTGGTAACTGTTGTTGCTAGGGGCATGTACCAGCATGTCCTATAATGCTGGAGATGCAAGGAAGGCTGTATAAGGAGGTGGAAGAACCTAGGGGAGTCACTTTCGTTTCAGTTTTAGTTTCAGTGCAGTTCAGTGTCAGTGCGGCCTAATGGAGATTATATAGCTCCGGTACTTGTCCCTGCTGTGGGGGGTCATCTTGACGTGGTGGCGGGGCATGAAGTGTGGTTGGCAGTGCCACCTACCCCGGAGGCTTGCCTACCTTTGTAGGGTTTGGCATCTGTTTGCCTCATGGATCAAGCACCCCCTACATCACTGGTCGAGGAGGCCCGCTGGTGACGTTAGTCCCTGTCCATTTGCCATCTAGGGTGGGACTGTTGCCTCCCCACGTGTTTGCCGTGCATGGCATCCCGCAATGCTGGGAGATGGGAGTCATGGGGGTTGAGTGATGCTGCACAGTGCACCCTGCAGCTAGCAATACACCTCTTTGGTCCCTTATTCTGGCTAGATGGGCGGTCTGGTTGGGCCCGACCAGGTCAATCGGCTGGTCATGCATTGGCTAGAGTCAAGTGGGTACTGGGGACCTGGTGGCTCCTGTTGTCCTGGAGTCACCCTTGTCTGGGTCCCTCAGCGGTTACCTGCGCATACTCCTCCACTACCCCTGGGTTCGTCAGTGCTCCTGTCTTTGACATATGACCTCCCCCTGTTGGACTCCGTGGTGGGTGGGGGGGAGGGGGAATGAAGTTTTTTTGTTACATATAATGGATTTATTACTTCTCCTCCTGCACCTTTCAACAAATTCTTAGTCATTCATGGGCCTGCTGGGGTAAACCTTCGGAAATGTGACATCTTCCAAACCCATCAAGAACTGGTCACTGCTTGTGGTGCAGCCCTTAAAATGGTTCCACAGGCTGATGGCAGTTTGTTGGTAGAGGTGTCTGACCCTTCTGAGTGTGACTGTTCTCTCTTTATCAGAGCTTTCTGGTCAGTCAGTTACATGCTCCCCCCATGCTTCATTGAATCATTCTCGTGGCGTTATCTATGCTAAGGAACTACTGTACTGATTTATGATGAGGCACGCCTTGTTGAAGAGTTGTCTGCCCTGAATTTAAGAAAGGTTGGGAGGATTAAGAAGATAAATGGTGACCTTGTGCCAACTCTATCCTTGATTGTGACTTTTGATCTCTTGAGCCTCCCTGCTGTTCTTAACGCTGCATGATACCTGTACAGAGTTAGGGCATATGTCTCTTTGCCTCATAAATGTTTCCACTGTCAGTGTTTCAATAATATTTGATGAACTTGTAGGCCCCTTGCCCTGGGCCTTCCAGCAGTCTGCACATCGTGTGGTTTAGATGTTCATGAGGGTGTGGAATGCCCTGGTCCTGTATCTTGTGTCAATTGTGGTGGTAAGCACGCTGCTTCATTTAAATCTTGTGATCATTACAAAATGCAACATGAAATTTTGTCTCTCAGAGCCTCAGAGGGGCTGAGTTTTACCGAAGCTAAAAACTTTGTCCTGTCTAGATACTGTATATCCACCCTGGTGTGTCCTTTGCTTCTATTCATTCTCGGTCAAAGCCTGCTGTGCGCCATTGTGGAGCCCCTGCTCCTCATTCAGACCTTCCTTCTTGTCCTTTGTCGGATACCAGACGTCCTACTACTCCTCGTCATGGTCCCCGAGACTCCAGTACCTTTGCAGTCTGCATCTCGTCCGTCTGCTGCTTCTGTACCGGCTGCTACTCCTGTACCAGCTGCTGCTCCTGTACCGGCTGATATTCCTGTTCCGGCTGCTACTCCTTTCAGCTGCTACTCCTGTATTGGCTGCTCCTCCCGTACCGGCTGCTGCTCCTGTACCTTCTGCTCACTCTGCTATTGGTATTCAGTCTTCCCTACAGTGTGCTTCTATAGTTTCTAGTGTGTCCTCAAGTTCTGGCATAGAGATGGAGGTTGCATCTGCCAACCTCAAACGGGTGAGGAGTGAGGAGTCTTTGAGTGATTCCCATCACTTCTGTCACATGAGGATTCTGAGAGGGCTCTTCGCTCGACAACCAAGGCAGTGGTGGCATCTAAGTCGGTAAGTGTTCATGATGGTCTTTCTAAGATTCCAGTCTCTGCTTCTTGCTCAGGTGTGGCGGGGTCTGGGTCTACGGATGCTCAAAGGGTTCAATCACCTGCTTCCTCTGATCAGTCACCTGGCAGCCAACCCTTGGTTGATTCGGTTGGGGAGGTTCCGGTTGGCCCCAAGGTGGGGTGCGGACTGAGCGAGTGTGTCTTCCAGGATGGTCTCTGTGCCTCAGACTCATTCTGGCGATGGGCAGGACCGGTCTCGGGGTAAGGGTCCTTTCACCCATGGAAACTCTAAATCTTAATTGTTTTCTTGGTTGGTCAGGCAGAGCTCCACGCCTAGGAAGATAGGCTTTCACACCCTTCCTACATAGTCTTGGTGTTTCTCATTTCATATTATTTACTTCTACTCAGTAGGGCTCAATCAGTACCAATTTGTCTTCAATGGAATTGTAGAGGTGCCATGGTGAATTGGGAGGAATTGCAGTTATTGCTCTCTGCTCTGAGCCAGCTCTGTGTCTATCTTCAGGAGACAGTGGTGGGGCATAGATAGTTCCCTTCTATTAGGGGGTATGAGGTCTTCCATGCATCTCCTCCTGGCAGTCACAGTGGTGGATGTGCAGTTTTGTGCTGTTCTGATGTCCCCTTTATTTCCTTTGCAATACAGTTTCCCCTTCAAGTTCTAGCAGTACAGATGCACTTTTGGAATGTGCTATACCATCTGTTGTTTGTACCTTCCACCTTCCATTCCTGTTATACGTGCTGATCTGGAAACCTTTATGAGTCAACTTTCACCCCCTTTCCTACTCCTTGGTAACCTTAATGGCTGCCATCCTTTGTGGGGTGACTCACTTTCAAATCCCCGAAGTGATCTTCTTGCTTCTATGGTTGGGGATTTAGATTTGGTTGTCCTAAACAATGGAAGGCCGACCCATTTTCATGTTCAGACTGGCACATTCTGTCATTGACCTTACCATCTCCTCCTCTGACTGTGCCCTTGATTTTCTTGAGAGGTTTTGGGTGATCTGCATGGTAGTGACCATTATCCTGTGTTGGTCCAATCTACTCACTCTTCCTGCAGCCCGTATGCCACACTGGTGTCTGGATAGGACTGATTGGTCACTCTTTGAGGAACTATGTATATTTGCCTACAGGGTTACTGATTATTCAACTATCGATGATGCCGAACATTGTTTTACTAAGACCATTTTCTCAGTAGGGGTTCATTCCATCCCACGGACTTCTGGTGTTTTTTCCTGAAGACCTGTGCCATGATGGAATGATGACTACTCTGTAGCAAAAGGAGCTTACAAAGCGGCTGCCCGTTGGTATTTTGCCAACCGTGATGTTTTTCAAAAAATCCAGTTGCACAAACCACGTGCTCACTATAGATGGGTCATGAAGAATGCTCACCGTAACTCGTGGAGATCGTATGTTTCTACAGTTACGTCCTCTACTCCAATGCCTATGGTGTGGAAAAAAGGAAACAAGATTTCTGGTAGGTTCTTGCCTCCCTCCCCACCGGTGTTACGACTTCAAGGAGATCTTGTGTCTGCACCAGATGCAGCAGCCTCTGCTTTTGCAAATCAGTTTTGTGCTGTCTCAAAAAAGGATCCTTTTAAGCCATGTGCTAGCTTTCGTAGGAATCAGGAGAGGCTGGGTCTTGACTTTTGCTTTTGTGGCAAAGAGCCGTACAAATTAGACCTTAGCCTCCGCGAGCTGCCTTCTCGGAGTGTGGTGACACTGCTCTGGGGGCCTGATGACATTCCATACGCCCTGTTTGGAGTGTTTGGAGTGAGGGCTCTATTCCTAAGAGCTGGAAGTCGTGTATTGTCCTCCCCATTCCCAAGCTCAGTAGGGACCTTTCCCATGTCTCCAACTATCGCCCTATTACCTTAACATCGTGCGTGTGCAAGTTATTCGAAAAGAAGGTCAATGTCAGGCTTGTGTGGTTTCTAGAGAAGGGTTGTTTTCTCTCTCCTTCACGGAGTGGTTTCTGTAAATTACGGTGTACTTCAGACAACCTTATCAGGCTCGAGGTGTCGATCTGTGAAGCTTTTGCCTCTAAGCTTCCAAGAGATTAGGTGTGCTAAGCCGACTCCATCCCTTCTTTACACCTGCACAGTTCTTGACTTTATACACGGGTTTTATCCGCCCCTGTGTAGAGTACAACTCTCATGTGTGGGGAGGCTCCCCACATACAGCCTTCTCAATAGGGTGGAGTCAAAGGCTTTTCGTCTCATTAACTCTCCTCCTCTTAAAGGCTCCCTTCAACCACTGTCTTTTCACAGCACTGTTGCATCTTTATCTCTTTTCTATCGCTATTTCAATGGTCACTGCCTCTCTGAACTGTCTGCTTGCATCCCTCCACCTCTATGACGGGTGCGCAGCACTTGTCTAGCAGCAAAATCTCAACCTTTTTCAGTCCAACTCTTTAATGCAAGAGTTAACCGTTACTCCCAGTCCTTCATTTATGCAATGGGTCACTCTGGAACTATCACCCACTGTCTGTATTTCCTTCTAGCTATAATCTCCAGACTTTCAAATGCAGTGTGTTCAGGCATCTCAAAATGATCGGATCTTGAATTTGACTCTCTCTTGTATTTTGTTTTTTCTTGGAAGGAACATTTTGTGGACTCACGGCCATTGGTTCCTTCTTAGCATTAAAAAAAAAAAAAAAAAAGCAACATCTTGTGGCTGTGTTCTTTGACCTTGAAAAAGCTTATGAAACAGCCTGGCTCCATGCCATCCTCCAACAACTTCATGCCTTTGGTTTACGTGGTCGCCTGCCTGTGCTGCTTGGAGACTTCTTGACTGATCATGTGCTTCAGGTCTGTGTCGGTTCTATTGTCATCGCGCCACCGTGCCAGGAGGAAGGTGTCCCACAGGAGATGTCAAGTGTTTCCCTGCTGGTGGCGGCCATCATTGGTATCATTGACACTGTGCCTGCTGGGGTATCCTTATCCTCCCTCTGTGGATGACTTAGCTATATGGTTTTCTGGCTCCTGCATGTCTGCTATTGAGCAGCGTATGCAACTTGCCTTGGATAAGATTTCTGCCTGGGCCACTTCCAAGGGTTTTTGGTTTTCTCCTTCTAAGACTGTGGCTATGCATTTTTGTAGGATGAGAGGGATACTCCCAGACCCTGATCTCCAGCTTTGTGGCAGAAGACTCCATTGTGTGGCAGAGACGAAATTCTTTGGCCTGACGTTTGACCGCCGTTTTACTTGGGTTTCACACTTGGCAAATCTTAAAGCATCATGTATGAAGGCTCTCAGTCTGTTAAGGGTTCTGTCGCATGTACCTCTTGGGGTGCTAATCGGAGGACATTCTTGCATCTGTTTAAGGTTTTTGTAACTTACAAGCTGTCATATGGCTGCGAGGTCTACTCTACCACAAAGTCCAGACAAAAAACTCTAGATGCTGTCTATCATGCTGGTTTCCACCTTGCAACTGGGGCTTTGCGGTCATCTCTGATTCCCAGCTTGTTGGTGGAAGCTGGTGTGCCTCCCATAGATTTACTGCATCAGTCTGTTGCAACAGTGCTGGCTCCAGATTCGTCGCCTCCCAGACTCACTTGTCTGAGAGTGTGTGATGCAACAGTCTTGTTTTGTGTATTATAGTAGACACCCTCGTATGCCTCGTCTGTTTGTCTATAAGGTTTAGGATATCATGGAGGAGTTTGGTTTGTCAGCAGTACGTGTCAGTCCTGTTCGGATCCCGAGAGTTGCTCCATGGATCTTGCCCAAGGGAACTTTCTGCAGGTCTTTTACTGGCTCAAAAGATCCTGTCGCTCCTCAGTCTCTCCAAGTTGTTTTTTAGAACATTCTTCTGGTCACGGTGGTCCTGTGGTGTTGGTTTTGGTCTGGTATTTCCCGATTTTAGCTGTGGAGGTTGTCTTCCTTTGGCTGCCTTAGTTTTTACTGCAGAGTTGTCAGTTATCATTTTAGCCCTGAAGTTGGTGTTTGTTCACCATGACAATTACTTTATTATTTTTAGCGACTCTCAAGGGGCGCTTTTGGCCCTGGACTCTTTTAGCTCTTCCCATCCTATAATTTTAGCTATTTTGCAGTGGCTGTTCCTCATTCGTCATCGGGGGAAGAGAGTGGATCTCTTCTGGGTTCCTGCACATGTTTGAGTGGTGGGCAATGAGAAGGCAGATATTTTAGCTAAAGCTGTGGCTTCTCAACAGCCTCCAACTGACTGTCCGCCTCCTGCCTCTGATGTAACACATTACTTACGATCCAGAATTCGTACGTGTTGACAGAGACACTGGGATGGTGTTGCTTATAATAAACTAAGGGAAATCTTTCAGAGAGTGGTTATGCCAAGGGTTCTTCCTTCCAATTCTCGGCGACTGGAGGTGGCTCTTGCTAGGCTTTGCACTGGGCACTCTCGGCTTACACATGGGTTCCTGATGAGAGGTGAGACTCATCTGTGCTGTGATGATTGCCTTGTTCCCCTTACTGTCCGTCACTTGCTGGTCGAGTGTCCGAGTTTGGGGGACCTACATCAGAGATTCCCCCATAGGCATAGATAGGTAGATGGTGCCTACTGTCTCTCCTCGATGCTTGGTGGAGCCTCTAGCGATTTTACTGCGGCTTTTAGTTTTCTTCAGGAGGCAGACCTCATTCCACTTTTATAATTGGTATTTTATTAACTATTCTTGTATTACTTTCAGCGTTTTATTTCTAATAATAGTTATTAACTTTGTTTTGAATATGCACCTTTTATTTGCTGCGTCTTTTAGCTTGTTGTTTGGCGGCATATGACCCTGTCAGTTGCACCGCCAGATTTTAATACAATCAATCAATCTCCGGTACTTGTGAAAACAATGAAGTGTAGTTGGGAAGCATTAAGTGAAATTATTTGGTGAATAAGGACGGCGAACTTGAGAAGCCAGTTATTATTTACAGCTCCTCAGCCACTCTTGTTGTTGCACACCAATTAGCTGATCACTGGGCAACGTCCTTTCTATACTGAACTACTGCTGTTGAAACCTGTGGCAGTGTGGGATGGGGACGTAATATGAACAGTTTGACAGCTATGGTTTTCATTAATATCTGTATGGGACCTACGCAAAATAAAGGTGGATTTACATAACCCAGGTTTATGTAACCGTTTTCTGTATGCCGTGTTTGGCTGTTGATTTTACACATTGCCAGTGGTTATTAGATGTCTTTAGGTTCATATTGAGCAACTGTCGTATGCCCCAAGCATTCCTTCACAAATCCTCGAGCCAGTAATGATGGAACAAGGTTGTAATGTCTGCAGTTATCCAGTCTGAGCACGTGCATATTACGTCAGCTCTGCCATTAGTTACAGAAATCTCTTTTATTAAAAGCAAACACATTTTATCTGCAATGTTTTATGAGCCACAAATCTCAGCACTGCTCGAAAATGGAGCTGTTGCCCTGGCTGAGTAACGGTGTATATTGTAATCCATCAAAGACAGGTGAACAAATTTCGTTGATGTATATGCATGTGATCCGCTGTTCATGGAGTAGCATTTATCACGGCCATCTCCCCTTCCTGTCAGTACCAACGTCTGAGTGCGCACAGTTGTAGGGTAAAGGGAGGGGCGGACAACGAAATGGATGCTGAGATTGTGAATCGTTTTTTTTAACAGCTACACTTCCTTTATACCACGATTTACTCTATCAGTATATGGTTAACAGTAGTCCGAAACAAAGATCATGTAATACAGCTAACAAGGCATCGCTCTACCCACCTATTAGCCCACCTCAGTTTCGCCACCCATGTTCTGGAACCCAGTCCATTCCCCCCCCCCCCAGTAAATCACGTTTTCGTTTACATCGGTGCCATACAGATATTGAGAACCATAGGCACGAATCACTGCTGTTAACTATTATATGTTGTGGCACGAGAAAATTCCTCCCTCCCCCTCCTCTGTTTTCGATATCACAGTCGTCATCCATGATGTTACTACGTAAACACAAAAAGAATACCTCCTAATCGCTGTGACAACAGGTGTGACAGACAAACATTCTAAAGAAGTTTCATATATCATGTGATGACATAGTCCTCACCATACACTAATAATGCGGGGATTGTGTAACATGCCATCACGTGGGGAGTAGGTGGTCCTATAGACGATATAACAAAACATGCTGGTAGACTGCATAACGTGCCAAAGTCTGCATAACGTTTAATGGCCTGACTCTCAAATTCCATAATCAACGTAAAACTAAAGCTGATTTGGCACCATGTCGCCAGTATAATATTTATCAGCCTCATCCTAGCTTCCTGCCACAGTCCACTCTCTACTACCCCCTCCCCCACCAGCCAGACCACTAATGACCCCTCCCCACCCACCTTCTGTCTTACAGCGTCCAACCCTGCCTCCCCTTGTGGCGCCACCTCTTATGAAATTGCGTCGATTAAAGAGGTCTACCAGTTTCAGATTCACGGTCAGGGAGGAGGGGGGTCATGGTAATTTTGTGATTTTTATGATAGGTGCGGGAATGCAGATGTTACAATGGCTTATATGTTGGCCGTCGGTAAATGTGAATCAGACCGCGTAACAATCACATGTCCTTCATACCATTATTTATTCACATGAAACACACGGGTGTTTCATGTGAATAAAATACGAATATGCATGGTGTGAAAATATTTTACCACATTCACAAAATGTTATTTTCAGTATATTGTCAGGCGGGACATTGTTTATTTACCACTGATAACTACGCACAGCGGCAATGATCACCGGGTTCGGTTCATCCTAGCGACCGAACGAAACATGGTGAAGTTCCATACCTATCAATGTTACCAGATGCTGTGTGCATTGCATCACCTTGCTTGTGGACTGGGTGTTTCTGTTTGATATGTCCACAACTGTATATTATTTAAGCTAAAGTGGCTTTTCTGGTGGCCAAGACTGTATTTCATCAGAAATACTCAAGCCAGCGTGGTGGAAGTGTGCTGTCACCTCTGCGATCCAGACTTTTACGTGGTCAAAAGGGGCAGAAATCAAGTCACTATTGATGACCACTGTGTGCTGGAATGGTCGGGAACTCAGATTGATGGAGACTCTCTCTCCCACTAGCGGCCTCTTCGGTTGCGTTTATTACATTTCAAATGGTCAAGTTAAGAATGGTAGCATGCCAAAACGAAGGCGGCAGTCTCTAACTAGGCCAACCCAAGCCAGATCTTCGCAATTTCCCCAAATGCTTCTAAGGTTACACATTAACAAACTTCTAGGTAAACTCTATACCACCAGTTCTCAAGGGATATACAAACAATAAAGTTCGTGTGGGAGGGAATGTGTATTAACAAGACCAAAAGAAAGGTAGAAATCTTCCCAGGTACTTGCTTTACAGATTAAACCTGAATCAATTGGCACGTTGTTAAATATATATATATATATATATATATATATATATATATATATATATATATATATATATGGTCCTAGTATCAAATTGCCACAAAACTTAGCTCCGTCCCAGTCCAATGTGTTTCTTCATAATCGTCCCTCTGAGCACATATTTCACTGGTCCAGTCCTCTGCCACTCCTGACTTTGACTTCCACACTGGGACCTTTTCTCACGCACTGGGACTAACCTCCACACTTTTGACTTTGACTCACTGGTACTTCGACCTCCACACTTGGACTCGCTCACTATCCAGCTCAAGAATACAATAGTGGTGAGCGGGAAACTCGGGACTCACTCTTCCAATGGCTAATGGCGTCACCTCCCGTGACCATTACACACTTCCTGAGGAACTACATCACTTTGTACTAACCTGAGTCCATTTCTTATTTTCGTCACTATTATCACTCGTGGAATATCACTTATTCGTGCTTCAACATGTCAAACATCAATATTATTAAATTACTTCCAGAATTCCTTGGGTGAGGGAGGAGGATGACGACACGACCATCTGCCACGTTTCACGGCCGGTGAGCGAGTGAAACACGCAAACACTATGTGATGGAAAGGAGGAAGGGGGGGGGGTGACAGCTTACTGAATTTAAAATTTTCGTTTTTATAGACTCGTGATAGACTCAGTGTGATGCCTTTCCCCTTACAATCGATTACCCGAAAAAATGACATTCCCTAGTTACAATAATCAGTCACCAACACCTCTCTCTATATACTTACGTCAAAAAACAATGAAAAAGTTATCGTGCCTTACACCACTTTGCGCACGCGTACATTATGCTGAAGTACGTGACCAAAGGCACATGTTCCCTCTCACTCGAGTTTTTATATTATAAAGAGACTTAATACTAGTAAATTACAGTAGGAAGAAAAATGACACAGCAACTAGGTAACTTAATCTATGTTCTCATCACGTCCACATGGAAACAGCCATGCCCCGGCCACACACTCTCACTTAACCGAACTTTTGGTCATATAAAATGAACTAAATACAACTCATTATCACTTCCGGGCATTACATCTGCCCACGGTTAGGGAAGACCAAACTTTGGGCAACTGGACCTGAACTCCTCAGAAATACCCAGTACCCACTTTTAACAAACTCTATGTAAATTCACCTACTTGACCAGTCTCCCTCAATACTGCTACTGTGGGGTGTTCCACATGCTCCTTGCTCGTGAGGGGAAACCAATCTACACACCTCCAAAGACACCAGCCAACCTGTCCTATACTGCAACTGTGGGATATTACATAAGCTCCATGCTCGAGAACAGTCGGCGGGTATCCTGTCTGCAAAAAAAAATTAAAAAAAAAAGAAACCTCTAGCACGAGTAAATTTTCTCATGCTGCTCACAATATGCAACAGACGACGTATGTCACTCACCAGGATTATTACTCACAAAGAGAGTGCCTTGCTACAAGCAGAAACTTTGTGCTTAGCTAAGTGTAACATGAGCCACTCCACTGTGTTCTGTCCAGAGAGACTGAGCAAAACCTACCTACCTCTCCTAACATGCGAGATCCCCATAGTTCAACTTCTCCAAGCCCTATAGAGAAACTTGAAACTTCCCCTCTCTCCCTGAGCAATCCTATACTGCAGTTTGGGTATTACATACACTCTGCACTCGAGGTTCTCAAAGCGAGTAGGGAACCTCAAGGTGGAGACCTTCAGGTAGAACTGCCCCTGACATGTACAGTTCCCTAAATCTGGAAAAAAAAAATGTCCTAACTGTGAGATCTCACTTTCCCTAACTAAGCCTAACAATCTAACCTAAAGGAAAAAAAATCAAGGTAAGGCAAGAACGATGGTCTATACACCGTTGTGCACTCGATTTGACAAACACACAGCTTCCATGCCTCATCTCTCCAAAAGCTGGACAACTACTCAACCCTATTAATCAACCCAAAATTACAACTCATAGGTACTGGTAGAAAAGATAAATACACAGGTACAGTCTGGAGAGACCTGGAAAGGCATACCTGACTCCATGTTCCCAGCCAGTTAAGGCAAGGACGTGCTCAGAGAGAGAGAAAAAAAAGTGTATATACAATATTTACTGTACACCATACACCCATCATCTACGTGTACTGCAGCCTCTCAGGCGGTCTCCGAGATCTTACACTAGGCAGTATCTCCTCTTCCTCACTGGTCAAAAACTCGTGATCCACCGTACTCAATAAGGCATCTCTTTCAACATATCTTTTGACTTTTTCAGCTGCTCTACTCAAGATGGTGCCATTAAACACATTTTCCAACTCATATAGCTCTACCCTGATCGATAACTTTGACAATCTTGTAAGGACCCTGCCATTCTCTATTTAGTTTTGATGCCGTACCAGGCAAGCACTCTTCGACATAGATCCAAACTAATTCACCTGCTTCTAGAGAGTCATTCCTATATGCCTCATGCCCTTTTAAGGTATCCTGCTGTCATCTAACGTTGTCTCCTTGAGTATCCGTTTGACATCTATTTTCTCTACAGTCATCATCAGTAGGTAACCGCAAATCTCCTACCTCGCGATTTGGAGGAAGTCCATAAAAAGCAAAGAATGGTGATGTACCTAGGGACGTATGCACTGCCTCGTTCAATGCTTTTCCAGTATCGCACAGGTGCATAGGCCACGTATTAGGGTGTTCTTGGCTCAAGATCGCCAGTACTGTCTTTAAGGTCCTATGTGATCTCTCAGTAACTGAATATCCTCAGGGATGGTAGGGTAGACAGAATCCTTGCTTCATTCTGGCTCTCCTATAAAAATCTTTAAACTCTGCACTGGTGAATTCCCCTCCATTGTCCATGATTACCTGCTGCTTGCCATACCTACAAATGTCCTTCTTAAATTCTTCAGCTACAACTTTGGTGGATTTTGTACGAAGCGGGTAGATACGTAGGTACCTAGAAAAATTGTCTAATATGGTGAGACAATACCTGTGACCACTCCTACTATTATGCAAATATATGAGATCTATCACAACTCTTTGACCATTATCATCTATTGGTGGGAATTCCTTAAAATGGTTGTTACGGAACAGAGAGAGATAATGAACACTTCAAGTGAGAATACTAAAATCACTACTGTCCAGCAAAGTTACAGGTTCAAAACAAAAGACTTAGGTAAAATTACAAGTTAAAGTTTAATGCTCAAACTAACAACTAAACATTCAGAACTCATAAGAATAATGTAATGGCAAAACAGGTTACATATATGGTTAACTGCAATAGCCTCTATTAACATGAATTTAGCAAGAGCAATTTTATCTAAGTCAGCCCTGATAAATGAGAAAACCGGATAATGCTCAGTTAAAGCAAGATATATTATTACAGATACAAAATATTATTAATATTGGCTGATGTTAAAACTCTACATGAATCACAAAAACCTTACCAGGCCTACGAATTAACACCTTAGGCCATACAGTACAAGAAAAATGGTAACAACACTTATACTCAAATTATACAGCAGCTAGATGGCTGGAGACTTCCTGAGCACTCACAAAAATAATAATACACTATACAGGGGAGGAGAGAGATGTGAACAAAATGAGAAGTAGATCTAAGTGGCAATTAATGCAGAGACTGAGCTCATTATATAGGGGCCGGCAGAGCTTGATACAACTTGTAAGAAGGACGCGCAAATGAAGCCATAGGGGACAAAGAGTTGACAATCCTGCTCTGTACAACAGAAAGAACGACTAGCTCTACTATAAGGGGGAGAAGGGGGGAGTGAGGTAGAATACGCAAGCCTGGTCACTATGAAAGCCACGAGGCGAATCGTGATCAAACATGCAGCATACTGTACGTTAGAATTATACAAAGGATGATGAAATCATAGGCTATGTAATACCTCCCCACAAAGAAAAAGAAATTTACAAAGGAAATTTCTTATTACTCTAAAACAATCTGTCTAAAGTCTAGATAAGCAATCTGCAATAACATTTTCTTTCCCCATGACATGTTGTATGTCTAATGAATACTCCTGAAGAAGTAGACTCCATCTTGTCAATCTCTGATTTTTATCTTTAAACTTACTAAGGAATTTCAGTGGGTTATGATCGGTATAAATGACTATGGGGTCAAAACCAGAACACAGATAAAATGAAAAATGCTGTAAACCCAAAATCAAGGCCAAAAGCTCTTTCTCAATAATGGAATAGTTCTTTTGAGGTGGAGTGAACTTCTTACTGTAATAAGATACAGGGTGTTCAATACCCTGATCATCCTCTTGCAGCAAAACAGCCCCAGCTCCTGTATCACTTGCGTCAACAGCCATCTTAAAAGGCTTAGCAAAATTTGGAGTAGCGAGCACTGGCTGACTTAATAGGATAGCTTTAAGTTTACTGAAAGAGGATTCACAGTTATCCGTCCAGACAAATTTAACTTCCTTTTTCAGTAGGTCTGTAAGTGGTGATACAAGAATTGAAAAGTTAAGAACAAATCTCCTGTAATAACCTACCATTCCCAAAAATCTTTGTAGCTCTTTCCTACTTTTAGGTCTGTGAAGATCACTTATAACCTGAACCTTAGCTCCTGGCGGTGCAATGTGTCCATCACCAATTACGTACCCAAGGTAATGAACTTCAGCTTGACCAAACTCACACTTTGATAAATTAGCTACAAGATTAGCCTGAACCAAACGCTCAAGAAATTTACTGACATGGTATAGGTGATCTTTCCAGTTGTCACTGAAGATTAATACATCATCAATATAAACAACACACCTTGCAAAACCCTCTGTTAAAACATTCAGGTGCTTCTGAAAAGTGGCTGATGCATTCTTCATACCATATGGCATTACAGAACATGCGAAAGTCTTTCCTAGTGTTACAAAACATGAGATCTCCCTAGCACATTCAGTCATAGGTACTGGCCAGTATCCCTTTAACAAATCAAACTTACTTATGTACCTACCCTTTCCGATCTTGTCTATGCAATCTTCCGCGCGAGGGAGAGGGTAAGTGTCTGTTTTGGTTATCTGATTAACACGTCTATAGTCGATGCAAAGCTGCTGTGACCCAGCTGGTTTAGGGACTAGAGTGACAGGAGAACTCCACTCGCTCTGACAGGGCTCAATCATCTTGTGGTCCAACAGGTAGCCAAGCTCCTTCTGGATGAGGGGAACTTTCACTGGGTTCACACGGTAAGGAGGCAGTTTCATTGGCTTTGCGTCTCCAACATCGACATCATGCATCAACACAGTGGTTCTTCCTGGAGTGGCACGGAACACTTGTGGGTACTCCTGCAGTAATGCCGAAAACTCCTGCCTTTCCTCAGGAGCTAGATGAGAAAGCTTAGTCTGGAGATCATTCATGATATCAGGATTCTTCCCCAAACTATCACTCAGGCTCATACTGCATGGGAGAACTTCACTTGCAGACTCGGGTGGAACAGCTACAGTGCAGACTGGGTTATTTTCGTCCCGCCTGTGATATAACTTTAGCATGTTGATGTGACAAAGTTGCTTGTTCTTTCTACGATCTGGTGTGGCGATGACATAGTTGACATCACTGAGTTTCTTCTCCACGAAATAAGGACCACTAAACTTGGCTTGAAGAGGTTGCCCATGCACCGGTAGCAGAATCAAAACCTGATCTCCTGGCTGAAAGTGGCGTAACCTGGACTTCTTATCATACCAAGTCTTCATCTTCTCCTGAGCAGCTCCTAAATTCTCTCTCGCCAGCTGTAAAGCAGTGGACAGCCGTTCCTTGAACTTCATAACATACTCCAGCAGGTTGACGTCATCTTCCTCCGACAGCCAGCATTCCTTAAGTAGCTTAAGGGGTCCTCTTACTTCATGGCCAAACAGTAGTTCAAAGGGTGGGAAGCCCAGTGATTCATTTGGAGATTCTCTTGTGGCAAATACAACGAATGGAAGACCTTTATCCCAGTCTTTCTGATGATCCAAACAGTATTTCCTGAGCATCGATTTGATCGTTTGATGATATCTCTCCAACGCTCCTTGGGTCAGGGGATGGTAAGCTGAAGACGTGATCTGCGTGATGCCCAACTCTTAACAGAGACTGCTTGAAAACATTGGACATGAAATTACTTCCCCGGTCTGACTGTACCTCATTGGGCAGACCAAACTTGGTGAAGAACCCTAGCATTTCCTTAACCACGTTCTTTGCTGAGATATTTCTAAGTGGATGGCTTCAGGATAACGAGTAGCCATATCAATCAGGGTCAACACATAAGAAAATCCTGAAGAAGTCTTAGGAAGAGGGCCCACAATATCCACCAACACCCGGGTGAATGGCGCCTCAAAAGGAGGAATGGGAACTAGAGGTGCAACCTTTTCGGTCTGATTACACTTCCCCACAACTTGACAGGTGTGACAAAACTTACAATATCAGGAAACATCTCTGAAGATACCTGGCCAGTAGAAGTGTTTCAAAATGCGTGCCACAGTCTTCCTCACTCCAAGGTGTCCTGCCAAACTGGAATCATGAGCCACTCTAATGATATCCTGCCTACAAACACGAGGGATGACAACTTGATGTATAACCTCCCATTCACAGTCAGCTGATGCTGCTGGGGGTCTCCACTTTCTCATAAGTTCTCCTTACTTTATATAATAACAAGTCAAAGCACCAGCTGACTCTTCCTCACTGCAAGCAGAGTTAGCTAGACCTTTCAACTCAGGGTCAGCAACCTGCAACTCAACGAACTCTTGATGAGACAAACTATCAACACTACGGAGTACTGCCTCACCTGGTGAGTGGTCCAAATTAGCAAGAAAAGTGTCAGCTAGGATAACATCATCATCATCATTATCCTCTGAGTCACCAGTAACTTTAGACTTAGCCCTGGTGACAGCACATGCAGAGAACACATCAGGGATATCACAATCCTGGGTCACAGTGACTGGTTCACTAGACAACTGAGGAGCTGGACACACTTGACTTCCACCAATATCATTTCCAAGTAAGAAAGTTACACCTGACATTGGGAGTGTCTCAACCAACCCAACTATAATGGAACCATTAACAAAACCAGACTCTAAATTCACTCTGCACAGAGGGACAGAGAAGTAATTATTCCCTACACCTTGTAAGATTAGTTTCATCAGAGGAATTAACATTAGAGCCTAGAACACTGGTCAGCATAAGGGATTGGCAAGCACCTGTATCACGATATATTTTAACTGATTTCCTGTCATTGTTGTCCAGAGGACTGACAAAACCATTAGACAGGAAATTAGCACATGAACTCTTGAAAGTGTCACCCACGTTACTGCTCAAAAGAGGAGCTCCATCATGAGAATTTAATTTACCCCTCAAAGCAGGTTCAGTTAACTCGGTTAACGAATTCTGGGAACTCTCAAGGGCTGACACTAGACCAATTAACTGAGTATTTAAAGACTCCTTTTTGTTCACATCACGCTGTCTCCTGAAACATTTCTCCGTAGTATGACCAAGCTTACTACGATAAGTACGTTTACTTTTCTGAAATCTAGAGGTGGAGCTGGTATTTACTTCCTGAGAAACATCATCTTTATTCTCTTTCCTGTTACCTGTACTCTGAGTAGAGGCAACGTACTTACTCTCAGCTTTCCTTTTTTCTTTAGAATATCTCTTGTGAGTGAGAACATATTCATCAACTAAAACTGCAGCATCAGACAAATTATCTATTCTTTTCTCATCAAGATATAGGCTTACATCTTTATTAATACACCTTTTGAAGTCCTCCAGCAAAATCATCTGCTTAAATTTATCAAAATCAGAATTTACATTCTTAGAATTTAACCACTGCTCTGACAGATCTTCTTTGATTTTTGCATACTCAACATGGGATTCCTTATCTTGCTTATAAGTTGTCGTAAATTTTAAACTATAGGCTTCAGGAACAAGCTCATAGGCCTTAAGAGTCAAGCTCTTAACTACATCATAATAATCAGGTTGATCCTGAGGCAAAGATGCATAAGTTACTTGAGCTTTACCGGTGAGAACACTCTGTAGGAGTACTGGCCAATACTTTTTGGGCCAATTAAAACCTGTAGCTACCCTCTCAAATAACTGAAAATACTTTGTTAAATCAGATTTATTAAAAGGAGGGACAAGTTTAACATTTTTAGCCACATCAAAATCATCAGAGCAAGATGATCCAGTTCAACTTTGTTTCATGCGATACTCATGGTCTGCCTGAGTCCTAGCAATTTCAATTTGTGCCTGTGCCTCCTGAATACGAGCCTGAGACTCAGCCTCCTTAGCACGAGCCTCCTGCAGGGCTAGCTGTAACTTAGCTATTTCAATCTGCGTTTGCTCATCTGGAGGAGTTACATTAAACAAGCTTTTATTAATGATGTCAACAATTTGATCTTTAGACTAATGAGAGCGAACAGCAATTCCCAATTGTTGAGCAACAAGCTTAAGTTCATTCTTTGTTCTGTTTTCTACATCACACACTATTTCCACATTTGACAAAAAATCTTTGGCTTCATCAAGAGTAATAATAGTAGACATCATGAATAAATCACAGTCACAAAATATCAAGCAATATCCTTATGATAATATCATGAATATCCTGGCGAGGTTGCCAAATTTATGTTACGGAATAGAAAGAGATAATGAACACTTCAAGTGAGATTACTAAAATCACTACTGTCCCGCAAAGTTGCAGGTTCAAAACAAAAGTCTTAGGTAAAATTAGAAGTTAAAGTTTAATGCTCAAACTAACAACTAAACATTCAGGACTCATAAGGATAATGTAATGACAAAACAGGTTACATATATGATTAACAGCAATAGCCTCTATTAACATGGATTTTGCAAGAGCAAATTTATCTAAGTCAGCCCTGACAAATGAGAAAACCGGATAATGCTCAGTTAAAGGAAGATATATTATTACAGATACATAATTTTATTAATATTGGCTGACATTAAAACTCTACATGAATCACAAAAACCTTACCAGGCCTACGAATTAACACCTTAGGCCATACAGTACAAGAAAAAATGGTAACAACACTTATACTCAAATTATACAGCAGCTAGATGGCTGGAGACTTCTTGAGCACTCACAAAAATAATAATACACTATACAGGGGAGGAGAGAGATGTGAACAAAATGAGGAGTAGATCTAAGAGGCAATTAATGCAGAGACTGAGCTCATTATATAGGGGCCAGCAGAGCTTGATACAACTTGTAAGAAGGACGCGCAAATGAAGCCATAGGGGACAAAGAGTTGACAATCCTGCTCTGAATAACGGAAAGAACGACTTACTCTACTATAAGGGGGAGAAGGGGGGAGTGAGGTAGAACACGCAAGCCTGGTCACTATGGAAGCCACGAGGTGAATCGTGATCAAACATGTAGCATACTGTACGTTAGAATTATACAAAGGATGATGAAATCATAGGCTATGTAACATGGTGCACAATCTTCCCGTGACCCTTGAACTGCAGACATGACTTGCATGATGTAACAAAATGTCTCACATCGGTCAGTAGAGACGGCCAACAGAAAAAGTGTCTTGCCTTGGCTACAATCTTGCGTTCTCCTAGGTGTGAACTGTTATGAACAATTGAACAGGCAATAGCAACTAAAGAATTTGGTACTACCAGGCACAACCTCGACTTTCCCATTTCTTCTCTTTGGGCATACAGAATCTCCTCGTTCATTTCGAAAGTGTAAATGGGACGATTACCAGGCAACTTCCTGGGTAACTGACCTCCTTCTAAATACTGAATTACCTGCCTCCACCTCGGGTCTGCTCTCTGGGCTTCCCTGACCTTGTCTACCGTAAGGCCCAGCCTCCTCGATTGCTCCTACTGGTCTACTCAAAGCATCTGGGGCATAATGATTCACACCCTTTTTATACTTTATCACAAAATCGTAGTCTCTCATCTCCAACAAATAACGCGACATACGTGGGCATTTAGTCCTCTTCTTAAAGATGGTGTTAAAGGTCTATGGTCAGTAATGATGGAAAACGATTTGCACCATAAATAGTGGCTGAGAAATCTATATGCACTCACTATTGCCATGGCTTCCTTATCTGTTACTGAGTATCTTTTTTCTGTCGGGGTAAGCTTCTTTGAAAAGTATCTAATAGGTCTCAGGTCTTTCTCGCCCTCCAGCTGCATTAGAGCTCCGCCAATGTGCGAGTCACTAGCATCTGAGTGTAACTCAAACGGTTTAGTTAAATCTGCCTTTACTAGTGCTGGCGCTGACACTAACTTTTGTTTAAGGACTAAGAATGCATTCTCACCCTCCTCTGACCATTCAAATTTTGCGTCCTTCCCAAGCAAATTAGTGAGAGGACTGGCATTGGCAGCAAAGTCAGGAATGTGTTTGCGATAAAAGTTACACATGCCCACAAAGCGTCTCACTTCCTTGGCTTTCGTTGGTCGTGACATCTGTTCAATTGCTTCAAGATTCTTACTGTCCGGGTGTACTCCTTTCTCCGACACTACATGTCCCAAGAACTTAATTTCTCACCTTATGAAAGAGCATTACTAACATTCAGCTTCATTCCAAACTCGATTAATCTTCTAAAGGTAATCTTCAGTCGGTCTAGCATCTGATCGAGTCTGCCCAAATCACAACATCGTCTAGGTAGTTACTGCACCAACCTTCTCTAGCTAGAGGGGCTAACACTTGCTGAATTTTCCTCGTGAAAATAGCTGGACTCAGACAATCCGAAAGGTAAGTGCTTGTATCTAAACAAATTAACCCCATCAGAAAAAGTTGTCGTCTCGAGAGCTCTCATCCAACCGACCTCAGAGGTAGGCGTCTTTCATATCAAGAGTACAGAAAAACTTTTTCCCACCACTCTCCTCTACTAATTCATCTAATCGGGGTAGGGGTTGGATATCTCTCTTGACGTTCTTATTAAGAGCCCGATAATCAATACACATCCTTTTACCATCGTCCGGCTTACTGACTAACACTATGGGGGCTAAATATGCAGTGGTTGATTCCTCAATCACATCCTTATCAATCATCTCATCAATCACCTCGGAAATTATCTTCCTTGCTTGCTCAGGATGCCGATACTAGGGCATACGCACAGGTTCAGAGTCGATAGTATCAATGTGGGCTTCAGGTACTTTAAGGGTGCCAATTTCCTTTGGACCAAGAATGAACAGTGCATGATTATCCAATATCAACTCTCTCAATTTGTCCCTTTGTGACTGAGACACTTCAGCTCTCTGAGAATTGAATTAAGTGCAGCACGTCAGTCACTCCAATTCTGTGCCTTATCCATGTGGGGTAACAAAGCATTATCGACCCGAACTACTGGTGCCACAAGGTCACCTTCTGCCTAGCCTACTGGTCACAGTAATTCAGGTGGACTTCTGTCCTGTTCCTTGGGGCTAAGATAAGTAATACTCGACTCGTCAACAACATGGTACGTCCCCAACACTTGTCCTGGGTAGCTTCACTGGCCCCTTGGTTACGTTGGTAATGGGTAAATAGCATGTCCCGTTCTCACTAACTCTCACGCAACAATTTGGTGCTAATGAAGCTTTACCCCTGACCTTCTGAAATTTACTAACATGTATGACATCTCCAGGTTTTCTGTCTTTTAAAGCAATGGGTACTAACATCAGTGTCTGTGCAGGTACCACGGTCCTACACTTCACTTGTACTGGCTCTTCTTCTGCCTCTCTTGTATGGTTAGACCGGAATCTTATTCTATTCACTGTCTATCAAAGCTTATTTCGGACCTCGTACTAGTGACCACCCCAATGCATCACCTGACCTTCTCCGTCCCAAGTGAAAATCGCCCTACCAATCAATTCTGCACCCATGAGCACTTCGCTTGACAAATAATAGTCTGGGACCACTACAAATCACTGCACTATGTTTGTCCCGAGGGCAATATGCACTACTGACGTAACCTGGCCAACGACAGTTAACTTATGGTTGGATACTGAATGCAATGATTGTTGGCATTTGCTGATCTTGAATCCTAATTTATTTGCTGTACTTTCTTTCATCAATGTTGCTACACTACCGGTATCTACAAAAGCTAAAACCTGATACTGTCCCAAAATCAAATGTATCACTGGAGTGTCTACTTCACCTCGAACTTTTCGGACTTCCTCCACCTCAGTATCTGAAAGGTTCTGAGAGCCCTCATTCTGTTCTACATCCTGTATGCTACACACGACATGACTGGCAGCCTGCATTACCTCAGGGGCCTCTAGTCATTCCCTAGGCCGTTGTGAGTCTGGATGTAATTGAGAATTCTGCTGTGGGAGAGGATTAGCTGCTGCCGGAGGTGTACTTGGCACGCTTCTCTCAGGTTTTCTACTCAAGTTAGGTCTACCAGGGCATCCCTCATGTCCCCTTCTAGAGTTAGCTTTCAAGCAATCAAAACAACTGCCCTGCTCTGGTTTCCTTGGGCAACTCGCCTGGTCATGTTTACTGTCATTTGAACACCACCCACAAGGCCACATCGTAGGTCTAGGTTTAAAGGATACCCGACGTACGGGTACTCGAGTCACTGGACGAGCGTTGTCACTAACAACTGGGGGTGTGATTAGAGTAGGGGTTGGAACATAATTAATATTTGACCCTTGCTCATCCACAACTTTCGCCACTCTACACCACTGTCTATAACCCCTTTCTCTTTCTAATTCTGAAATAAAGGTCTCCTCCATTTCCAGGTCTTTAGGCAACTAATCGTTCCCTAACTTCCTGTGGTACATTACGTAGCATAGCTTTCTTCCACAAGTGTTCCACATTGGGAGGGTTAATATGGGGATGTTCTCTACAAAAATGTACCTAAAGTTACTCTTGAATTGTCTAACAAACCTCTTAGGTGGATCCTTAAAGCTATACTCCATTTGGGCAAGCTCACGGAATGCATCAGCGATCCCTTCGGGACCTCTGAACTCCTGTTCCAACAATGTCTTGATGTCCCAGTAAGTACCACCTGCCTCACATAAGCTTAACTCTCCCAGAACATATGTATGCAACTCTGTCCATGCGGGTGAGTGCTACCACCTTCCGCTCTTCTAAGCAGTCACTGACTCCACCTGCATTAAAAAGTGATCCACCAGAGTCCTAGTATGAAGACCATACATTTCACTCATCCTTAGAACGTCAGCATCCTTACACTCTAGTACTACCGAATTTCCCTGATAGCTCTGCATACCTCCTACAGACAAATTTGACCACTGTGGAGTTGACTGCCTAAATGGATTTCCAGACTTTTGGGGGGTATACTGTGATGGGCCTCCAACCTTTGTCGGCGTAAGTCTGGGTGGGCTTAATATCTCCTCAAAAGCTCTAATACACTCAAAACACTCATTAATTGTGGATGGTTCCTGTTTCACACCTATTTCCTCAGGCATTTCAGTCTCAAAGTGGATTAATTTTTCAGCATGGGATTCCATCATGAATTATACAAGCGTGAGGAACCCCAGGAGGTGAATCCTCGACTAGTAAAAATGCCCAACTGCAGCACCAAGATAGTACACACTACAAATACACATACCTTATAATTCTACACATAATGCCAAGTACATATATCTTTCAGAACTGGGGGATGAGCTATTATTTTAATTAGATTTAATGACAATCTAAATGACCTCTCAATTACTGCCTACAAGTTGAATTACCCTCACATTTATAGGTCATCCCAACACTGTGCCACCACTTGTGCTGTCACCTCTGCGATCCAGACTTTTACGTGGTCAAAAGGGGCAGAAATCAAGTCACTATTGATGACCACTGTGTGCTGGAACGGTTTGGAACTAAGATTGACGGAGGCTTTCTCCCATTAGCGGCCTCTTCAGTTTCATTTATTACATTTCAAGTGGTCAGTTTAAGAGAATGACAGGGCCAGTCTCCAACTAGGCCAACCCAAGCCAGACCTTCGCAGTTTCCTAAAATGCTTCTAAGGTTACACATTAACAAACTACTAGGTAAGCTCTATACCACCAGTTCTCAAGGGTTTTGCAAACAATAATGTTCGAGTGGGAGGGAATGTGTATTATCTAGACCAAAACAAAGGTAGAAATCTTCCCAGGTACTTGCTTTACAGATTAAACCTGAACCAGTTGGCACGCTGTTAAAAAAAAAAAAGAAAGTACTGTATATGGTCCTAATATCAAATTGCCATAAAAGTTAGCTCGTTCGTCCCAGGCCAATGTTTCTTCATAATCGTCCCTCTGAGCACATAGTTCACTGGTCCAGTCCTCTGCCACTCCCGACCTTGATTTCCACACTGGGACCTTTTCTCACGCACTGGGACCTTGACTCACGCACTGGGACTGACCTTCCACACATCGACTTTGACTCACTCACTGGTACTTCGATCTCCACACTTAGATCCGCTCACTATCCAGCTCAAGAATACAATAGTGGTAAGCGGGAAACTCGGGACTCACTCTTCCAATGGCTAATGGCGTCACCTCCCGTGACCATTACACACTTCCTGAGGAACGACATCACTTGGTACTAACCTGAGTCCATTTCTTATTTTCGTCACTATTATCACTCGTGGAATATCACTACATGTCAACCATCAATATTATTAAATTACTTCCAAAATTCCTTGGGGGGGGGAGGAGGAGGACGACACGACCATCTGCCACGTTTCACGGCCGGTGAGCGAGTGAAACACTCAAACACTACGTGATGGAAAGGAGGAGGGGGGGGGGTGACAGCTTACTGAATTTAAAATTTTCGTTATTATAGACTCGTGATAGACTCAGTGTGATGCCTTTCCCCTTACAATCGATTACCCGAAAAAAAATGACATTCCCTGGTTACAATAATCAGTCACCAACACCTCTCCTATATACTTACGTCAAAAAACAAATGAAAAGTTATCGTGCCTTACACCACTTTGCGCACGCATACATTATGCTGAAGTACGTGACCAAAGGCACATGTTCCTTCTCACTCGAGTTTTTGTATTATAAAAGACTTAATACTAGTAAATTACTATCAATCTATCTATATACCTAGGCTGCTTCCCCCAAGGAAAGGGAGGTAGCCGAAACAGGACGACACACTCCCCAATTACTCATCCATTCAAACACATTCCTTCGCATCTTAGCCCCAAGGGGAGAACGGACAGATCCTCACCGCACCACACCGCACAAGGGTCAACTGCACAATGCTATCAGTGACATCCGCAGCAGGGCCCGACAGGAGAGCTGGTTTACTGCTGCCACATCATAACAGACCCATCCCCTTACCCGCACCTGACCTGACTAGCTGATCAGACCAAATGCGGGAGAATATCCCCTCAGGGCTGCGTCATCACTTATTCATTCACAATTTCTCTACATTTATTTCTGTCATGCACAGCCACTCTTCCTTGCTCAACAGACATCCCTCTCGCATCCAGTGCTCTCTTCACACTGTCCATCCATCCTATTCGTGGTCTTCCTCTCAGCCTTACACCTCTCACATCAGACCTAGTTATCTTTTTCACCAATCGCTCATTATCCATTCTCTCCATATACCCAAACCATCGCAACACCCTCTCCTCAACTCTACCAGCCATCTCCCTAACAACTCCAGTTCTCCTTCGCACTTCATCATTTCGCACTCGATCCATACGCGTCACTCCACACATACTCCTCAGACACCTCATCTCCATTACATTCAAACTTTTCCTCTCTGCTACACCCATAGTCCATGTTTCAGCCCCATATAACGCAGTCGGTACCACAACATCCTCATACAACCTTCTCTTTACATCCATTCTAAGCAAACGACATCTAAACACTTTTTTCATTCCTCCCAGCACCTTTCCTACTTCATTTATTCTAAACTTCACTTCTGCATCTATTCTTCCATCCACAACAATATGTGACCCTAGATATTTAAAACACTCTACCTCCTCAAGCAACTCGCCCTTCAAAGCTATATTCATCCCCCTACCATCTACCAACCTCGTACACTTCATCACTTTACTCTTATTCTCATTTACTTTCAATTTCCTCCTTTCACACACCCTTCCAAACTCCTCTACCAACTGTCTCAATCTCTCCTTTGAATCAGCCACCAGTGCAGTATCATCTGCAAACAGCAGCTGCTTCAGATTCCACTCTCCACCATCAACATTCACCAGACTCAGACCTCCACCTAAAACTCTTGCATTCACCTCCCTTACAACACCATCCATTTAAATATTAAACAACCAAGGCGACATCACACATCCCTGTCGCAGCCCCACTCTTACAGGAAACCAGTCGCTCACAGCATTTCCCACTCTTACACACGCTCTACTATTTACATAAAAACTTTTCACCCCTTTTAGTAACCTACCATCAAGTCCATACAATCTTAAAACAGTCCACAAAGCCTCCCTATCAATTCTATCATACTATCTATCTATCTATCTATCTATAGCCCGACGCCCTAATCCCGCAAAGGGTGGCCGCAGACAAAACGCCTCCAAGTCACTCTGTCACCCACCATTTGACTACCCTCCCCCCAACTCACCCCCCCTCCCTCATATACCTCTCAACTCCATCCCTCCACCTCATCCTCGGTCTACCTCTCCCTCTCCCTCCCTCCACCTCACCTACATACACCCTCTTAGTTAGTCTTTCATTCTCCATTCTCTTCACATGTCCAAACCACCTCAGTGTATTTCTCCTAATCTTCTCAACCACATCCACATCCACCCCACAGCGTTCCTTTACTTCTTCATTCGTCAACCTATCCCTCCACGTCACTCCACATGCTCCTTTCAAGTAACTCATTTCCACTGCTCTCACTCTTGACTTGTTCCCCTCTTGCAAGGTCCATGCCTCGCTTCCATACGTCAGGGTAGGGATCACAATACTATCATGCAGTGACTTCTTAACTTCCATACTCACCTCCCTATTTCTCATCACTGCTTTCAGTGTACCAACGACCTTCCTTCCCTGCTGTACCCTTTCACGCACTTCATCCCCCAAAGTTCCATCCTTACTCATCACACTACCCAAGTACTTGAATGCACTCACATTCTCCATATCCTCACCATCCAACCTCACTGCACACTCTGTGACTTCATTCCTCTCAAACACCATAACTTTACTTTTGTTTACATTAACTTTCAGATTCCTCCTCCTACAAACTGTCCCAAATTCATTCACCAAACCTTGCAACTCCCATTCATCTTCACTCAACAGTACTGTATCATCAGCAAACAGCAACACCGGAAGCTTCTAAATCTCACCCTCATTCATTAGAGCCACCCCCACATCCACTACCCTACCTTGCACCTCCTTCACAACCCCATCCATGTATATATTAAACAGCCATGGAGACATTACACACCCCTGTTTCAGTCCCACATTGAGATCAAAGAACTCACTCAGCTCACCATCCACTCTCACTGTAACCTTAGCTCCCTCGTACATACTCTTCACAGCACTCAACAATTTCCCCTCCACTCCATATATTCTTAATACGCTTTCTCTAAATCCATGAATGCCCAAAACACATCCTTGCCTTTCACTAAATACTTTTCACACACTTGTCTCACAGCAAACACCTGATCCACGCATCCCCTCCCTCTCCTAAAGCCACACTGATCTTCACCAATCACTCCCTCTGTACCCTCTCTAACTCTCATAATTAACACTCTACCATAAACCTTACCTACAACACTCAACAGACTTATACCCCTAAAGCTAGTACATTCATACTTATCACCCTTGCCTTTATACAACGGGACCACACAAGCACTTGCCCAGTCAATTGGCACCATACCTTTCACAAAGCACACATTCAACAATCTTACTAACCAGTCAACAATGGTCACTCCACCACCTTTCAGGCATTCCACAGCACACCCATCCATACCTGCAGCTTTCCCTGTTTTCATCTCCTTTACTGCCTTCTCCACTTCCTCCTTCGTGATCAAAGAATCATTCAACTCTCCCAACACATTTATTCCTTGCACCCTTCCATCTGCCACAATCTCAGCCACCCTTTCCTCCTCTACATTTAACAATCTTTCAAAATACTCTGCCCATCTCTTCCTTACTGCATCCATCTCAATTAACATCCTTCCATCCTCTGCTTTTACTCATTCTTCCTTCCCAGACTCTCCCTTTCGCACCCTTTTCACCTCCTTCCAAAACATTTTCTTATTCTGTTGAAAATTCTCTGTAAGCCGCCTACCCCACCTCTCATCTGCTGCCACTTTAGCATCACGCACAACCCTTCTCGCCCTATTCCTCTTTTCCTTATACCTTTCATATGACATCTCATCCTTCCTCTGCAGCCACACTTCATATGCAAGTCTCTTCTCAGCCACAGCCATAATTACTTCCTCGCACCACCATTCACTTCCTTTTCTTACACCACCAGCCACACATCTCACACCACACACCTCTTCTGCATGCCCCACCACAGCACTCTTAAACAACTGCCATTCCTCCTCCACACTGCCATTTTCCTGATCTTTCAGTGCATTCCACTCATCTTTCAATTTCTCCTGATACTCTATCTTTTTCTCTCTTTTATCCAACTCACTTTCAAAACCTCCCTGCCACACCTAACCCTCCTAGCTCTCACCCATCTCTTACCTACTCTTAACTTTCCCTCCACCAGGTAGTGGTCAGACATACCTCCACCCTCCCCTCTCAGAACTCTCACATCCAACAATATTCCTATTACATTCCTAGACACAACCACATAGTCCATCAAAGCTCTATCAACAACCCTTCCACCCTCCTGTCTCACCCATGTATACTTATAAATATCTTTCTTCTCAAACAGCGTATTTCCAATCACCATCTCTCGCTCAACACACATCGCTATCATTCGTTCCCCATTTTCATTTCTTCCAGGCACACCATGCATACCAACTACACCTTCAACTGCTACATTTCCCACTCTAGCATTCAGATCTCCCATCATTACCACATTCACATTCGCTCCAAAACTCTGCAGACACTCATCAACATTACAGTACGAAAAAAAATGACAGCAACTAGGTAACTTAATCTATGTTCTCATCACGTCCACATGGAAACATGCCGCGGCCACACACTCTCACTTAACCGAACTTTTGGTCAAATAAAATGAACTAGATACAACTCATTATCACTTCCGGGCACTACAGAAGGATGGTAGCCAATTACTGTAGAACTTTTTACTTCTATGATCATGCTAGTAGATACAGCCGGTCGGATGGATAGATGGACTGGTGTGATGGGTGAGCAGGGTTGGTGGGTGGGGGGGTAGTGAGAAAGTAGGCCCAGGTTAGGAATAGGTCCATGGAGAAAACAACCCTTGAGAAATGGGCCCAAGGATAAAATGGGAACCCGAGGGTCTTCTCCTACAGGGAGTGGCCGTCCAGGTTCCTAGATAATGCACGATCGTAGGGTTCTACCCAGGCAGCGCCGTGTACCCCTTCTAGTACGTAATAAAAACAGCAGTCAGAAACACTTATTTTTTAGATTAGTATCGTTTAGTTACTAAAAATACGCTGGCATCCACAAGCCGGTCACCTCGAGCAAATGGCAACTAAAGTCAGTGCTACCAACTGTCCATTCGACAAAAAGCATACCACACCAAAATTACAGCCTTTCAGCAGATATTTTCACCAGATTTCATGGTACGACTTCTGTCTTTGATGGTACATTAACTGTGTCTAGAAAGAATAAAGTCCTGAAGCGTTCAGCTGCCTTTGATTAACATCCTGACCCGTTTTCACATCGTTCTCGACGTATCAACGAACTCTTAAGCTGCAACTATTGTTTTAGTGAACTTCGCAGTGCAATGTTAAAATTTTACCACCTTGAAGGACAGGACAAACACTGGTATGACAAGTGGTGGAACAATATTATATACAGTATTCATAAAACCTTGAATGTCTTTGAATACAACAGACTGAAAGAAGCGAACGCTGACCACTCTTGCCTTGAATATCTGAACCACGGACCCCCATGATTCTGGAGACAAGAAAGGATTGAATGATGGAAAAATAGGCAGACTAATGTTCTTTTCTATTCTTTATTCTTTTACTTTTTTGTTAACATGAATCTTCAAGCACTTCATTATGCAAAATCTTATAAGACCTACCGAGATTCTGAATATGAGATATGTACTAGTGCGTACAAAGGCTTATTAAGGTCTATGAGAAGCGCAGATGGCTTCTTTGTTAGAAGAGATTTGTGATTACTGACTGCAGAAGGCTCATTCAGGCAAAGGATCGAAGATTATACCACAACAACCTTCCTTCCTAAAGAATTCATTCAAAAACCCGGACTAAGTGATATACAATGGGGAGCAACCCAACCTCCAGTTTACATGTTTGTTTTCACCACAGCTCTCGAATCTTCCTCCTTGTTGATGTCTGATGGTCTCCTTTGATCCCTCATTTCTTGGCTGGTTCCCTGTACATCCTTTTCTAATGAAACGGGAGAATATTTCTGTTCCTCAGCAGTGGAGACAGAAGACGGCCTGTGTGACCCAGACCCACAGTCCATTTGGCCATTAGTTTCAAGAAATTTATCCAAACCTTTGGCTTTCATGCATTCCTTCTGGCACTGCTTTTTGCATTGAAAACATGAGGTGTATGAACTGCGCAGCTGGTTGTGCTCTGCATCGCTAATCAGATCGGTCAGTGCTATGTGGAAATCCGCACAGGCGTTGTTGCATTTACTACTACGTTGTGATCCGCTCATTTTACTTCTCACCGAGCCACTGGTCAGCGCGGAAGAGAGAGTGAGAGAGTTCTGAGGGAGAGTTAGGGGAATATCTCTTGGTTCTTCCGCATCGCCACTTTCGGATAACGATACAGGGCAAATTTTTCGAGCCACGCACCACAGCCAGGCTCTTGCCCCTGCACGGAAGTGATCGTTAAGCCAGCAGTAGATGAAGGGGTTGTAGCAAACATTGGACATGGCAAACCAATGGCATATGAAAAATATGGTGGAGGAATGGCGAGAGGGTCCTAGAGTGGAACCAAAATCGACGACAAGGTGGTATGTGTTGAGGGGCAGCCAGCACATGGCAAAGAGCACTACAACTACGACTAACATTTTTACCGTCTTCTTCTTGGCCCGGAGTTGTAGCGAAAGTTGTTCCCTTGTGGCAGCCCCAACCACGTCTCTCCACCACACACGCCGCGTCACTCCTACGTACGCTACGGCTGTTACACACAAAGGAACAGCGTATTGCGTCAAGAACGTGGCAAGAGTGAGCCAGCGCCTGAACTCGAGGGCGGGGGCAGGGTAGCGCGCCTGGCACCTGATGAGACGTCGGTATGTAAACACTTCAACCACCTGCCGAAGGAAATACATTAGATTTTTACAGATTTCATTAAGTTAAATATGCACTATTTCGTACATTTTATTTTGTTTTTTTATCATTGTTACACGAAATATTTCCAAATACACTGGTTGTACTTATACCGAATAATTTGTAAGACATCTCACACTCATCCAGGCCACCATCTCTCCCGCCACTGACAGTGCACACATCATGCATTTTAAACTTATAGTAACATATACAAATTTATATAGGCTACATTAATGAAGTATAGTTGACGGCCATAAATTGCCAACCTTTACCACTAGGGTCAAAATCATAAAAGAAAAATTTTCAGACTTTCATTGCTATTTTTTATGGTCTACACACATTGATGGAGACCATACCGTTTTTTGTCCAGTTTCCTTTTCTTCCAATCACTTCAGTTTGGTGTCATTCCTTTAATTCTGTACCATTTCGCTTCGGACTGGGTACAGTACAGTTGTTCTTTAGGCAAATACCCACAGATGCCTTTACCACTTTTTACTTAGGCCATTATAAGGATTTGTGGGGTCAGAGATCAAAAGATACAAACATACAAATCTGTATGTTCCTATAGGTTCGTTAATTATCGCGGCATTTTGCACAAAAGTGTCTATGTGTTGTAGAGTGGAGACCATCCTCCATTCCCTTGAGAATGCTGACAGTCATTCATTTATTCAATAAACTTGTATACTTCATTACTGTCAGCATCATCCTAAGTAAAGGATGGGGTGAGGTAGAGTCCAGGAAAAAAAAAAAAAAAAACAGGAAAAGAACTAAAATGCGTCCAGAGAATGCATCTGACAGATATTCACTCACCGCTCAAGCCCCGGAATCCTGGCTCTGCCTCATCTACAGGTACAGGCGACAGCAGAAGGTCGTCCCTCTCAGCGTGCATGATACGAGCCTATTTATCTGAGAACACTGTATGGGATAGAGTTGACAGGCATGGTTTAATTGGCAAATATTAAGGAAATGTGTTCGGAGATAAGAACAATTCCCTAATGATAATACTGAATTGCAACAGGTGGGATAATAACGTTATTGTGAAATATATGACATTATGGTGTATGAAGATTCTTCGTTACGGACGCAGACGCACAGGATTATTTGGACTGGATTAATGTTACCAGCAAGTATTATATGAATTATTATAATATTTCATATAAAACGTTTGCAGTTATAAAGGTGAGGTTGCAAGAAAACATTAATTACGATGTCAGTTACACACTAAACAAACAAAAATTGAAAGCGCGTGTTTCGCTAGTATACTGTTTTGTTTTACAAGTTAAATCATTTCCCTTCCTGACCTCTTTCCCCACTCGCCTCTCCTCTTCCCAGTCACGCTCTGCCATCATCCACGTTTTATCGCTAAGCTGAAAATCGTATGTCTGTAGGTAGAGTGTGGAAAGTAATCAATTAAAAGTGTTAAATGAGCTTCCTCTCCTCCATCGCTATGAAGTGTTATCCCTGACTTGAATATAAATGTTAGTAACATGAATAAGTCGTCACTGCGGTTGTTAGGAGACATTACTCGTCACCATTTATATAACTCATATAACCATCGTTAAAACAGTGCTCCAAAAATACTCCCTCTCCACCCCCTCACCGTCTCCTCCCCTCCCCCTTCCAGTATCTTCATCCCTCCGCCTTCTCTACTAGTACCCCTTGTTTGTAGTCTGCAACACTCCGAACTCCTCTCCACGGTTTTATTGTACTGACCCTGCCCGACTTCATTCATTTGTCATTTCAAATGTCTGCTGTCTCTCCCTTCTTCATTTTGTCTCAGGAGCCGAACAATATAACGACGTTTGGGTTTTGTTTGTGGATTGTATTCCCTAACAGTGTGTAATATTATTATAATGACCGTGACAGTGGCGGTCAAGAGGCATTAACTGTTCAAAGAACGGCAGTGAGTGCTTCAATTTTGTCATCATTTTACTATTCCTCCTCCGTAGCCATTAAATTCTTGCTTTCACATTTTTTAAATCTCAACATACATAAAATATGAAGCACAAACGTCCTTCTTTTCCCCAAAGAAAGTAAAAAATGAAAAATAATAATCATGTGTCTTGTGCTGTTCAAGAGTATGATCTACATGCATCCAGAAAATATTTTCTGAATAAATATTGCCAGTATTCTTGGTGATAATGTGTAGTTCTTCAGTTACGATTATATACAGCAAAATAGATGACAGTCACGAAAGCTGTATCCTCCTACCATACATTTGGTAACCATTCTTATCGTAATATACGATGAAGGGGGATCATGCCCCTCTGGATAAGTAGATTGTTCACTTAGCGGAATATGCTTGCCGTTAACCCGGACAGCATGCAGGTGTAAGTGGAAGTATCCGAATGTCGCAGTGAAAGGGTTAATTATGGTAAAGGTTCGCTGCCTATCCATCAGAGTTGTTGTCACTCCTGTTTCGATAATATCGGCAGTTGCAGAACAGATATTCAAGGCGCTGACGGACAGCCATGCCATTACCTTTTGTTCTGGCCATGTTATCCAGCTATGGGGATGAAATGATATGGATACTCTTACTGGCTGCATTCTCTGACCTTGTAAGATCATGTGTTGAGGGAGTTCAGATCGAAGTATTTCAAGGGCATATTGTTTAAAATTACATATTTAGTAGACGTATCTCATAGGTCTCAGTGAGGAACAGAATGTGGGAGGGAAAGGGGGGATATAGGAAGCAGGAATACCATGGGTAACTGAAGGGGTTAGATATATTACAAGCTGGGATACAGGTAAATATGTTATAAGGTGTAGGGAGGAGTGAGAGATACAGAAAAGGGGAAGGAGGCGAGGAAGGAAGAGTTCGCAAGGGTGGGATGGTAGTGAACACTGATATTTGCGATGGACATATTGTATAAATAATCTGGTTACTTGTGTGTAATGCAGTTGGTAATATAACGTGCACGAGTATTGTGTTTATAATGTAGCTACAATTACGACTTAAATTTCTGTGTATGGTAACTGTATTTAAGCCATGAATGACCGATCTAGTTAGGGAGTTAAAACGAAACGGTATATTAAATGAAACAGCAGTGAGGGGTTGGGGTTGGTGATGGAGAGAAATAAGGGGTACTGGTAGAGGGGGAGGAGGGAGGGGGAGGAGTGATGGAGACAGTGGATAGGGGAGGGAAGGAGACGGTGAGGGGGCGGAGAGGGAATGTATTTGGAGCACCGTGTTAACGATGGTTATATAAGTGTTATATAAATGGTGACGAGTAATGTCAAGGCCGTCTTGTATATCAAGACGGCCTTGGTAATGTCTCCTAAGCACCACAGTGACGATTTATTCGTATTACAAACATTTATAATCAAGTCATGGATAACACTTCATAGCGATGGAGGAGAAAAGGCAGTTTATTTAAAACTTTTAATTGATTACTGTCCACACTATACCTACAGACATACTATTTTCAGTATATAGCGATAAAACGTGGATGATGGCAGAGCGTGACTGGGAAGAGGAGAGACGGGTGGGGAGAGAGGGCAGGAAGGGAAGTGAATTAACTCGTAAAATAAAACAGTATACTCGCGAAACACGGACTGTCAGTTTCTATGATTAGTGTGTAACTGACATCGTAATTAATGTTTCTTGCAACCTCACCTTTATAAATGCAAATATTCTATAATATTTTGCTGGTAACATCAGTCCAGTCCAAATAATCCTGTGCGTTTGTGTCCGTAACAAAGAATCTTCATATACCAATGTCATACATTTCACAATAACGTTATTATCCCACCTGGTGCAGTCCAATATTATCATTAGGGAATGTGTTCCTAACTCAGCTCCGAACACATTTCCTTAATATTAGCCATTTAAACCATACCTGTCAACTCTGTCTCAATGTTCCCATATCAACAGGCTCGTATCACGCACGCTGAGAGGGACGAACATCTGCTGTCGACTGTACCTATACTTTTCTGTATACTGTACTTAAGTCAGGAAAGAGTATGCCACATATATTAAAAAAAAAAAAAAAAAGAGGGGGGGAGGGGAGGTTGACTCCCCGGACATCACCTCTGTCCTCGCCACTGGTGCCCTCCCTCCCTCTCACCACACCTCACTCTGCACCAGCCCTGGCCAGGATTCACAAAAACATACTATTAACTATCTCGTAACTATAATTTGTTTTTGCAGGAAAGTACAGAATCTTTCATTCTCTTGTTCTTCATGTAAAAACAAGTTTTAGTTACCAGAGGAAATTATCATGAGATTTCAATATTCTGCAAGAGAATGTGTAAACTTCTAGCTGTGCAACATTTGAGTTACATGGGGAAGGATTTTAAGTATGCTACAACGTCTTTCTTTTAACCTAACCCCTTCAAGCTCAGTTATTGGGAAGTGTACTCAGACTGGAGGGTCGATTAGATCAGTTAACAAGGATACTTATTCTTATCCCTTAACTAAACTTTATCTGCTTCCATGCAACAACGACTTAAGTTGCATAAGTTACCCGGTTCCTTTAGGAGAAAACAAACCGGCTGTAATAACCAAGGACACTCATTCCTATCTCCTAACTGGTGGTCATCTAACTTCATACAACAATGTAATATTCAAGTTGTAGGAATTGCCCATCTCAGTCAACTAAAAATAAACTGACCATAGTAATGAAGGAGACTGGCCGCTACCTCATAACAAAAGCTCATCAAAACATAACTTAATACTCAAGTTGTGGGAGTTGCCCAGTTCCTTCAGGTAATGGTGACTCAGTGCCATGAGGCTAGCATGACTCACCTGACTGTATAATGCGTAAGGTAATGAAAGGAGGGCAGCTAGTAGCCAGATGACCACTATGATGGCTGTACCCTGCACGCGTCCCACACGAGGCTTCAACGGGTGCACGATTACCTGAAAAACACAGTGCAGTTGAACTACTATTGTGTTTTTACCAAGTTACTCCGAAGACATGTTCTTATTCTATTTTTTATTTTTTTATTTACCGCCAGAGAGTTTTATTCAAATTAGAAGACTACTCGAAATGGAAGAGTTAATTATATCCTTCATTAACCTCTTCACTACTGGAAATCTATCCTGAGATGAATACAAGCATCTCTGGTAGCAACATTAAGATAATGAAAATACATCATCAGATTCTAGAGTAAATAAAAAGTATATATCAATTAAAGTCTAGAAGTACTATTTGGACACTTTACGATTTCACTCTAGCTCCCACCACCTGACATATTCATTGAACAAAGTACTGTACCTCACATCTAAAGTATCGTTAACTCCTTCAAAACGAGGACATTATTTTATTTTTCCTAACCACGAGATTTTATTCAACTCGGGAAATACTTTTCGTACTGGCAATGTAAGACACAGCTTAACTCATGACTTTGCTATATGAGGTCTACTCATAAGCTTACACACACCCAGCAATTCCACTAGGCTAATCCACATTAGTCTTATCCACAAAAGCCAATACTTTTACACCATCCTTCCACAAAAGTTAAATATACAGTACAGTTATCCTGGGAAGAATAATTATGGTCATCCAACCATCAGGACATTTAACAGAAAAATGTAAATCCATCCATCTATCCATTCCTCATCCAAGCCTTCATAGCCCCACCAGGAGTGTACAGGGTTGGGGTTAGGCTGCCCAGTCCAGATAGTTTTGGCGAGTAACCAGGCGGAAGCTCCTGAGTACTGTACTGCAACTAGTACTGTACATGGCAGTTTATGCGAGGTACAGGTAACAAGAAGCCTATTGGCTCATAATGAGACTATTTAAAATAATAATAATAATAATAATAATTTCTACTAATATCTAACCAACGTGCAAGATGAACGGTACACATGAGGAAGGTTCTCGCCCATTCACAACTCCATGTGGTAAACACCGGCAGGAAAATGAAAAAAGAAATGCTTATTTGAAAGAACATATATTTTTATAGGACAAACAGAAAAGGAAAAAGTATTCACTGGGTAATTTTTAAATCTACAAACCTATAGCAAACACAGCATATACAATCGCAGAATATTCTCATAAGTAAGCAGTCGTCTTTCTTTTGTCAGCAACACTGCAACCTAGACATTAACAACACTCATTTAGTTATAGCCTATATTACCGAAATATTTCTTTAGTCAAATGTATCGAAAGTTTTTGCGCTAACTACTGTGGCTGGTAAATTCCATTGTTCCACTACGTGAATATTATAGTAATTTTTTTCCTATATTAGTGCTGCATCTCTTGCTTTTGAGTTTCATCCCATTACTTCTAGTTGCACTATCATTCTGTATTTCAGACAGTCATATCTGACGTCGGTGAACTTGTTCATTACTTTAAATTCTTGAATTAGATCTCTAAATCGTCGCTTTCTTAGAAAATACATGGTTTCTTCAGTCGGTCTTCACTGAGTAAACTTCACAGTGGGATCATTTTAGTGGTTCTGCCCTGCACTCTTTTGAGTCAACTTCGTCCTTAACAAGGTTCGGAGACCAGTACTCACACAAAATTCTAGGTGTGGTCTAAATGATGACAAAGTTTTGTGATCGACGCTCCTTGCAAAGCAGCAGAGCATTTTGCTTACCTTATGACTGGCTGCTATACAATGCTTAAGGTTTTTCAGGCCGTTACTAATAATTAAACCTAGATCTCTTCCCTGCTGAGGGGGGATCACCTTGGCTCGGTGGCGGAGCTTGAAGCGTGGCTGACAGTGACTTCTACTCTGGAGGCATGCCTGCCTTTGTAGGGTTCGGCATCTGTTGGCCTCGTGGACCAAGCACCCCCTGCATCACTGGTGGAGGCCTGCTGGTGATGTTTGTCCCGGAGGCCTGCTGGTGATGTTTGTCCCGGAGGCCTGCTGGTGATGTTTGTCCCGGAGGCCTGCTGGTGATGTTTGTCCCTGCCCATTGCCATCTAGGGCGGGACTGTTGCCTCCCCAAGTGTTTGCCATGCGTGGCGTCCCGTAATGCTGGGAGACCAGAGTCCTGGGGGTTGCTTGATGCTGCACGATGCGTCCTGCAGCTAGCAATACACTTTTTTAGTCCCTTATGGGCCTGAACAGGTCAATCCGCTGGTCATGCGTTGGCTAGGGTCAAATGAGCACTCGGGGGCTTGGTGGCTCCTATCGTCCTGGAGTCACCCTCGCCCAGGTATCCCGGTGGTTACCCGCGCATACTCTCCTGCTATCTCTTGAGTCGCCAGTGGTGTTGTCCCTGGCATAAGACCTCCCATTGTTGGGCTTCATGGTGGATGGAGGGGTGGGGGAATGAAGTTTTTATTGATGCATATGGCTGCTTATAAACAAAATTTCGTTGACGACTCTGGCTTTGTCCCTGGAGACCCGCTTATTGTCACCTTGGAGCCTTACCAGGCCCCTGGTGAATGTCCTCCTTTGCCCCAGCATTCAGCTGGGAATGGGAGGTGGTCACGTCGGGTAGGTACAGCTTTGGGGTTGAGCAAAGAAGAGCCGATGCCAGCAAAGAAGAGCCGGTGCCAGCATCACATGCAAAATATCTGGTGCTGAAATCCTCCATAGGAGGGTCAGTCCTAGGTATTGATTTATTCGAGCTGCACCATGCCATAGTGTTGGTTTGTGGAAGAGAGCCCAAGATCTCATCCCAGGGGGATGGAAGCATTCTCAATGAGGTGTCCTCCACAGAAGAGAGCTCCCGCCTAGTGAATTTGACCTCTGTTGCTGGCTCTTCTGTTACCTATTTCTTCATGGAACCTTGAACCAAAGTAAGGGAGTCATTTTCTCTCGTGACATCCTCCGATACTCAGAGGAGCGACTGTTGGAGGAGATGCAGTCGTTTGGTGTGGTGAAGGTTTAGTGCCTTCAGAAAAAGATAAATGGGATTTTGACCCCAACTCCCACATTGTTCTTGACTTTTGATAAATTGACATTGCCTAGATCCGTGAAGTTGGCATGGATATCACTTCCTGTGAAGGCATATGTGCCAACCCCAAAATGCTGCTTTCACTGCCAAGGGTATGGACATGTTAGCCAATTTTGCTGCCGTGCACAGGCTGGCCTTCCTGGTGTCTGTATCTCCTGTGGTGGACCAAGTCATACCAGTGACTGTCCAGGACCCCTTAAATGCTATCACTGTGGGGGCCCTCATGCTGTATCTTCTAAAACCTGTCCTTGCTACTGCCTGGAAATGGAGATTTTATCAATTTGAATGCTTTAGATTCCTGAGGCTAAGAAGAGAGCCTAGACTCGCTTCTTCCAGCCTGGTGTTACTTACACTTCTGTCCTTTCTGAAATGCCAGTGCACTGCTCTATGTCTCAGAGACGGCCTCAACCCAATCCAGTGCCCACTTCATCATCTAGTGCTTTGTGGGATGCTGTCCCCGTCGTTCATGCTGTTTGTGAAAATGAACCTCGCCCACCCTTGACTCCAACTGTTTCCGCCCTCACTTTGGTGGCTGACGACTTGCACACTTATGTGGTGGTGGCAAATGTCCACGTTGACTGGATTCCTTCTCCCATCATAGCCAGTATGCCCAAGGCTCCATCTGTACCTGGCAAACATCACCATTGTTCATCAGAGTCCTCTGAACATGAAGACCAGCCACCTAAGGTCTCTGTTGTTGACCCTTCTGTCGACACCTCTCCTGTTCCCTCTGTCCAGCAGGCTGAGAGATCTAGCCAGGCGACAGCTGAAGCTAATGGTTTAGCTCTGGTTCGGTTCTCACCTGGGGATGTTGTTGGACAGCTTGTTGGTGCTTCACATCTGTGGACTCTACTTCCACATCTGGGGCTTCTGGTGGGGGCACTGGCCGTCCTGCATCTATAAAAGCGGCCCCCAAGCCGCCTTCTAAGCAAACTGGTTAGCCCACTCCAAGGAGTGTCATAAAACTTTCCTCATCCTCACGTTTGCCTTCGAATGTTAGACAGAGGGTGCAAGTTTCTGTTGCTGGACAGTCTCCTCCAAAGGCTTTCATAAGCATCAGTCCAAACCCGCTTGGGAGGCAAGGTTGTCTTGCCCCTTATCCTGATTCCTTCTTCACTATTGGTACTATGATATTTTCAGCCAGTATACTACAATGGAATTGTTGAGGGCTGTGTGGTAACTGGGAGAAGCTGCAGACCCTCCTGACTTATTCCCTTTTGTGAGTATGTCTCCAGGAAACTCCTGTAGGGTTAGCCACTCCCCATACATCACCTGGGTACAATGCTTTCTACTCAGCGCCAACCCGGGGTCCTGTTGGGGGTAGTGCTGTTTTGGTGAGGACTGACATCCCTCATTGGCCAGTCTGCCTCCAGTCTGACCTCCAGTGTGTTGCTCTGCAGTTGTATGCCCACTGCTGGTATGCAGTTTGTTCCATTTATTTACCGCCCAACACAGCAGTTGGTAGGGTGGAACTTGAGAACCTTCTTGGCAAGTTACCTACACCCTTTCTTCTCTTGGGAGATTTCAATGGTCACCACCCTTTGTGGGGTGACTGTCTTATTAACCAACGTGGGAGTTTGTTGGTGACCTTATTGGAGAATGAGGACCTTGCCCTGTTCAATACTGGGGCATCTACACATTTTCACCCCCAAACGGATTCATTTACTGCAAGTGACCTCTCTGTCTGCTCTCCTGACTGTCTCCTGGACTCTACCTGGAAGGTTATGGAGGATCTCCATGGAAGTGATCACGTTCCCATCCTCCTTACTGCAGCAGTATCTAGTCCCTGTTCTCGTCTACCGAGATGGAGAGTGGATAAGGCAGACTCTTCTCTGATTCCTGTTAATGTCTCAGTTGAAGACTTTCCGCATATTGATGAGGCTATTTCGTTCTTTACCTCCGTTCTGCATTCTGCTGCCCTTCATGTTGTTCCTAAAACCTTTGGCATGTATCGCTATCGACCCGTCCTATGGTGGAATGAGGATTGCAGTGTTGCTGTAAGTGCTAAGAAGTTAGCTTTCTCCCGTTATCATAGATGCAAGACAAAGCATGGTCTTGTCAAGTTCAGAAAGGCACAGGCTAAGGCTCGTCGCGTACTGAAACAAGCTAGGCGTGACTCTTGGATGGCTTATATGCCATCTGTAAACTCAAAGACGCCAGTGTCTCAAGTGTGGAAGAGGGTGCAAAAGATTTCGGGAAATTCACTCAAGGCAGGTCCCCCGTGCTAATGTCTAATGGTGAGCCTGTTGGTGACCCTGTAGCTGTGGCAGATAATTTTGCGTCTGCCTTTGCTGCGGTCAGTCAGAGAGATACTAGCTCACCAGTTTTTGCCAGACATGGGAGATAGAGGAGGCAAGGGTGCTGGACTTCTGGAGTCCCAACCTCTCTTTCTCTTATTGTGAACTCCAATCTGCCCTTTCCCTTTGTCATGACACTTCACCAGGGCCAGATGATATTCCCAATGCAATGCTTCAGCACCTGAATGATGATGCACTGTCTTTTCTCCTCAGCCTTTTTAATAGAATCTGGAAGAAATCTTCTCTTCCCTCCTCTTGGCGTGAGGCTATTGTCCTGTCATTCCAGAAGCTGGGGAAGACAGGTTACAGTCCCCTGTAGTATCGGCCAATTGCCTTAACATATTGCTTATGTAAAGTATTTGAGAAAATGGTCAACCCACACCTAATGCATTTCCTAAAAAGGAATGAATGTCTCTCTCCGTGTCAGTCTGGTTTTCGAAAGTGTTGCTCAACAACAGATGCACTAATCCATCTTGAGGCTGCCAGCAGTGATGCTTGTGCTAGGCAGCAGCATCTGGTGTGCATTTTCTTTGACCTGGAAAAGGTATATGATACTACACAGCAGTTTGGTATCTTCAAACAACTCCATTCTTTAGGTTTACATGGCAGGCTGCTCCTAATTATATTAAATTTTGTGAGTGACCGTTCATTCAGGGTTAGGGTTGGTGTCACCCTATCTCCTTCGTACCTTCAGGAGGATGGGGTACCTCAAGGAAGTGTCCTCAGTGTGACCCTTTTTGCTGTAGCATTGGACGGCATTGTGACTTCAGTTCCAGAAGGGTTGTCGACCTTACTGTATGTTGATGATTTGGTCCTATGGTAGGCTGCTTCCCTACTGTCCATGGCTGAACGTCGCATGCAGCTTGCTCTAGACAGGGTCTCTCAGTGGGCCACCATGCATGGCTTCCATTTCTCCCCAACAAAGACGGTGGCCTTGCATTTGTCACTTGAGAGGTATTCATCCTGAACCAGACCTTCAGTTATATGGCCACAGGGTGCGATATGTGGATGAGACAAGGTTTCTTGGCCTTACTTTTGACAGGAGTCTGACGTGGGTACCTCATATACGTTCATTACGACTGTCGTGCCTCCATTCCATGCCTCTCCTATGGACCCTATTTCACTTGTCTGGGGCGCTTACAGAACCATCCTGCTCCAACTCTACCGTGCCTTGGAAAGGAGCAAGTTGGACTATGGGTGTGTGATATACTCTTCTGCTACTGAGGCACGGCTGCGGCCACTAAATTTGGTCCACCATGCTGGGATTCATCTGTCGACTGGGGCTTTCCGGTCTTCCCCAATTGAAAGTCTGTTGGTTGATGCGAACGAACCGTCACTGGATCTCCACTGGCAGTCCTTAATGGTGCAGTGTTGGCACTGCCTGCACCATCTTCCGGCCTCACTGAGTTGTAAGGCTGTCTCTGAGGTCACTCTTCTCTCCTTTTATGACACCCTTGCTATCCACACCCGTTTGGGTACAGAGTGAGGGCTGCCATGGGGGAGTTGGGTGTCCAGTCCGCTCCTGTTTGCCATATGTGTGTCCCCTGGGTGGCTCCCTGGCTTCTCCCAGAGGTACTATGATTACTTCCTTGAGAGGAAAGCCTCTGCTTCCTCACAGGCAGCTTTGTCTTATTTTTTAGAACATGCCTCTGCTCACTGTGACTCGATCCCTGTATAATTATAATTATGGCTCCAAATCCCTTGTGGGGACATGATTTGGTATCATTTTTCGTGATTTTAGTCGTGATGGGAGTTTTCCTCCTTCTATATCTGTTTTTACTGCTGATCTGAACTTACTGCCATTTTAGTTTTGGTTGAATTGATTTTTCGTTTTCCTCCAGCTTCTTTTACCATTTTTCGTGACTCCGCCAGTGCCCTACAAGCTTTGTCTCGTGGCTTCCCATCACATCCCCTAGTCCTGTCTGTCTTGGAGTGGCTCTTCTTATTATGTAGGCGAGGATACTCTGTACAACTGTGTTGGGTCTCTGCACATGTGGGGGTCATGGACAATGAGCGTGCTGACTTTGGCTAGAGCTGCTGCCTCTCACCCTTCCTCTCCTCATTTCCGTGTCCCATCTGAGGATTTATGTGCAGCCACTGTGGAGGCTCTCCGTTCATGCTGGCAGAGGAGATGGGATGCCGCAGCATTTGTCGGAACCTGGGCGATGGGAGTATGTGGAACCGTACCAACAGTGGGAAACAGCTTTGGCCTGTCTCTGGATTGGCCACACTAGGCTGACTCATTGTTTTTTTTTAATGGAGAGGGCGCCCCCTTCCTACTGTGATGACTGTCTGGTTCTTTTGACTGTGTGGCATCTTCTTGTCGAATGTCCCAGTCTTGGGGACCTTCGTCGGCAGTACCTTTCCAGATGCCGAGCCGGCGATGGATCGTACCTTCTCTCGTCGGTACTTGGGGAAGAGGCTTGTGCTATGGGGGAGGCACCTTCTTTGTGCTGAGTTCTGGCTTTCTCCACAAGCTGTAAGGCTTTACCATATTTTAATTAGTGTTTTAATGATAATAGTTCTAGTTTTAACCTCTTTCCTTCCACCGTGTTTTTAGTTTTGGTTGTTTCTTTTATACTGTTGATTTGTTTTATCCATCGCTTTTCTTTTTTGCTTTTTATCATTTTTTATATATTTGGACTTTCTTTAAATGTTTGTGTTCGGCGGCATATGACCTCTGCTGTTGCGCCGCCATGTCAAATTTTTTTTCATTCATTCATTCATTCCTAGATCTCTTTCGTCCTTTGCTTCAGCTAGTGGGATATTGAGTATTCGATACCCATGATTAGTGTTTCTGTCGCCACTTATACATAATAATTAAGTTCATCTGCATTTTTTTTCTTTTATTAACTTATACATGTCACAGTCGGTGTTATTAATTAACCTTCCTCTATTCTTCGTGCCATCTGCGAATTTGTCTACTGTAAAAACGAGTAGAAAGAACTGTTCTAGCAACTGACCCTTGAGGAAACCCGACAGTTACTTCTAGCCCGTCTGCTGATTCGCCATTTATAACTACCCGATGTCTGCAATTCGTTACCCAGTCACCAGTCCATGAACTTATTTTGATAGAGCGGCCGTGGGCTTTTAGTTTTACATATAGTTTTCAAAGGGGACCTTACCCATCGCTTTCTTGAAATTAACGGTATTTTTGCGTCTCACAGTATATATATATATATAATGGAACCCGTGCCTATTATCTGTTAAAAGAATATGCTTGTCACGGATTTAAGACAATTTTAACTATTTCCCAATGTTTTGCTTAATAGCCTCCTGACACTGTGTCACATTTTTATTCGCCTTTTAAGCAAATAACTGCTATATTAGCAAGTTTTCATTGATTAGGTACTGTATGTTTAGTTAACGATCTATTAAAAAAGTTTTGTTATGGAAAAGGCTGTCTATAGCCTTCATGAAGTACCCGAGGACATATCTGGTCCTGACTGATTTATTTGGATCGATTTCTAAGGATAATTTAATACAGCATGTCCTGTTTGGAGGGCAGTGTTTGGAAACTCCCCGTACCGTTGTTTGCAGATGATACTGTGTTCTTAAGTGAAGACGAAGGGGAGCTGCAAGATTTATGAGTTTGGGAGAATGTGTAAGAAACGGAATCTAAAGATGAATGTAGGGAAGAGTAAAGTTATGGTCTCCGAGAGAAATGAAATCAGTGAATGTACAGTGAGGTTGGACGAGGAGGAAATGGAAAATGTGAGTCCGTTTAAGTACTCGAGTAATGTGATGAGTATGGATGGAAGTTTAGAGGGTGAAGTGCTTGAAAGGGTGCAACAAGGAAGCAAGGTTGTTGGTTCCTCGAAAGCAGTGATAAGAAACAGGGAAGTGAGCATAGAAGTGAAAAAGTCATAGCATGTCACTATTGTGATACCAACTCGAACGGGTGGAAGTGAAGCTTGAACCTTGTTGGAGGGACATAAATCAAGAGTGAGAGCAGTGGAAATAACTTACTTGATAGGAGCATGTAGAGTCACATGGAGAGGCAGACTGTTACATGAGGAAATGAAGGAGTGTTGTGGTGTGGCTGTGATAGGATGCGTTAAGAGAAACACATTGAGGTGGTTTGGCCATGTGGAGTGGATGGAGCGCGAGAGACTGACGAGGATAGTGTATGTGAGTGAGGTGGAGGGGGGGAGAGGGAGGGGGAGGCCAAGAATGAGATGGAGGGATGGAGGGGAGAGGTATATAAGAGAGGGGGGTGTGAGGTGGGAGCAGGGCAGTAAAATGGCGGGGGACAGAGCGACATGGAGGCGATTTGTTTGTGGCCACCCCTTACGAGATTAAGGCGTTTGGTAGATAGATAGATAGGTAGATAGATGTCCCGCCACTTAATTCATTCATAATTTGTTGTACTCTGATCCTCAGAAAACTGGTTGTTCACTGACAGTGTTTACGGTATTTTCTCTGCTGATAACCCTGTGAAAGGAGCGGTTTAGTATTGTTATTGTTCGAGCGAACGAAGCGAGCGAGGACACCAAATTTAATCACAGTTTGGACCCCCGGCATATGTGCCCGAGCGAATGATTTATCGCGTCAGCAAGAAATGGGGGCATGAGTCGGGAGGAAAACTCTGTATTGTAGTCCAGTAGCTAACTTTTTGGATATCTCAGCCAATTTTGAAGTTACAAAAAAGATAGACACCAATATGGAAATCGCATAAAAACCCTCAATCATTTTCATTTCCCAATAGTTTTTCAGTAAATCGAGGAAATGATTTTTTATAAGGCAGATTAGCGTAACAACCGGCTGCGCAAGAAGTAACGGTCTAAGGTTGCGTGAGTAGCACAGCAGTATTTTCTGACGATTGCTGACAGCAACCAGGTTTTGCCTTTTCACAACAAATAATACCTTCTGTTTGCCTTCTTTTGGAAATTTTTGATAGAATCCCAGTCAAAATACAATACCCTGAACGACGAAAGAAACTGAATTTCTGATTTCTGATTCGAATCGAACCGCACCTAGAGATTTGGTGAAAGTAATACAAGAGGAGTCTTAGTTTTGGGAAGTGTGGACGCCTATTACATGTTTATTAGGATATCATGAACGAGATCGCCTTCCGAGCTTAGTGGACGGTCTATGTTATCTTTTACATTATTCATGGTGCTGGAGAGTGGCGCATTCTCACGGTGTCACTGAAATAGGTAGATGGCTCCGCTGCCTGCCTATTCAAACGCACCTCTACTCCCTCCTTACCCTTGAAAGGGGTTATGGTGAACTGTAAGAGCAGGGCAAGTTCAGCCTGCAGTCTACTGAGATCACATTCAGATGAACCTGGGTTTGCAACTATTATTACCAGGAACACTACATCTTTCTTGTCCCTTCCATAATGACAAAAACAAGATTTTTCTCATTGTGTTGTTTGTTTGTTTTATAATTTTCTTTAATTGCCAATATAATTTAAAGCACTCGTTACCGTCATCATGATTTCTTGCCTTTTTCTTTTTTTATTCTCATATGGATGACGAGCTCAGCAAGTTTCTTCGACATCGATGCTGACATTTTTTTTTTTTTTTTCTCCCCGATAAATGTTGATATACTTGTTCGTTCAGTGAACTTCATTTTATTAGTGAATATTTCCCACACTTTTTCAGTGTTATCTATCTGTAGTAACTTTATCTAGTTGGTTTTGGTTATTTCGTTTCTTGTATTATCGGTTAGCTTTTTAAATTTAGGAACTAGAACATTTTTTATACTGGTCTTACAGTTTGTACCAGTTTCAATTCAGATTATATTAGGATTGTTGTTACTCAGAATTTTCACCTACACACATATTTATTAGGTTGCTGTCTGCTATGAAGACAAGGTCGAATATAATACCGCCACGCGTTAGTGTATTCGTTGGTTAATTTAAAAATGCATCGTCCGCCAGTTCCAAACAACCTTTTCCCTCATTCTCCTGCAAACGAATTATTCCAGTGTTTAATCTATTTAAGTCACTTCAGATAACACCTTTCTTGATTACAAAACTGATATCTTTGAGCCGTACTATAAACACTAAACGCCAGTATTGACGAATGTGAGTGTCTGACGTTCCTGTTTTTCGTTCATTCATTCATTCATTGCCAGACGCCATGTATCCCAAACGGGGTGGCCAAGGGCTTAGAGTTGTTTTACAGGGAGGGGCACTAAACCTCCACCAACCCCACTTGACACGTAGGGATGCCAACTGCATCTGGTGTTCCCAGGCGGTCACCCATCCAAGTACTAACCAGACCCAACGTTGCTTACCATAAATAAATTTGCTGTTCACGCCAGGCGTTCGTCACCTGGTTATGGCGTAAAATAGTATTGGAATGTCACAAGAGGATAAACGCCACAAGTAAACCCCCTGTCGTATAACAAATTTAAATATTCTTAAATATGATAACCGGTTTCTCCATTTATAAATACTGATTAATTCAGGAATCAAATTTTCCATAGTAGGCTAAAATATATGAGAAATACAAGGCTATTCATAAGATTTTACAAGCCTAAACGCTTCCGTAACGAATACGAGTAAACAAAAACTTCTATGGTGGCGACGTGTGCGTAATATTGAGTTAGGATATTAAATTATGCATTCTAGTTTTGTTCAGACTACCTGTGTACTTTCTGAATAGATTTTTGAAACGGCAACTGTTTGAAAGTTTGTGTTTTAGCCAGCTCAGTGCTTTAGTTAGCACATTTGAGGGCAAGCTTCTGCCTATAGTCCAACAACATCTTTGTGTGACACTTCTTGCCTATGAAAAGTCATGAATAAATAACGCGTAAGAAGTGAATATGCAATAGTATATTACATGGCAGATATTACACATCAGAGTTTGGTCAGCGTTGGTAAATGGTTAGTTTGATGTGTATTTTTCACCTGTTTTAGTGTTCTCTCGCAGTTACGCTTCAGAAATTGATAATAAAAGACATTTTTCATCAGTACCGACAAGTATGTGCAATCACTTTAGTTCTTTCTTGAAAAATGTGATTCGTTTTTGCACTAAAATAAATTGATAAGCTGATGTAGTTAAGATAGTTGGGTAAGGTTACCAGATACCGGTATGAGTGAATTGGTTGGTTAGGATGCTGGCTGAAATATTGCCTGTTTCAATCAAGTACTCAGATTTGAGCATAAGTGTGTTGGCTTTAAAGCGAAACTTTTTAGTAAATGCAGATATTTTCATGCGAATTAAAAAAAAAATAGGCATCTTTCTATCCCAAGAGCTGTTCTTACAAGTAGCTACAGGCCTGAGGAAATGGCCTGTTCCATGCATATATAATATAAAAACTAGTTACAGTAATTGGATAGAAATGACTTATTGTAATGGACAAGCAGATAGGTGTAGAAAAGTCATGGAATATTGGTTAGGGTGGAAGGGTTATACAAAAGCAGTTTAACTCAGGAAGTACTGAGATAAATATTTAGTGAAGGAGACAGACATCAAGCATATGACCAGAGTAGGAGAAAGCTAGGAAAACAGAACAGTAAACAGTCTGAAAATATATAAAACAACTTGATGAAAGTACTATAGAAATGGAATGATTTCTGGGAAACAAAAAGGAAATCTTGACTAGCAGACTGTGACAGAAATAATTAGCTACTGTATATACCATGTAACTTAGGAAATCATTGCATACTGCTTGAAGGGAAAGGTAATGATAAAGAATGTGACTCTCAGAGTAGTATAATTACTGAGCTAAACAGGAAGTTTACCAGTAATACCTCAAACAAGAAAGGTGACAATAATGTAGGGAAAAAACTATAGCTAGATATATAGAAATTGAAAGAACAACTGTTACAGTACACACATCTTATAACCTATATTTTCCAATATGGTCTGCTGGTCATGGCTGGATGACAGGTGTGGAAAGAAGCAGCTGGAAAAGAATGGAGTGTTACTACATCCCTCTTGTGTTGGTGCTGCAATGTCACCATTCAACCAGCTTTGTAAAGAAGTAAATTAGTCTCCATGCTAAAAATAAGTCTCCAGTAACTCTGTATTTACATTTTGCAATATAAATTTAGGAACACATAATGTACTGCTGCATGAGTGAAAGTGCACATAACCTGGATAAACTGCTGTATGCAGTAGTTCATGACTGGTGAGCTGGCCAGAAACAACATGGAAATCTGTGAAGAATGCAATAATACATTCACTTTGCTCGTATGAAATCAAGTCTGGATAATCTCAATAATTATTTTCATGCAAATAACTGCAAAAGGAAGATAAATCATAATTCAGTCTAGGCTACACATTACACTGTATCTTGCTTATAAATGCATCCTCTTTATGCGTTCTACCATCATTTAATACCAATTCTAGCGCAAATATACTTATTTCGAACATAGAAGTAACAGTTTAGAATGGGTTAGCGAAGTGTCTGGTTTATTAAACAGAAGAAACATTCAAAATTTGCGCGCTTTTAGTGCTCAAACAGCGCATTCTCTCCCAGTGTAGCGACTGTCGTGGCATTTAAACGCCAGAACTGGGTTTCGCCAAGACTGACGGTCCGCTCAGGAACGTTTGACGACTGAACGTCGCCGTTGGACTGCCTGAACTCTAGGTTTTTATAGTACGGCCCTTTGTATGTAGTAGCAGCCGTGGCTCAGTGGGTCAGAGCGCTCCGCTCTGACCTATGGGTCGGAGGATCGAATCCACCCAAAGGTCATTGGGAGACATCAGGAAAGGCATCCGGTCATAAAATGTTAAACGCTCCAAACCAAAATCCTCTACCCAGGGGCAACACCTTAGCCCTTCGGGGGTACCTGGCGTAAAAAAAAAATAATAATAATAATGAAAATTTCTCCGTATAATATCTTTTTCCTCATCTACCTTGACCAATCTATATGGTGTACTACACCGAAGAGAGTTATTTTATTACTCAGTGAAAACTTCGACAGTCATGTAACCACTGCACTTAGGTGACTTTTAACATAATATTAAAACTCTCCCGTCCTTTTTTTTTTTTTTTTTTTTTTTTTTTTTTTTGTCACGATATTCATATAGCTCGTAGCTTTGTACCGACACTTTTCCAAGAAGATGCTTGCTACGAGACTTTAACCACGCCTCTGTAATCATATTTGTCGGGATTTTTGGCAGTTGCATCAGTGATTAACCAATCTCGTTTTCAAATAATACTTCTTGCATTCATATACTTAATATTCATAATACAGCTGGATCTAAAATTAGTCTTGTTTAGTTGTTCAAATCCTCGGTAGAGACTGCGAAATTCTTAATAACAGTACTTGTGCCCTGTCTCTTTGTAGGAACTAAAAAACAGACAAGGGGGTCCCTAGTAGCTCTGAATGGTGAGTTGCTTGAGGAGGTAGAATGTTTTAAAAATTTAGGGTCATATGTTGTCGTGGATGGAAGAATAGATGTAGATGTGAAGTTTAGAATGAATGAAGTAGGAATGGTGCTGGGAAGAATGAAAAATGCGTTTAGATGTCGTTCGCTTAGAATGGGTGGAAAGAGAAGACTGTGAGCTAGGGAGTAGTTTTATAGGGCTGCATTATATAGGGCTGCATTATATATGGCTGACACATGGAATATGGAAGTAGCAAAGAGGAAGAGATTGACTGTAATGGTGAAGAGGTGCCTGAGGATTATGTGTGGAGTGACGTGTATAGATCGGGTGAGAAATGATGAAGTGTGAAGGAGTTTCGCGAGAGATGGCTGATCGAGTTGAGCAGTTGCTCCCTATGGGCAGTGTGAAGAGTTAGATGCGAGAGAGATGACTATGAGCAAGGAAGGGTGGCTGTGCGTGACAGGGATGAATGGAGAGAAATTGTGAATGCATAAATGGCGATGCGGCCCCGACGGAATGTTCTTCTGCATCGTGTCTGATCAGCTGATAGGGTCAGGTGCGGGGAAGGGGATGGGTCCGTTAAGATGTGGCAGGGGTACATCAGCTCTGCTGTCAGGCCCTGCTGCGGACGTCGCTGGATTGCACTGCGCAGTTGACCCCAGTGTGGTGTGGTGCTGTGAGGAGCGGTCCCTCCTTTCATTAGAGGCTAAGGTAGAAGTAAATGTGTGTATAGGGATGAGTAATTTGGTAAGTGTGTCGTCCTGTCTCTGCTACCCCCAATTCTTTTGTTGGGGAAACAGTCGAGGTATATATAGTACTTGCGACCCCAGTCTCATCTGAATGCGAACCTGGTGGACTGCAGGCCAAAATTCCCCCTTTTTTTGCAGTTCACCATCCTTCTTTCATGGGATAAGGAGGGAACTGAAGTAAGTTTGTTTAACTGGGCAACTCCGCTGCCCAGTCTATCGGTGCCACTACGCGAAGGCGTACCTCTCCAGCACCAAGACAACACTCCTACTATTCAATGACATGACGGTACCTTCCTTCCCAGCTTTCCTCTGATAATTTTTTTTTTTTTTTTTTTTTTTTAATGTGTCCGACTCTGGGCAAAGGCTTCAGGGTCCATATCTCGGGGGCAGCAGCCCATCCCAAGGCCCAGTAGTCCTCCTACACCTCCACATGTCACCACTTCGGCGCTAACACCCACCGTCCATATTGAATACATGCTAGGGCTGTCTCATACAGGACTGGTGTATTGGTATTAGCGGGGGTATTTTTACGACATGTCGGCGGGTCATCTGGTAGATCAGGAAAGTCTGCTTTTTTAATGAAATTCAAATCCTTAAACTGTTCCCTGCCCCAGCCGGGATTCGAACCTGGGTCCATCAGGACTACAGGCCGCCTCTCTACCGATTCAGCCACCGCCTCCCCCTTGTACTCTAGGTAAGATCATGCCTACCTGATTCGCCTGGTGACTTGACCTCACTTACTCTACTTCCTTTAGCCTCAGGGATTGGAGTGTTAACAGCTTTGCTATTAACATTCCCTTTATCCACCTCTGTACCACTGTCTAAACATGCCTAACACTGTTGACCTGAATCCTACCTAGACTAGCTTCTCTACTCTGTTGAGACGAAAGCTGCCTCCGCCATACAAGCACCTGTCATGATTGAAATTATTCCAAATATTAACAAACATCACATCCTCCTTCCTACATAAACCTTCTAGTCTTATACTATATTGACTCCTTCATTCTACTGAGGATCACAGAACGAACGTCAAATCTTGGTAACAAACCACAGATAACTAACTTCCTAGGACTTTCAATGAACTTCCTAATAAGGTCCCTATACTTTCTCTGAACCTTCTCCGACATGCCTGTAGGTACATTATTCGTCCCTATTACAGTGAGATAGACTGAGTCCTATGAGGTGTTGACTAGGTCATCAACTCTGTCACATCCTGTACCCTGCACCCAGAAAAGCAAAAATGTTTCCTCGTGCAACTTTTAGCACAAAACTTCTCTTGATGCCTAAACAACGAATCCCTGAAAAATATTTGGCTTGGCTCATCTTGCACTTCATCTTCTACCAGGGGCGTGCCTAGAGATTTGGGGGCCCGGGGGGCTAGATTCTTTGCTGGGCCCCCCTCCTGGAGGGGGGCCCCGCAAAGAACCCAGTCCCCCTAATTCTCAAAACTTATGTAATATCTCAGCCGGGATCGTTGGGATGATAAATATATATATTTTTAAATATTAATAAAAAGGCTTATAAATTTTTGAGGATTTTAGGGGCCCCCCTCAACTGGGGGCTCGGGGGGCAGTTTCAAACAGCCCCCCCCGCCCTCCCTCAGGTACGCCACTGCCTTCTACATCCTGAAACCTATTCCAAACAGCTACACTTCTGTCACTGTTACTAACCTTAGCCTTGCACAATCCCTGAACTGGCTGGAAGCCATCAATATCATCTAGCCTGGTCTCAACTTTAACCATTCTCCTTTCTAAGTTATTCTTCTTGTCAGACACTTCTGCTTACATCTCCTCTGCATACATTGCCATAGCATTCACCATACCTTCCTTTTTTCCCCACTCATTTTATCTGGTCTTTTAATATGCTAATGGCCTTGTCTCAAACTCCCACAACCAACAATTGTTTTCTCTTCTTTCACCATAAAATCCATCATAAATTCCCTTGTACACGAGGAGCAGGAGAATTGCTAGTCAGGAGCCATATTAAGAGGGGTTTTGGAGGGGTGATAGTAAGCACGTTTGTACGCGAGGTCAGAGGTGAGAGAGAGGGCAGGTCAGAGTTGGTCCACATATGTTACGTATTCCAATTCTCGTGTGCTGTGAGGACGGATCACACAGTTTTAAACGTCTACCTGCATCATATTCAGCTTCCCATAACATTTGTGTGTGTGTGTGTGTGTGTGTGTGTGTGTGTGTGTGTTTTAGTGGCATCTTTTTTGTGCCCAGCAAGTGATTGTTTATTATTAGTATTTTCATAAAGCAGAGGAAGTTCTTTCCTCACGAAAACAGACTGAGCCGTCCCCGTAACACAAGACTAGAGAAAGCAATATACAAACCCACCTGTATAGTAAAAACACCGTTAGTGTGGTGAGTATTCATACCTGGTATCGGTCCAGTGCGATGGCGACCATGGTGAAGGCTGAGACATAGACGGAAGTGACCTGGACGAAGGGCACCAGGCTGCACATGACACTGCCGAACGGCCAGTCACTCAGCAATACCCTGCATCAACACAAAACGATATACAGGATTCAACAATCATGCATCACAAGTGAGGCATGTTGCACGAACGGTTCAGTTAGCCTACCACTGTTTTGTCTACATCATTTTCTATTTCCCATAATCCTGCTTATACATAATTGTGTCTGCTTTAGTACAAAAGCTGATTACATGCCTGATTAGCAATTTCACGCAGCATCCCACAAAAGCAGATTATGCCGTCCGTGCGACGTACAAGATACCAGAGTACAGTATACAAACCACTCTGTATTAGTAGGGAAACAGTACATCACAACAAAAGGAAATAAGCACTGCTGCTAATCACAGCCTGGATAGGCAGCACAAATTTGGCCATATTATCCTGAGCCCATAGTGAATTTCAAAATTAATTAGGTTGGAATTCATTTCCCTCATTCTTACGTAACCAGTAACTAATCTTAGGATTCGTAGTCATAGGCCTATTTCTAGCTGATATAGAAAACTTTGTAATGCCTCTTGCTCAGCGATTATTTTGAATGTTACACCGTTTAATCCGCTTGTACGTTACTGAGGTAAACTATAAACTATGTCGATACTGAAATAAACAAATAACTTAAAAGAGACTCTCAGGATACAATATATTTCACGAAAACTAATAAAATGTTACGGATTCTCCTATGCCGCTCAAAATGCGGTCCTGTCATGTGGATTTTTTTTTTTCCTGTCAACTACTGGGGCCGATGCTCCTGGTGATTGAGGCAAATATATATATTATTAATTAATATTAATATTATTTATTAATATTATTTATTAATACTGAAGATGACAAAACAAAATAAGTTTCAAAGCAAGCCTGAGGACAGTAAATTACCCATAGGGATGAGGGTGGGTTCATGGAATGTGGGAAGTTTGAGGGGAAGAGCAGGGGAAGTCGTTGAGGCATTCAGTAGGAGGTGGGTGGATGTGGCGTGTTTGCAGAAAGTCCGGTACAGGGGTGGATCAGCCAGAAAGATTGTTGGGAAGGACTGTTGCTATAAGTTGTTTTGGCAGGGGGGAACAGACGGATATGGAGGTGTTGGTGTGATGGTTGCGGAGAAATGGGTGGAATATGTTATGAATGTTTTGAGAGTAAGCGATAGAATATTGGTAGTGAAAATTCTGTTGGGAAGAAAGATAGCTGCGATTATAATCGGCATATGCTCCACAGGCAGGATTGGATGAATCAGAGAAAGTTAGATTTTGGGATGATTTAATACGTGTAGTGGGTGGTATGCGGGATGATGAGAGAGTGATTTTGGGAGGGGACTTAAATGGTCATGTAAGTGAAGCAGCACAAGGTTATGAAGGAGTGCATGGGGGATGTGCGTATGGTCTAAGGAATGCAGAAGGGGAAAGGATACTCGAGTTTGGGGAGGCAACGGACATGATTGTGTGCAACACATATTTAAGGAAGAGAGACAGTAGGTTAATTACGTATGAGTCTGGGGGAAATAGCAGTCAGATAGATTATTTTCTGGTTAGGAGGGCCGATAGGAGGTTAGTGAGGGATGTTAAAGTTATAGGAAGTGAGGAGTGTGTGCAGCAGCACAAACTATTGATTTGTGATATGGTGCTTCAAGAACAAGTGATGAAAAAGAGGACTTATGTACCTAGGAGGAAAATATGGAAGCTGAAAAACTAAGTAGTAAGGGATGCCTTCTACAGCGAGTTGAGGAGAGTGGTGGCTGAACAGGGAGCTGTAGACAGAGGCGTAAATGAACAGTACAGAGCCCTCAAGAACAATTTCTTGAGAGTTACTGATGTAACATGCGGCTGGACAAGAGGACCACCAAGACATAAAGTAACTTGGTGGTGGGATGGGCATAGAAGCTGCAGTTAAGAAGAAAAGAAGGCTTTTCCGGGAATGGAAGAGGGGTGGTAGCAAAGAGGAATATTTGGCTGCCAAGCGTAGGGCTAGAAGAGAGGTATACAGGGCAAAATCTGAGTCACAGAGACAATTACTTGATAACCTAAATCATGGAGAAAGGAAAAATATATTTAGGGTGGCAGATCAGGTGAAGAGGGATAATCGGGATATTATAGGTGAGCAGTGTGTGAAGAATGATGAAGGAAGGGTAGTGGTGAACAGTGAGGATATTAAAGATACATGGAGAGAGCATTATAACCGGTTGTTGAATGAGGAGTTTGACTGGGACAGGGAAGGTTTGGAGCCAACAGATCCAGTGTCTGGCCCTTGGCCTTTGATTGATACTGCTACTGTGAGTGAGGCAATAGGCAGGATGAGGGTGGGGAAGGCAGCAGGTGTATCTAGGTTGACTGCCGAAATGTTGAAGGCCTCAGGCGATATAGGGGTGAGTTTAGTCACTGACCTGATAAATAGGATTATTTATGAGTGTGTTGTCCCAGATGATTGGCTGGAGAGTGTAATTGTAAATGTGTATAAAGGGAAGGGTGATGCCCTGGAAAGAGGAAATTATAGAGGTATAAAGCTTTTAGATCAGATAATGAAGATAATGGAGAGAGTTTTAGAAGGTATGATTAGAGAAAGAGTGAATATTGATGAGATGCAGTTTGGGTTTATGCCAGGTAGGGGGACCACTGATGCCATATTCATTGTTCGACAGCTTCAGGAAAAATATATTGGTAGGAGAAGGGATCTTTATTTTGTTTTTGTTGATTTGGAAAAGGCCTTTGACAGAGTCCCTAGGGAGGTGGTGAAGTGGGCAAAGAGAAAGCTTGGCTTGGAGGAGTGGCTGGTTAGGGTGGTTATGCCCATGTATGTGGGTGCTCACACCTAGTTGAGAGTGAATGGAGATTTGAGTGATGAGTTTTCGAAACGTGAATGTTGGTGTGCATCAGGGGTCAGTCTTGAGTCCCATGTTGTTTATCATACTTGAAGCCCTTTCACGTGACTTTAGAAACGGACTCCCGTGGGAGTTGTTGTATGCTGATGATTTGGTGTTGATTGCAGAGAACGAAAGGGAGGCGGAGGAAAGGTTTAGGAAGTGGAGAGATGGTATGGGGCAAAAGGGGTAAGGGTAAATGCAGATAAAACAAAAGTGATGATATCTAGGGTTGGTGGCGGTACTGTCAAAGATGAGGGAGAGTGGCCATGTGCAGTTTGCCACAAGGGCGTGGGAAGTAATTCCATCTTGTGCGGTGTGTGTGATACATGGGTGCATAAGAGATGTAGTGGTATCAGAGGTAGACTGCGAGATAATGCTGATTTTATGGGTACGGCGTGCCGGGGTGAGCAGGTGGCGATTGTCAGACGTGAAAGGATTGAACTTGCTGGTGAATCTCTTGAGTGTGTGGAAGAGTTTTGTTATTTGGGAGACATGTTGTGTGCTGGGGGTGGGACTGGAGCTAGCTCGGTGGCTAGGGTGAGAAGTGGTTGGAAGAAGTTGAGGGAGCTCTTGCCTCTCCTGACATTGAGAGGGCTCTCCCTACGTGCTAAGGGGTCTTTGTATGCAGCATGTGTTAGGAGTGTAATGCGGTATGGTAGTGAGACCTGGGCAGTGAAGGAGGAGATATTTGCCGGCTCAGACATACAGAAATGACTATGATTAGGTGGATGTGCAGTGCGTCCCTGCGTCCAAGGCCTGGAGGGGCTGGGTTTACAATGGAAGAGTTGAGAGGTAGGATGGGACTGGAATGTATTGGTGTTGTGATGAGGAGAGGTAGATTGAGGTGGTTTGGACATGTGGAGAGGATGGGGGATGATAATTGGGTGAGGAAGGTGAGAAGTGTTAATATTGGGGGTGGGGTTATGAGGGGTAGACCGAGAAAGACATGGGACGAGGTCATTAAGTGTGACTTTAGGGTTAAGGGACTGAACAGGGAGGCTGCAATGGATCGTGCAGCGTGGAGAGCCGCCATTAGGTGACCAAGGCCGACACATGCAAGCATGTTGGAGCCTTTAAAAACGAAAACGAAAACATATATAGATAGATAGATAGATATACGTACATAACACACACATATGTTAATGCTGTTAATGCCCCGCTTTATGCCACTTGCAGGTGAAGGCAAAGTCTTGTAGTAGTTTTCTGACAATATATTAAACACCGTCTTGAATCAATATACAGCAATACCGGACAGCATCCATGTCCATCCCCAGACCCGTACAGACAGCTACTGATCGCCGGCTTTCTCAGGCTAGACCGGCAGTGCGACTACGGAAGTCATGACTCATTCAAAACATAAGTGCTCTCAGACATAACACTGGGCTGTGACGCCCTACTTGGATTCTACTTACAACTACTTACATACTATATTTACATACTATATAATATTTACAAAAAGGTTACAAACAATTTTCCCCTTCATGAAAAAGTGTGTCTACTGACAGTGGTGGAGCATCAAGTCATAATATGGCAAGAATGCAAGTGGTCTGAGTGTACAGTGAACCGGGACTACATGGGAGTATAATAATAATAATATAATACTACATAATTTACAAACCTTGTTGCTACACGGATCTCATGCAACTTTTTGTCCATTTGCTTGAGACAACAATACAGGATACAAACAATTGCACTAAAACCTAGTAAAATGACCGCCGCCGGACCCCCCACCCCGCCACCCCCCACCCCACCACCGGGCCACCACCACCCCACCACCCCAGGAAGAGACAACGAGGGAGCTAATGACCCAGGGCAAGAGGGTCACCCACCCACCACTGACCTGTGCCCCTTTTCCTCGAAACTGCCCCGACACCAGGTGAACCAGGATCGGAAACAACCTCGCAGGCAGTACAACCATCGACAGCTGTGGGGTGGGACTGAACAAGAGTCAGTCCCTAGTAACGTTTTGGCGAGGGCCATAGTTACACCCCTCAGGGGCAGGAGGCCCTTCAGTGAGCCACGAGGTGTCCCTATCTCCGCCACGTTCAGGGCAAGAGGCCCTACAGTGTGCCACGAGGGAGTAATACCCTCCGCCACAACTAGGGCAGGAGGCCCTTCAGTGTGCCACGAGGCTCCAGGACTCTCCGCCACGTCTAGGGCAGGAAGCCCTTCAGTGAGCCACGAGGTGTCCATGTCCTCCACCACGTCTAGGGCAAGAAGCCCTTTGGTGCGCCACGAGGGGCCAGTACCCTCCGCCACATCCCGAGCAGGAGGCCCTACAGTGTGCCACGAGGGAGTAATACCCTCCGCCACATCCAGGGCAGGAGGTCCTACAGTGTGCCACGAGGGAGCAATACCCTCCGCCACATCCAGGGCAGGAGGTCCTACAGTGTGCCACGAGGGAGCAATACCCTCTGCCACATCCCGGGCAGGAGGCCCTTCAGTGTGCCAAGAGGGGTCTATACCCTCCGCCACACCCCGGGCATGAGGCCCTTTAGTGCGCCACGAGGTTCCAGTATCCTCCGCCACTCCAAGGGCAGGAGGCCCTAGAAGAAAGCGAAAAGTGGGTCCCAGGGTAAAGAAGCCTGGAGCCACGGCTGTGACAGAGACAGGAGAGAGAGTCGCCTCTGTGCTTCCCTCCCTGTATATAGGAGAGGACACTGTCTCCGTGTGCAGTCCACCTTCTGCGTTCCCCTGTGGGAATAGCTTGACACCACCCGGAAGAGTTGCCCCGAAAGTGTCACCAGAGTGGAGGCAAAGTCCGAGACCGGACCTGCCTCCCACTCCTGGGAGATCTCTGTCTTCCTCAGGCACCAGCAGGAGACGAGGCCGCAGCCCAACCCTGATGGCGCGTCCCCTGGCAGACCACCACAGCCCCAGGACCCCCAGGCGAGCCCAGCAGACTACAGGCGAGGGTATCTCTGACCCCCTCATCCCTCGGAGCCACCGACGCCAGACCTGCCTCCTCCAACTGTTTGGCCCCAGCCCTGAGGGCCACCTCTCAGGTTGAGGCCCCCAGACAGGCGGGCCTCCCTGCACCCCACCGACGAGTCCCTGAGGTAAGGGTCTACCTTCAGGTCGAGGCCCCCAGACAGGAGGGCCTCCCTGCAACTCACCGATGGACCAGACCCGGGCAGTGACTCCCCTGCGGGTAGTGTGTTGCCCACCACAGGCAGAGTCCCCCTGAGGTCCTCCCCCTCGAACAGTGACAGATTGAATTAACCCAGGATACACGGGTAAATCAGTGACGCCTCTTAGACCTAAGTAAACCCGAGAAAGAGGAACAGTGAACAGTGACAGAGTGACAGAGTGTGATCCATATGAAACCAGCGGCTAATGTTATTTAACCCAACAAACTCACATGTCCCTTAAAGTGAAAGTAATTCAATAATAATAAGTAAAGTACTATCACCCTCCCAGAATAAAGGAACTTCCCGTAAGTGTGAATGACAATCAGGGTGCGCGGGAGAACCAAAACCTGTGAAGAGTGTCGCCGCGGCTAGTTAACTGAGTCGAGTGTCATGATCCGCACCCTGATTTCCTTATAGTAATATTCCTCCCCCAGACTCTTAATCTTGTGTATTCCCCTTGCTACTGTGAATGTAGATTTTTTGGGTTTAAATGAAAGATGGTCATCCACACTTATAGAACTAAAGCCATTGTTATATGTGTATCATATCGTGTGCTGAGTACAGTTGTATCTCGTGTCATCCCAACCTAACTCTGTGTCCCTGTATCCTATATCCTAAATATCACTCTGTATCATATTGTAACAGTTTTAGAATTAAGGCAATAGATGTGTTAAGGTATACTGCCTAGTTTTTATGTCCTGTTCCTTTGTTGGTGCTTTACTTCCGGTCCAGAAAGAGGACCCCGCTCAGTCGCTAGTGTTTTTAGGGCGATGAGTTGACCTAAAAACACTCAGCATAACACTGGTGGCAAGCGGTGGTTCTGGATCCGAGTAAAAGCACGGAGGAACAAAAAAGGAAACTTGCACAGTGGCAGCCAAACCGCACATTCAGTTACCAAAATTCAACCCAGACCAATGTGACATTGATGTATATTTGGATATGATCAAACCCCTCTTAGACATAGGGTTTGACTCGGATAAGGAGAAAATTGCTGTCACATTACCTAACCTGGGAAAAATTATCACCAATGTCACACCAAAAGTAGTCCTAGAACTGTCATGGGATCAGTTCACGCAAATTGTGAAACAGGCTTTTATGCCTTGCATGGGCAGAGTTGTCGCTCTCTCACAGCTCGACGCCCTCACCTACGACGGTAACCTGGACGACACTTTCGTCCAGACTCGGCGCCTCGTCAGCGCCGCCTATCCCGAGGCAGAAATGAATACTCGGGATACTCACACATTCAATGCTCTGCTGAGGATTCTCCTTAGCACAGTCAGGGAGCATTTCTCTATCTATGATCCCTCAGGGAACATGGATCAGGACCTGCAACTCGTCAGATGTCTCCTCGCCGCCCGTCCCACACCACAACCCCTTCACGCAGTAACAAGATTTCCCACAAATCACAACCCCCCACCAAAACCTAAGCCGCCGCCTCACCAGCTGCCTACAGAGCCGCCTCCCAAAGTGCCCAGGGCTTACCCACAAAAGAAGCACCCAAACCCCAGGGAACAAGGCAATCTAATTACCATAAACCCTTGGGAATTCACGGCCTCGCACCTGCCCCCTGCACGACATAAGGGAGCAACTCTAGGCAAGCAGGCGCAAAAATCTCCACCAAGGGCGTAAGAAAGTCTCCTCGCTTGACAACGACGCCCAGGAGGGCGACGCGCCACCACTGCTCTACCAAGGACCGGACGACGACAAACACGACGATCTCACCCATCCTCAGCAGATGGATTATTAGGCCCGCCCCCCGCACCTCCCCATGGTGGTGGGGGCCACCTCACACAACTACAAACCCCCAGTCTAGAACAAGATTTGGCTGAATGGGGTCAAGACAAGATTACTGGTGGATACGAGAGCAGCCAGGTCTTGCCTCTACTCCCATTTCTACTCCCGCCACATCTCAGCACTCGGCCCACTCCTCCCCACTTCAGCCAACCTCGTAGACACGGGGGATGGCCCCCTACCTATCCGTTGGGAAACCCGGGCCCTACAAACCAGCACTCACCAACGAGTCTCCACCAACCACCCATTCATCATATTTGATTCTTCATGTAGTCAATATGATGGATACCTTGGGCTGGACCTCCTTCAGAAACTCCACGCGACCATCGATTGTTATCAACGTCGCCTCCACTTCAGTCCAGCCCGCCCCAACCAAGCATCCATCAACAAGGGAAAAAAAAAACGAAGGAAAAACAACACCACCACCCCCACACCACCCACACACACACCACCCTACAACACTCACCTGCCCCAACCCACCTGTACATGTAACCCAACCCCAGCCTCACTCAATGCCTCACTTCATCCCCCTCCAACCCCATCTCCCATTCCACCCTTGCTACCCCCCTCTCCCTCATTCCCTGCCACTATTGCTTCCACCATTACCATTCCACCTCACCACGAAGCATGGGTGACACTCACCAGACCCTCAGGCACATCAGTCCTTTTTTCACCATCCATCCCCACCGGACCCCTATCATCCTGTTTAGTTTCCCCTACTTTCCTTCCCCCCCACGCCCACCAAATCCGTATCGCAAACCTCGCCACAACACCTTTAACTCTGCCTCATTGGTGATACAGAAGAGGCAGAACCATGCTCAACACCACCCCCCAATCACCCCACTCTCCCCAACATACCATCACATCTATCCCCTTCCCAATCAAACAGCCTCCACCAACTACTCCTGGACTTTCAGGACTTATTCTCCGCCGGCCTGACCGATCTTGACCACACCACCTATCTCAGCCACGAGATTCACACTACCAGACCTCCCATTCGCCAACCATCACGCCGAAAAAAAAAAAAAAAAACAGCGGGCAGAAGAAGACCGGCAGGTCCAGGAAATGCTCGATGCCGGTGTCATCTCAAACTCCACTAGCCTATGGTCCTCACCTGTAGTACTCGTGCGAAAAAAGGATGGAACCATGCGTTTCTGCATCGATTACCACAGAGTGAACAACGTTACAATCAAAGACGCTACACCACCACCCAGGATCGACGACTCTCTAGACTCCCTCCATGGATCGACATGGTTCTCTACCCTAGACCTACATTCAGGCTACTGGCAGGTTCCAGTCCACCCCGATGACAAACACAAAACCGCCTTCTCAACATCAAACGGGAAGCACTATGAATTTAACGTCCTTCCCTTCGGACTCTGCAACGCCCCCGCCACATTCTCCCGCCTCATGGAATTTGTTCTGAGCGGACTCACCTGGGAAACCTGTTTGGCTTACCTCGATGACGTCATCGTTTTCAGCCACAACTGGGCCGACCACCTCCACCGCCTTAAACAGGTATTCCAGCATATACGCCAGGCCGGGCTCAAGCTAAAACTCACATAATGTGTTTTAGCTGAACGATCAGTCTCCTTCCTCGGACACCTGATCAATGCAGAGGGCATCTCTCCCGACCCCGACAAGCTACGTGCAATCGCCAACATTCCCCCACCCCACGATGTGCACGAAACCACAGCCTTCCTAGGGTTAACCTCCTATTACCGGTGTTTTGTGAAAGGTTTTGCGGACATCGCCAAACCCTTGCACGACCTTACCAAGAAAGGAGAACCTTTCATCTGGACAGAACCCAGAAACAATGCATTCACCACCCTCAAAGCCAAACTGACCTCCGCCCCAGTTGTCACCTTCCCAGACTACAACCTGCCTTTCCGTCTGTATACCGACGTCTCACTCCTCGCCATAGGGGCGGTCCTTGCCCAAGTCCAGGACGGCCGTTTGAGCACATCATCGCCTGTGCTAGCCGCACCGTAAACCCTGTGGAAAGAAATTACGCGGCCACCAAACGTGAATGCCTAGGAATTATCTGGTCACTCAATTACTTCCGCTCGTACATCTCAGGCACCCATGTGATTATCATTACTGATCACCAATCCCTACAGTGGTTGCGCCAATCCAACACCACGAACGCACAACTCATACGATGGCGAGAAACTCTCGAGGAATACGACTTTGAAATATCATACCGTCCAGGCAAGCTCCATACAAATGCCAACGCCCTGTCCCGATTACCCATCAACGCCATCTCAGCAGAACCGGACCTTATCCAAATGTGGCAAGATAAGCAACGCCCTACCTGGATCCAGCCAAACGTTTTCAACAAACTCTACCTGCACGGCGAACACCTGTTCGACCCCAACGGTCACATCGTCCTAAGCCCCACCACCGCCCACGACACCATGCTGCACCTTCACGCCAACAATAGCATTCACCTGGTCATTAACCCCTTAACCGCGGGGCGTCACTTTCGTGACGCTTGGGAGCAAGGGATCATACCACGGGGCGTCGCTTTTGTGATTCTGTGTTATTTTGAATTCACCCGGGCTTCCAAGTGGGGGCTTGTATCATCTATCAGTACTGCCAATGTCCAACACTAGTCAGCACTCCTAATTACATCTGTACTCCCATCCATTGTTGACAATTTAGCCATTTCTCCCCATTCTTGACTCCCCTCCCTACCCCCCCTCCATTACCCTATCCTCTCGCCTGCCCGGCCGTGCTACGCTAAGTAAATCTTCCCTGGAATTTTTCACTGATTTCATCCATTGAAATAAGCCCTATGTCCTATTCTTATACCAAATAATATATACAAGAAATAAGGAAAGTGAGAGTGCCAAACACCTGGAATTGGCTAGTCATCACCTGACAACACCTCACATGCACACGTTCGCTAATTTTTGCTGTTTTTTTCCCCTTGAAATATGCCCTATAATCTATTTTCGTAATAAATATACATGTAAGGAGGGAAGGGAGAAGCCTAAGTGATATTTACATTCACCTGGAACTACCTAATTTATAATGTATTGTCTAGATTTCCTGCCAATCATATCAGTGCTAAACAAAGATGTTTCAAGATCTAACATTGGTAGCTCTGAATATATATCTCCCAAGTAGGCCTCTAATCTATTTTCGAAATAAATATACATGTAAGGAGGGGAGAAGCCTAAGTGATATTTACATTCACCTGGAACTACCAAATTTATGTATTGTCTAGATTTCCTGCCAATCATATCAGTGCTAGACTTAGCTGTTTCAAGAAGTAATATTGGTAACTCTGAATAACCCCTTAGCAGGCCTCCAGCTGGCCCTCCGTTATCAGGTTACTCTCAACTTCCGAAGCGAGAGTACGTATGTTTCTTCTTGCTGACTTCAAGGCCTTTTTTCACCCCCATGCAAATGGCCCTGTGACCTTTACCCCTTACTAAACCTCGTGTGGAAAGAGGTAAAGGGCTGACAATTGATAAAAGAGTGACTACGATCTTTCTATTGAGTAAAACAGTGCAAGTGGAATTGTAAATGTGTAAACAGCAAGTGAAAGTAATGAATGTAAATATACGTGAACAATGGATAATAGTTTTATAAGTTATTTCAAGTGACAGTGCACAACACAGTGTAAATAAAATGGAAATGTAAATAACGTAAATAAAATAGAGAACATAAATAGAAATGTAAATGAGTAGTATTATAAGAATACGAGTATATACCCTAGGAGTAATGAAAGTGAAAGTTTCACTCTAGCATGTCTGAATGCTATGAGTTATGAGAGTGAAGATGAAAGTGACATTCACTCTCAATGCCAGTATACAGGACGAGAAAGTGAATGCTACGTATTTTACTGAATGAAATTGAATCCCTACAGTGACAATAAACTAATACTACTGAAGGAAACTTATGAATAAAGACTGTAGATATATATAAGTATTATATGGTAATAGAAATATAAAGTGTGAGGGGTTTTATGAATAATGACAGACTACTAAGAGCGAACTAGTGCCAGTGCGACGATCAGACGCGCTCGTAATTTCCATTGCTTTCACTGTTTTTATTTTTTTAGTATGGATCCCAAACTACTTGAAAATTGTAGAATAGTGTTTATAGTGTTTGTATCTGGCTGTGGTAATCATATTACGGGTTGTCGGGAAGTGTAAAGTGGAGACTTCGTTACCCTACTTCAGAGGTCTCCAAAAGTCCTACGGTAACTGACGAAGGCTCAACAATCTTTCTAGGAGAAAGCTGAAGGTATGTGCCATAAGCATATGTAATTTTATTATTCTAGGACTAATAACTGATTTTTGGCAAATATTTTTTGAGAGTCTGTCGGAGCCCAAATAACCCCGCGGCACACGCAAGTCATTGGTAAACAAGCCCGCGGTGTAGGGGTTAAGAAACTCATCCAAGTGTTCAATGACATGTATTGGACACCAAACCCCTCCATCATCGCCAAGGCATTATACAATCCTGCCGCGCTTGTGCTTTAGGGAAAGACATCACCCGCACACCAGGCCCCTCAGGAAAACTAACAGCAACAAAACCCTGGCAACTACTTTCCCTCGACGTCGTCGGACCCCTCACGCCCAAAACAGGATATAAATACATAATCACCTTCGTAGACGTCTATTCCAAATTCATAATAGCATGCCCCGCAAAAGATCACAGTGCAGTATCCGTCGCAGATGCTTTAACTCGCCACGTATTCCCATATTTTGGCATTCCCCAGGCCTTGCACTCCGACAATGCACCAGAATTCACAGGAAAAGTCTGGCAAGAATTAGCAAAAATATTCGGGTTCCACATCTCCCACTCATCCCCCTACTGGCCCCAAGGCAACAGCATCTGTGAAAGAAGTCATCGCTCACTCCTCAATCAGGTCCGCATTCGCATCATGCAAACAGGGAATGAAGATTGGCCTGCCCATGTCAAAATTGTGCAATGGGGCCTAAACACATACCCACGAGAAGACGGCATAACACCACATGAGCGAGTATTCGGGGAAACCCCGCTTCTCCTACCCCTCCGCCACCACCTCCAGCCACCCACCCCGCCCTCCACTACAGACCCTCTCCACCACCTCCAGCCACCCACCCCGCCCTCCACTACAGACCCTCTCCATCACCTCAAACACCGCCTCCACCACCTGCAAACACAACAGGACCTTACGCCCGACACCTATCACACCAACCCCTACAAACCTGGCCAATCCGTTGTCGTGGCACAACTCCCTACCCCAAATAAGATCTCACCCCAATTCATCGGCCCCTTCACCATAACCTGAGTCCCCAACCCCTATCAAGTAATCATAAATCAGCAAGGCCATCGGAATCGCCACGTGCGACCCTTCCACCCGCCCAACAATGACCACCCCCAAACCAGCATGCCCTGCACTTCTTCCCGCACACCTGGCCACACAGACATTTCCGAGAATTACCCCCCAAACTCCTACTCCTACTACTTCTCACCCCCACCCAGCACCTCACCTACAACCACACCACCCCCCATCACACCTGATCCCGACTCACCACATCCACAGCCCCCATCGCCACCCCCGCCCAGCACCACCACCCACTCACCGCCTCCCACACCCCTCTCTACCACCCATCCCCCTACCACCTCCCACACCACGTCTCCCCCACTACCTGCCTCACCACTGCCGCCTCAAGCCGCCACCTCCTCACACCGCATTTCTCAACCCCCTGGCACCTGCACCCGCACCGCTTCCCTACCTACCCCATCAAACACTCTCCTCCTCCCCCGCGACCATGCCCACTATACGGGCCACACCGCACTGCCACCCTCCTCACCTCCCAGCAGCCGCACACCCTCACCACCACCACGTGCACAACCACCCTCACCACCCACACCCACACTCACCACCACCACTACCAGATCTGGTCGCCTCTCACGCCCACCATCCAGATACACCCCAACACCACCCCCCAGTGCACACCCAGCCCACCACCCACCACCACAAACCCCCCCCTCCCCCAAACACCTCCTCCATCACCCTCCCTCTCCACCAAGCACGATGGAAAACTCCCAAATCCCAATTCCCTAAAGTGCAATGCTGCTCCCACAGACCCATTCCCAATAAAAGCACCTACCCCCCATCACTCTCCAGCATACAGCTACTGTCCTCACACCAGGCAACAACCACCACGATGAGGATCACGCGAACCCACTGGCTACCTTATGACCAGCCACCCATCAAGATCCGATGGACACCCCAGCTTCTCCGACTCCTACGCCAGACAAACCGCCCATCCTCCATCCGTCTCTCTTTCAACCCCAACCAAGAACCAAACACCATAACCCACCACTGGACAAACCTCCTGCAACACCTCACCCCGGCCCACAAGACGTTCACCTCCACCACCTACCACCTGCAGTCACGAGGTCGTGACTTTTTGAATGACGACGGTGGTAAAATGCCCGCCGCCGTACCACCCACCCTGCCACCCCCCACCCCACCACCGGGCAACCACCACCCCACCAACCCAGGAAGAGACAACGGGGGGGCTAATGACCCAGGGCAAGAGGGTTACTCACCCACCTCTGACCTGTGCCCCTTTTCCCCGAAACTTCCCAGACACCAGGTGAACCAGGATCGGAAACAACCTCGCAGGGGGGGCAACCATCGACAGCAGTGGGGTGGGACTGAACAAGAGCCAGTCCCTAGTAACGTTTTGGCGACGGCCATAGTTACACCCCTCAGGGGCAGGAGGCCCTTCAGTGAGCCACAAGGTGTCCCTACCTCCGCCACATCCAGGGCAAGAGGCCCTACAGTGTGCCACGAGGGAGTAATACCCTCCGCCACAACTAGGGAAGGAGGCCCTTCAGTGTGCCACGAGGCTCCAGCACTCTCCACCACGTCTAGGGCAGGAAGACCTTCAGTGAGCCACGAGGTGTCCGTGTCCTCCGCCACGTCTAGGGCAAGAAGCCCTTTGGTGTGCAACGAGGGGCCAGTACCCTCCGTCACATCCCGGGCAGGAGGCCTTACAGTGTGCCACGAGGGAGCAATACCCTCCGCCACATCCAGGGCAGGAGGCCCTATATTGCGCCACGAGGGGCCAGTACCCTCCGCCACATCCCGGGCAGGAGGCCCTACAGTGTGCCATGAGGGAGCAATACCCTCCGCCACATCCAGGGCAGGAGGCCCTACAGTATGCCACGAGGGGCCAGTACCCTCTGCCACATCCAGGGCAGGAGGCCCTTCAGTGCGCCATGAGGGGTCTATACCCTCCGCCACACCCCGGGCAAGAGGCCCTTTAGTGTGCCACGAGGTTCCAGTATCCTCCGCCACTCCAAGGGCAGGAGGCCCTAGTAGAAAGCGAAAAGTGGGTCCCAGGGTAAAGAAGCCTGGAGCCATGGCTGTGACAGAGACAGGAGAGAGAGTCGCCTCTGTGCTTCCCTCCCTGTATATAGGAGAGGACATGGTCTCCGTGTGCACCCCACCTTCTGCGTTCCCCTGTGGGAATAGCTTGACACCACCCGGGAGAGTTGCCCCGAAGGTGTCACCAAAGTGGAGGCAAAGTCCGAGACCGGACCTGCCTCCCACTCCTGGGAGATCTCTGTCTTCCTCAGGCACCAGCAGGAGACGAGGCCGCAGCCCAACCCTGACGGCGCGTCCCCTGGCAGACCACCGCAGCCCCAGGACCCCCAGGCAAGCCCAGCAGACTACAGGCTAGGGTAACTCTGACCCCCTCACCCCAAGGAGCCACCGACGCCAGACCTGCCTCCTCCAACTGTTTGGCCCCAACCCCGAGGGCCACCTCTCAGGTCGAGGCCCTCAGACAGGCGGGCCTCCCTGCACCCCACCGACGAGACCCTGAGGTAAGGGTCTACCTTCAGGTCGAGGCCCCCAGACAGGAGGGCCTCCCTGCAACTCACCGACGGACCGCACTGGACCCGGGCAGTGACTCCCCTGCGGGTAGTGTGTTGCCCACCACAGGCAGAGTCCCCCTGAGGTCCTCCCCCTCGAACAGTGACAGAGTGAATTAACCCAGGAAACACGGGTAAATCAGTGACGCCCCTTAGACCTAAGTAAACCCGAGAAAGAGGAACAGTGAACAGTGACAGAGTGACAGAGTGTGATCCATATGAAACCAGCGGCTAATGTTATTTAACCCAACAAACTCACATGTCCCTTAAAGTGAAAGTAATTCAATAATAATAAGTAAAGTACTATCACCCTCCCAGAATAAAGGAACTTTCCGTAAGTGTGAATGACAATCAGGGTGCGCGGGAGAACCAAAACCTGTGAAGAGTGTCGCCGCGGCTAGTTAACTGAGTTGAGTGTCATGATCCGCACCCTGACTTCCTTATAGTAATATTCCTCCCCCAGACTCTTAATCTTGTGTATTCCCCTTGCTACTGTGAATATAGATATTTTGGGTTTAAATGAAAGACGGTCATCCACACTTATAGAACTAAAGCCATTGTTATATGTGTATCATATCGTGTGCTGAGTACAGTTGTATCTCGTGTCATCCCAACCTAACTCTGTGTCCCTGTATCCTATATCCTAAATATCACTCTGTATCATATTGTAACGGTTTTAGAATTAAGGCAATAGATGTGTTAAGGTATACTGCCTAGTTTTTATGTCCTGTTCCTTTGTTGGTGCTTTACTTCCGGTCCGGAAAGAGGACCCCGCTCAGTCGCTAGTGTTTTTAGGGCGAGGAGTCGACCTAAAAACTCTCAGCATAACACCTAGAAAACATAAGACAACCGGAGGAAATACAAAGACAGGATGTGACCAGGATCGGTTAAAAGCTGAAGAGAACTGGTTCATAATAAAATCATATTGGTTTAGAAAGTTCAACATACGTAAGTTCTCTGATGTGATAGAAAGATTGTCTGTTGTTAGATGAGAGGTAGTATAAATAGGTCTGAAAATGTCATACTTGTCCGAGCAAAGTGCGAAGTGATAATGTGTGGCATGGGCTATAGACTCAGACTTTACTGTACAGTAATCAGGGGGCTTATATAAACCAATTGCGGATAGTGAGTGGACAGGATTCCCTGAACAAATAAGACTGACAGGAGTTGAGACACTAAAGAAGATATAGCGGATGTGATTTAGAGAAGCATGGTGTACCTGTTTGGGAGCCGGAACAAAGGTACAGACAGGTTGTACTGAGGAGTTACGGACTAAGGCAGATTCGCAAGGAGCAACGCTACCAGGAAAAATTCTTAGGAGGTACGCAGCACAAACTCGAGAGTTGGGTGTGAGAAGGTCACATCTACCGAGGTCACTTGAGGAAAGGAAGGCAATATAGAGATGATCATGGGAGAGAAGAAAGTACTCGAAGAGACAGAGGCTTGTACCAGGGAGTTATTGTACCAGAAGGGAAAAGGAATGATGTGAAAGAGATCGAGTATGATGGAAGAACGAAGAGGAATATGAACAATTATATCTTTAGTAAGGAATGTGGCTTCTAGTATTAGGTAGTAGTGTTCTAAAGAGGAAAATGGAATCATACGAGACAAGCCGAATGTTGAGTGAGCCCATTCCAAGGTAGAACGAAGGTCAGAGAGAGATACTAAATCTAGGGTCACATGACTATCAACAGCATTGACTAAAATACGAACTACGCTAGAAACTTGGGAGACAAGAGAGTCCAGAGAAACCTGCAAATTATCAACATGTAATTTAACACACATCAACTCTGAAATAATATTAGTCTTTGATACTTCACGCTTAAGAATAATCGTAAAATTATTTAAAGTACTAGTAACATCATGTAAATGGTGACTTATCTGTTGCAGCATAAAATGTTGAACACATAGCACTTTGTCTTGTGAGTCGAGGGCATTGGCTAATTGAATTAAGTCCCTTTTGAAACCAGAAAGTTAACGGTTAGTCGCTACACCAAATAATCCACTGATGATTTCTCCTCCAAGGTCAAAAAGTCCACGTTTCACTCGTGAGCGACCCACAGGCGTTTGGTGAGGGAAGGAATCTTGAAGATGGTTGAACTGATAACGAATATAATCTAATATCCAGCAGATGGGTAGGTAGAGTGGGTACAAAAATGTGTCATTGGGATGTCGATTTTTAATATTTGACAAGAGTCCCTGCAGGTCGTCTAGCTGACGTGCAAGGTCAGGCAGGGTGATGGCCATGGTGGCCAGCGGCTCTAGGTCGTAGTGCAATGAGACTACATCCTTAATCACCATTACCTTGCTTCCTGAGCCAACCAAGGCCCCGGGGCGTACGGCACCATCGTCCTCACCCGATCCAGACCCAACCAGAGTCAGCACTGTCAGTACGTAGACCCACAGCATCTTTCCTATAAAATGAGGTGATCTTAGAGGTGATGTTGATACCGATGGTAACGACAGTGTGAGATGATAACGTAATGCAAGAGACTTAGTGGCAGAACGCATCTTGGCACGATAATCATTAACAGTAGGGGAAGGCTGAATAGTAGTGTCAGAAGGAAGATTTAGAGAAGAGGAAGAAGGCTGAGTAGGAGTTTGTTGTGGGGATGTGGTCTCTCTTAGTGGTTCCTCCAAGACTATGCATTTTGATGCACGTTTGAGATGATCTGCATGCACCCATGTCGTCTCTGCCTTGTGCGGATCTCTTAATTCGAATTTATTATCTTTACAAGATATGACACAGAAGGGACCCAAGAATTTACTGTTTAGTTTTAATTCTCTGTCATGATCTAGGACAAAAACTAAGTCACCTACTTGGATGGTAACATCTGTGGCAGCGGCATGTTGGTTACGTACCATCTCCTCATTTGTCAGGGCCAAATATCCTGAACATATTTATGAATTTTCTGGAAGTTGGATAGGTTTACTCGCACATAGTTATCGTAGTCGTAGATCGGATCAGGTTTGGATTGCGACAGTGAATAAGGTAGTCTTTTGTCAAAGCCATATATGATGAAGAATGGTGTTTCTCCAATTGACTTATTGATGGATGAATTAATTGAAGCAGCTACCTGCGGAATCCACTCATCCCAGGTGGAAGTCTGAACTCCCACTATGTGATGCAGACCCTCCAATATCTTTCTATTCTGGCGCTCTACTAGGCCATTCGAGGCTGGATGATGGGCCATTATATTGCATTTCTTAATTCCGTATCGAAGACAAACTTCTTCCAGAACTGAATTATTGAACTCTGACCTGTTATCAGTTAAAATTACTTCTGGTGTTGTGAATGGGCATATAACTGAATTAACCCTTTAACCCCGGGTGTCATTCCAGAATGACATCGACAAAACTGGACCAATCCGTGGGTGTCATTCTGGAATGTTCGTGAATATTTTGAACACCGTGCGTTTTTCCTGTGCGCAATTTGTCTCACGCAAGAGTAGCTGTCGAGTTCTTTCATGGCAGCCATCCCACACCTCCCTCCTCCCACCCCGAGGGGGCCCCCCCCACCCCTGCCCTGACACGCATCACTCAGTATCTGTCCAGCTCTGTGCGTGATAATGGCGCTCCATCCAGACTCATCGTTGCTCGCTTCCTCCTCGCAAATTATTAGTGCTAGTGTGCCTTCGACCTCTACACCTAGGAAGGAACTGCCGACGGTGAGGCAGAAGGGGTTGAGCACTCCAGAAATTAGAACAGAGCTGGACAAAACTGTACGAACTACTTTGGACTGTGGCAGTGAGAGTGATACACTTACAGCAAGTAGTGACGATTTTGCAGTGATTGGTGGTGAACCCTTTAGCATTGACAGTGACAGTGATGAAAGTGAATGTGTAGTTTCCCCCCACTGCCCCCAACTTACTCTGGGAAAGGGAAGGCGCCTATGGGGAAAATTGGTGTTGCACGTGGGAAGGGAGTGAAGCGCAGACTTACGTCTCCTACACCAGGCCCTAGCAAGCATTTCCCACCACTTTCCCGTTCCCCTAGCCCTATTGCCCTCACATCATCTTCATCTTCTGCCGTGCCCTCTCCTCAGTCTACATCATCTGAGGAATATGAATTTCCAGAGCCTGCACAGCGAGGGAAGGCAGGCCGTGCAGGCAGGGTAAGCAGGGCAGGCCGGCCTAGAACAAAGGGGATGCATGGCAGTTGGAGGGCAAAGCTGGGTGATAAGTGAGGGGATAAGCGGGGAAGAAAGGATCAGATTTCGCCACACACCAGGTCAGTAACCCCCCCGCCTGCCCCCCGCCCAGCTCCCTCACCCTCGCCACCCTCCCACTCACCACCCCCGCACTCACCACCCTCCCGCTCGCCTCCTGCCTCACCTCCTGCCTCACCCATTGCCTCCACCTCAGCTCCTTCTCACGGGGAAACGAGTGCAATGCGACCTGCCACTTCCACTGAACCACGCACCGGGAAAGTGGATGCATTTGTTTGGTCTGACGGTGCAGATTTTCAGCCACACAATCCGCCGTTTGACATGACAAATGCGGGAATACAGCCTGCCTTTCCATGCAACGAAGGAGATGATTTTGTTGACTACTTCCTGGCCTTCATGGATGACGAAATCGTGCAGTTTGTCAGTGATGAGACCAATAGGTATGCAGCTCAGTGTGCAGCAGAAGGGCTGGGACCTATTGGCTCACCAAAGCTAGTGTCGTGGTTGCCTGTCGGGATCAGAGAGCTGTATGTGTTCTTTGCACTTATGTTCTTGATGCCCCATATCAAGAGACATGTGTTGGAGGAGTACTGGCTGGTGGATGACATCACTTCAACCCCAACATTCGGCAAGTACATGTCACGAGATCGGTTCCGACAGCTGCTAGGATACCTGCACTTCGCTGACAATGGAAACCCGTCCCAAACTGACCCTTTGTGGAAAGTGAGGGATTTTCTCAACAGGATTAGGGATCGATTTATGCGATTTTTCCGTCCTATGCAAAAAGTCATCATAGATGAATCCCTGGTATTGTTCAGAGGACGTCTCAAATTCATGCAGTACATCCCCAGCAAACGCCATCGCTTTGGGATAAAGTTCTTTGTGCTGTGTGACTGTGAGACGGGGTATATCCTTGATTTCGTGATCTACTCTGCAAGCACAATGGACTTGGACAGGAAAGACCCCCTTGACTTCTCTGGCTCCGTTGTAAAAGTGCTGATGGAGAGGTATTTTGGTGGGAATCATGTGCTGTACACAGACAATTATTACACAGCACCGAAACTCTCCAAATACCTGGCTGAACACGGCATTGACACTGTTGGCACTGTACGGAGCTATAGGAAAGAGTGGCCAAGTTTCCCAGAAGCATCATCCTCATCCAAGGGAAATGTGCACCTGAAGAAGTCAGACAAGCTTCTGGCGATCAGGTGGCATGACAAGAAGGTCGTAAATATGATCAGCACCATCCACAAGGGGGAATTGCAGAGAACTGGGAAGGTCAGCTACAGGACGGGAGAGCCAATCATGAAGCCCGATGCCATCACTGATTACAATGTCAACATGAGACTTGTTGATAAGTCTGATATGATGATTGGCGAAATAGACTGTCTCAGGAGAAACACCCGATGGTACAGGAAGGCTTGCCTGCACATGCTCGATATGTGCATGCTCAACGCCTTCCTCCTCTACAAGACACAAGTCGGGGGCATAAGGCAACCATCCCTGAGACAGTTCTCCAAGACTGTCGTGCAGCAGCTGCTTGCAAGATTTGGTCAGGTGACGGCATTGATCCCGAGGCGACACTCTGACACACAACCTGACCGTCTTGAGTGCCGCAATTACATGAGCCGGCACCAGCTTGTGAAATTGCCTCTTATCGCGGGCAGCAGGTTGTCACAGGGCTGCTGCAGAGTATGTCATAACACCACATGGAGGCCTCGGATGAGAAAAATGAGCACACACCAGTGCCAGGAATGCCAAGTCGCTCTCTGTGTGACTCCGTGCTTTGCCGAGTACCACTCTCTGAGTAAATACTGAAAGTGACAGTGATATACAGTGATGCGACAGTGACGTGCTTTACCAATAATTGTATAATGGATAATGTAGTAATAAGGGATATTTTGCCTAGAAAACAATGTAAATATTGGCCAGTATAATAAGTGATATTGTAATAAGAGAATCTGCGGCACTTGTGTAATTCTGTGATGCGACAGTGACGCAATATAGTAATAAGTGCAGTGTAAATATAATGTATATTGCCCAGATTATATGTAAAATAGTATTAGAAGTTAGAAATAATGAAAACATCGCCGCTAACCAAACGTCAGTGAGTGTGTGATGCCGCAGTGAAGTGCGGGCAATTACAGTGCCTTTTACCTACCTCAGTGAACACAGAGTGGGTGTTTATCGTATGTGCAGTGTTCATATATGTTTATAGTACTATTATCAGAGAGTGGTTGGCAATTGGTACTGGTGTGTGGGGCGTAAAATAGTGATTTTACACCCCTCACTTCTAACGGCACTGCCCGTCCTGTGAAAGTCAACAAAGTCATGAAACCTACATCAATGGAAAGCTGAAGGTTAGTACTTTCTAATGGTACCTTATTTTTTTCTCTAGCTTTATTCTGTGCAGAGTTATTAAGGTTTAAAGGTTTGTTTACATTTGGCTGAAACCCCCGCGGGAGAGGACAGTCAGGGCAAAACAATGCCCGCGGTTAAAGGGTTATTAAAGGCATGTGCTACTGCGTTAGCAGACTTTTCATGCAATGGAACTAAGATAACAAATCTAAAGAAAAGATCGACTACCACTAACAGATAAACGAAGCCAGATTCTGTACGAGGCAGCTTCAGAAGATCAAGAGAGACAGTTTGCCAAGGTTTTGATGGTACTGGGTACTGCAATATAGGAGCAGGTTGACAGGTTGTCCCCTTGTGACGGTCACATGATAAACATGCATCGCAGTGCGCTGCTATATCCTTTTGCATAGTGGGCCAATAATATGACAGACGTGCTTGTCTTAAGCTTCTGTCTTTGCCAGAGTGTGTTGCATGAGGGGTCTCGTGGATTAAATGGAGGGCAGCAGGAATTAAGTCTGTTGGAATGACTAGTTGCTTAACTTCGCAATGAGGTACGTTGTTACCTTTCAGTACTGAGTTTTTATAGAGCAATTCGTTGTTGAGGAAGAAATCAGATACAGGGACTGGTAACTTTGGCAGAGAAGAATCATCGCCTGACTCTAGGAAATATATGACCTGTGACCATACGGGGTCCTCGTGCTGGAACCTATGTAGTGTGTCATAATTGAATGCCAAGTTTAAGTCGCAACCGGTTGAGACTGTGGCAACATGCCGCAAGAGGGCATCGGCTACGACATTGGATTTTCCAGGAATGTATTCAAATGTCGGATTATAGTCAGTCACAGTGACTGCCCAACGTGCAAGTCGACCAGTAAGGCTACGTCCCCGAAACAAGTCACATAAGGGAAGATGGTCTGTTTGGATGTGAACAGGATATCCGTAGATGATGTCGCAGAAATGTTTTAGGGACCAGACCACGGCAAGGGCTTCCCAGTGAGTTACACTGTAATTCTTTTTTGCGGAGTTTAGCACACGGCTAGCATAGGCAATGACACGTTTCTTTCCTTCGGAGTCATATTGCATGAGAACAGCACCTAGGCCTACTCCGGAAGCATCAGTACAGAGAAGAAATGGTTTGGAATAATCAGGGAATGCCAAAACTGGTGACTGTGCTAGAACAGTTTTCAGTGTTGTGAATGCGGTTGCCTGTTCATCAGCCCACACAAAAGATGCATCCTTCTTTAGCAATTTTGTTAACGGCGCAGCTATCTGGGTGTACCCTTTAATGAACCTTCTATAATACCCACTGAGACCGAGGAATCTGCGTACAGCGTCGGTGTTAGTTGGAGTTGGGAAATTCGTCACGGCTCTAACCTTGTCATCTGATGTATGAATTCCGTGGGCATCAACAACATGTCCTAGGAATTGGAGTTTCTTACGTAAAAAATCACACTTTGATAGTTTGATCTTAAGTCCAGCTTGTTTGAGTCTACTGAACACTTCGGCCAATTTTTCTGTGTTCCTCCACCAAGTGACTAGCGATTATGACATCATCTAGATAAGCAAAAACTGAGTGACCTATCATGCCGGCAAAAACTGTATGAATTAGTCACATGAATGCTGATGGTGCATTTCTCAAACCGAATGGAAGTCTACGGAATTGGTAATGTCCGGATGGAGTACTGAAGGCAGTGATAGGACGAGATGATTCTTCCATCTCGACCTGCCAGTAGCCACTTAAAAGATCTAGGGAGGAAAAAACACAATTGTTTTCGCCTAAGGATTCCAGCAAATTAGTGAGTACAGGAACTGGAAATCTGTCCGGGACAGTCAGTGCATTCATGCGTCTGTAATCTATGACTGGTCGTAACTCACCACCTTTCTTTGGAACCAGAAATAGTGGGCTGTTCCACGGGCTATCAGTGTTCAATGATCTCATTATCCAACATCGGTAGAGAGGTGGCTTGTAGTCCTAACGGACCAGAGTTCAAATCCCGCTGGGGCAGGGAACAGTTTAAGGATTTGAATTTCATAAAAATCATACTTTACTGATCCACCAGAAGACCCGCCGACATGTCGTAAAAATACCCCCGCTAATACCAATACACCAATCATGTATGAGACAGCCCTAGCATGTATTCAGTATGGACGGTGGGTGTTAGCGCCGAAATGGTGACATGTAGAGGTGTGCGGTACGTAGGAGGGCTACTGGGCCTTGAAAGCAGGCTGAGAAGCCTATGCCCAGAGTCGGACACATAAAAAAAAAAAAAAATGTCCTGAATAAGACAATCGGCTTGTTGACGTTGGCTATGTGGTAAACGGTAGACAAGTATATATACTGGCTGAGCTCCAGGCTGTACTGTAATATTATGCTTTACCAAATTTGTCTTACCCATATTCTCACCGGGTAGGGCTACTACTTGGTGATAGTCTCGCAAGAGATTAATTAATTGATGTCGGTGTTCCAGGAAATCACTTTGTTTCACATGAGATTCAAGATTAGATGGAATATTGGTGGACTGAGCAATTGAGCACACATCAGCAGCAGGGTATGGGAAATCCTGACACACATGTACGGCTGCTGGGTATACCAAGAAATCGCCAATCTGAGTTCCCGTTCGTAAGGTGAAAGCGGCGTTTGTTGTGTTTGCACTGTACAAGTAGCATAAAAACGCCTACTCATAAGCTAAGCCATTCATACAACATGTCTCAGGTAAGGTTAGTACATTCACTCCTGCTTTCGCACCCACAACACGAACAGAGACTTTGGTAAACTTGTGCGGCAACAAAATTGTGCACTGATTTGTTACGGCACGTCTTATCTCTGCGTGTTGTAAAACATCAATCACACTATCTGAGGTAGTTAAATGAGACGTGTCCGAGTCGGCAAGTGTGCCACTTTCAGAGGGGTTGATACGATCTATAATTGAATGCTCAGAGGATGTAGTACTAGATGGTAGTGTACTTGGCTGTTCAGGTAACGGCGTATTTGGTTACTCTTGAGTATACTGTTGGAATCATGTGAGACTTAAGAACTGAGTCTGTTTGGGAAAGTACCAGACATGGATATTCCATACTAGATATTGGGAAACCATTGACATGTATACAACGAGAAGTAGGGAGGAGAGCAATAGCTTCATGGGCCATTGTCGAAAAGCCAATAAGAGTGTCCGCTGGATACTTAAGATCATTAGTGACATGAAACTCTACGTCAAAAGGACTTAAGGCTTTATCAAGTTACACTTCTAGTGTGATCTTTCCTTTGACCTGAAGTTCTGAGCCATCCACACCGCATGGGCGAATGTCAGGTGGTTCGAGGAGCCCAACTCTTTTAGTTATTTTCCTGATGTTGTTTAAAGAGGTATCTGAGATTAGATTTACCATAGATCCGCTGTCCATAAAGAAAGAGCTTTGTACCCCTTCGCTCCATCCTAGAATGACTAAGCCTAAAGATGTTATAGGTCCTACCTGACGAATGGGGAGTTGATTTTCTGTTACCTTATTTTCAGACACCGGCGGATCTTCCGCTGTTAGGTTACATTTCTCCAATCCGAGCGCTCGTCCTCCCCCGACTGACGGCTCTTAAGGTAATGACACTCGTCCGTGGAGTGAGTTGTGCTATTCTTATGGTACTTGCAAGTTAGACGTCGGGACCGCGAAGGTGCGCGCGGGCGTTCCTGTGAGCGAAAACGTCTTTCTTTGTGTGCACAGCTAGATTCTCGATGACCTACATTCCTGCAGTGCCAGCACACAATTGAGGATTGTTTGCTTTGTCGCAGAGTTGAATTGTCACGACCGCTAGAAGGTGAACGATAGTGTGAGTGAGACCGATTACTAGGTTTGGTTCTTGTAGTTGGCCACGAACGAGAGGGATCAGATGAAGTAATGCTGGTGTGTAGTACTCTCGCAGTACCACCTGTAGAGGGAGAGGGTGAACTGTAAGAATCGATCTGACGAGTGAAGTCTGTTCCTGACTTTTCAACGATTGTCTTACTAATATCCATTATTTTGTCTCCTGGGTTAAAGGCAACTTGTAGTGCTATTTGTTTTCTGGAGTCTGAAAGCCAATTGAGAAATCTAAAGTAACCGAACAAGTTAGCAAAATTATTTAATGTAATCATGATCTCCCCGTTGTGTTGTGTTACCCACTGAGTATCACGGAATAATTGGCGCAACTCTGAACTCGTCGCCCTCATAGTAGCGGCTGCCTCAATTACATTTGCATATTGGGGAGGTACAGACGTCGGAATAATTTCGTTTCCTTTTCCGTGGACTAAGGTGTTTGTAACACCGCTCGATGGAGAGGTATCCCCTTCCCCTCCCTTCCTCATAGCTCCACACTCCCACCCAACCCCCCCAATTTTCTCTCCGACCCCATAACTCTACTCGGTACCCTCCATACTCTCGCTCACAGCCAGCTAGGGGTTTCTGTACTTCAAGCACCTCTCTGATTACGTGTAGTCCGAACAACTAATAAAGGGATAGTACAGTATATATCATAAACCAAGTTAGGAAAAGATTTACTACATACAGAGAGAGAGAGAGAGAGAGAGAGAGAGAGAGAGTTAAAAGACAGGGAGCGACAGGCGGAGAGGGAGAACGAGTGGAGAAATGAGGAATGAGAGGGCAGTTACGGAGAAAATAAAGAGGGGAGAGGCAAGGAGAGAACAACGAGAGTTAAGAAAAGAGACAGAGAGTGAGAAGAGATAGAGAGAGGTGAAATGAGATACAAGCAGTGTGAAAGGGAAAGAGAAAAGGGAGATTTGAATCGGAAGGCCGGGAGACAGGGAAGTAGAGACAAAAGGGGAGACAGCTGAGAGAAAATGGGAATGGAGCAAATACAGAAACAGGGATAACAAAAGAAGAAAGTGGGAAAGAGAGCTACGGAACGGAATATTGAGAACGATAATGAGGAAAATTAGAAAAGAAGGCAATGTAACAAGGAGAAGGAAAAAAGTGTGTTACTCTGGCAAGGACGCAGGGATAGAACTAAGCAGGATAAAACGAAAGCATTGAGACTGAGTAAAACGAATGTAACATTCAAGTAAAAAGGGAGGGAGAGAAACAGAGAAATTAGAGAAATTTGCGGAGAGAAAGTAGAGATTAGGGGGGAAGAAAATAGGTTAATTTTTAGGGCAAGAAAAAGGAGGGATATGTTAAGAAGGGAAGACAAGGGAAGGGACAGGGAGGGAGGAAGGGAGGGAATGACAGTGGGAAGAGCGGAATGGAAGAAGAGATTTCGGGTGACAGGGAGAGACGGAGAAAGGAGAGAGAAAAAGGAGCATGCAGTTATTACTGAGGAAAGAAAACAGTGAAGGAAATGGATTTAGTACAAGTAAAGAAATACGGAGAGTAATGAAAAAAAGAAGAAGTAACATGTAACAGATGTAAAAAGTAAGACAAAGTTATGACACAGGGAGGGAGAAAGAAGAGTGAAGTAAGGAGGGAGTGACAGAGGGGAAGAGACGAAGGAAAGGAAAGAGAGGGAAGAAGGTAGGGACTGAGCAGATTGCTATAAAAAGGGGAAGGAGGGAAAAGGAAACTGGGGATGACACAAAGGGTCCAGAGAGAGAGAGAGGGAGAGGGAGGGGCAGTACACAGACAGGTCGACAAATGTTCAGAAAGTGTGTGTGTGTGTGTGTGTGTGTGTGTGTGTGTGTGTGTGTGTGTGTGTGTGTGTGTGTGTGTGTGTGTGTGTGTGTGTGTGTGTGTGTGTGTGTGTGTGTGTGTGTGTGTGCTTCCGTCCCTGCGTCACTTCTATAACATTGTTCCATTTTTTCACCTGTTTTCCTCTTCTCTGCTTCAGTTTCTCCTCTCACTCACTTTTTTTTTTATCAGCATTTCTCCTGATTGTTCTTACCATTCCAAGTCTCTCTCTCTCTCTCTCTCTCTCTCTCTCTCTCTCTCTGTAGGAATAAAATAAAGAGATTGTTCCCACAGTCTATATCTCCTTAATACGCCACTTCCTCAGTTACTGTGGAATTTTGGTCGACATACATCGACTTAAAAAGAGTTCAGGAGACTAAGGTATCAGGTTCGCCTGAGGACTGTGGGACTTTTTTAGTACAAACTCGTAGACTACGAGTGTTTAAAATCTGAATGGGTTTCACAATCGTTACATAGAAAGTTGCTTACTCTTAACACGGACTCGGCACACAACCATGGTTGGAAGCTATAAATGAAAAAAAATTACCAGCAGAATTGCGTGAACACTTTTTCACGTGCAAGATCAGCTCCACATGGAACTGACTCAACATGGACGTTGTTAACACTACAGTAGAGAAGTTTAAGGGATTCATCGGCAGGATCTTACGGTAGAATAAACGTGAACTGGATATGCATTCCCAGGCATACAAGAAGTATCTCCACGGTATGGGCTGCATAGTCATTATGATCCTAACTTTTTCTTGTAATTCCTGTGTGTGTGTGTGTGTGTGTGTGTGTGTATGTGTGTGTGTGTGTGTGTGTGTGTGTGTGTGTGTGTGTGTGTGTGTGTGTGTGTGTGTGTGAGAGAGAGAGAGAGAGAGAGTGTGTCTACTATCGCAACATTTAATCACAGCAGATTTATTCTCTCTCTCTCTCTCTCTCTCTCTTTCTCTCTTTGTGTGTGTGTGTGTGTGTGTGTGTGTGTGTGTGTGTGTGTGTGTGTGTGTGTGTGTAAAAGAGGTGTCTGCTACCGCATTATTTAATCACAAGAGACTAATTCTATGTGTGTGTGTGTGTGTGTGTGTGTGTGTGTGTGTGTGTGTGTGTGTGTAAAAGAGGTGTCTACCACCGCAACATTTTATCTATCTATCTATCTATAGCCCGACGCCCTAATCCCGCAAAGGGTGGCCGCAGGCAAAACGCCTCCAAGTCGCTCTGTCACCCACCATTTGACTACCCTCCCCCCAACTCACCCCCCCCTCCCTCATATACCTCTCAACTCCATCCCTCCACCTCATCCTCGGTCTACCTCTCCCTCTCCCTCCCTCCACCTCACCTACATACACCCTCTTAGTCAGTCTTTCATTCTCCATTCTCTTCACATGTCCAAACCACTTCAGTGTATTTCTCCTAATTGTCTCTGATGGTTCTGTAGCTATTTCTTCTACTGATAAAGCAGATCTCATCGCACAGACTTTCTCCTCAAATTCCACCTTAGACGATTCCGGTGCTGTTCCTCCATCACTTCCCCCCTCTGACTTCCTCATGGCTGACATTAAAATTTCTTCAGTTGATGTAGTTTCTGCCATCACTGGCCTCAGTACTAACAAGGCATATGGGCCTGATGGGGTCCCTCCTGTTGTTCTCAAGAACTGTGCTTCTGTGCTTACACCCTGCCTAGGTAAACTCATTCGCCTTTGTCTGTCAACTTGTACCTTTCCTTCTTGCTGGAAGTTTGCTCTCATTCAGCCAGTCCCAAAGAAGGGTGACCACTCCCAACCCTCCAACTATCGTCCAATTGCTTTAACGTCCTGTATTTCAAAAGTTTTCGAGTCAATTCTCAATAAAAAAATTTTAAGGCATCTTTCCTATCACAACCTTCTTTCCGATCGTCAGTACGGGTTCCGTCAGGGACGCTCCACTGGCGATCTTCTCACTTACCTTTCAGACTCCTGGTCATCCTCCTTTCGGGACTTTGGCCAAAGCTTTGCCATTGCTCTTGACATCTCAAAGGCTTTCGATCGAGTCTGGCATAAATCTTTAATTTCCAAACTGCCCTCCTACGGTTTCTATCCTTCTATCTGTGCCTTCATCGCTAGCTTCCTTTCTGGTCGTTCTATAGCCGCAGTTGTAGACGGCCATCGTTCTTCTCCTAGATCTATCAACAGTGGTGTTCCTCAGGGCTCTGTCCTATCACCAACTCTCTTCCTTTTATACATCAATGATCTTCTAAGCTGTACATCTAACCCTATCCACTCATACGCTGATGACTCCACCCTTCACCTTTCCATTCGGTTCCCGCAACGCCCATCTCAACAGTTACTTCAACAAACAAGGGATGAGGCTATGGCACTCCTAATGTCTGACTTGGCTCGTATCTCTGACTGGGGTAAAAATAATATGGTTGTTTTTAATGCATCTAAGACTCAGTTCTTACACCTATCAACCCGTCAAATCTTCCACAGGTATACCCACTAATGTTTAATAATATTCAGCTTAATCCTGCATCATCCTTGAACATGCTTGGGGTTTCATTTACTCGGGACTTATCTTGGAAAGATCATATTACATCTCTTGTAAAATCTGCTTCCAAGAGTTTGGGTGTGCTAAGCCGACTCCGCTCTTTCTTTACCCCTGCACAATTGTTGACTCTATACAGGGGTTTTATCCGCCCCTGTGTGGAATACAACTCTCACGTGTGGGGACGCTCCCCACATACAGCTCTTCTTAATAGGGTAGAGTCAAAGGCTTTTTGTCTCATTAACTCTCCTCCTCTTACTGACTCCCTTCAACCTCTGTCTCTTCGCCGCACTTTTGCATCTTTATCTCTTTTCTATCGCTACTTTAATGGTCACTGCTCCTCTGAACTGTCTGCTTGCATTCCTCCACCTCTACGACGGGCGCGTAGCACCCGTCTGGCAGCAAACTCTCATCCCTTTTCTGTCCAACTCTTTAATGCAAGAGTTAACCGTTACTCCCAGTCTTTCATTTATGCAACAGGTCAGCTCTGGAACTGTCTCCCTCTGTCTGTATTTCCTGCTGCCTATGATCTCCAGTCTTTCAAACGCAGTGTGTCCAGGCATCTCAAAATGATCAGATCTTGAATTTGGCTCTCTATTGTATTTTGTTTTTCTCTTGGAGGGAACTGTTACTGCGGGCTCATGGCCTTTGGTTCCTTCTTCCTGGCATAAAAAAAAAAATCCACATCCACCCCACAGCGTTCCTTCACTTCTTCATTCGTCAACCTGTCCCTCCACGTCACTTCACATGCTCCCCTCAAGTAACTCATTTCCACTGCTCTCACTCCTGACTTGTTCCCCTCTTGCAAGATCCATGCCTCGCTTCCATACGTCAGGGTAGGGATCAATACTATCATGCAGTGACTCCTTAACTTCCATACTCACCTCCCTATTTTTCATCACTGCTTTCAGTGTATCAACAACCTTCCTTCCCTGCTGTACCCTTTCACGCACTTCTTCCCCCAAAGTTCCATCCTTACTCATGACACTACCCAAGTATTTGAATGCACTCACATTCTCCATATCCTCACCATCCTACCTCACTGCAGACTCTGTGACTTCATTCCTCTCAAACACCATAACTTTACTTTTGTTTACTTTAACTTTCGGATTCCTCCTCCTACACACTGTCCCAAATTCATTCACCAAACCTTGCAACTCCCATTCATCTTCACTCAACAGTACTGTATCATCAGCAAACAGCAACACCGGAAGCTTCCAAATCTCACCCTCATTCATTAGACCCACCCCCACATTCACTGCCCTACCCTGCACCTCCTTTACAACCCCATCCATGTATATATTAAACAGCCATGGAGACATCACACAACCCTGTTTCAGTCCCACATTGAGATCAAAGAACTCACTCAGCTCACCATCCACTCGCACCGTAGCCCTAGCTCCCTCGTACATACTCTTCACAGCACTCAACAATTTCCCCTCCACTCCATATATTCTTAATACCCTCCACATACCTTGCCTATCTATTCTGTCATAAGCTTTCTCCAAGTCCATGAAGGCAGCATACACTTTCCTTCCCTTCTCTAGATACTTCTCCACTAAACATCTTAGAACAAATATCTGATCTACACACCCTTCTTCCTTCCTAAATCCCCCTTGTTCTTCTCCAACTAGCTCCTCTGTCATATGCCTAACCCTATCAATGAGTATTCTACCATATATTTTACCAGTCACACTAAGTAGGCAAATACCCCTATGGTTACCACATACTTCTCTCTCCCCTTTTCCTTTGTATAAAGGAACAATTATACCTGATTTCCAGTCCTCTGGAACCCTTCCCTCTTCCCAAGCCAATCTACACAACTTCCATATCCACTCCACAACAATCTCACCCCCATACCTAAGCATTTCACCACACACTCCATCAATTCCTGGGGCCTTTCCCAACTTAATCTTCTTCATCGCTTCCACTACTTCCGCCCTACTGATCTCTTCCTCCCTCCTCTCACCTCTTCTTCTCCCAGCCATTCCCCAACCACTTATACTCGCACTGCTCTCACTCTCTACATTCAACAAATCCTCAAAGTGCTCCTTCCATCTCCTCAGTTTCTCTCTCTTCTCCACCAACAATCTATTATTCCTATCTTTCACTCCCCTACTATTTCCCCTTTCACACTGTCTTACTTTCTTTACCTCCTTCCAAAACAATTTCTTACTCTCCCTCCATTTCACACTCAGATTCCTCCCAAACTCTTCATCCACTTTCTTTTTACCCTCCTTCACCAGTCTCTTAACCTCCCTTCTCCTGCTCACATATACCTCTCTCTTCTCTCTCTCATCTTCTCCCCTACCTCTACTCGCTAACCATTCACTATATGCCTTCTTCTTTTGTTCCACAGCTCGTTTAACCTCATCATTCCACCATGCTGTCCCTTGCACACCCTTGCATCTCCTCCTCACTCCACAAACCGCCTCACACACTGCGCCTATCTCTTCTGTGAATATCTTACATACGTCTTCCACCTCTTCCATCTGCTCTAGCTCATACCTTCCCAATCTTTCTTCCACTATGCTCTTATACTCTGTCATTTTCTCACTACCTTGCAATTTCTCCACTCTTCTCACAGGAGTTGCTTCCTCCTGTCTTCCCCTTCGTCTCCTCAACCACTTTCTTTGCAGCTCTACCTTGGCCATCACTAAGTGATGGTCCGAGACTCCATTCCCCCACGCTCTCCACACTCTTGCATCCAACACTTGTCTTCTCATTCGCTCATCCACACACACGTAGTCTATCATTGCCTTTCGTTCAACAAGTTCACCATCCATTCTCCTCATTACTCTTCATGTATACCGGTGGATCATCTTATGCCGAAAGTAGGTGTTGGCTATTGCCAACCCTTACAAGCACAGATGTCCACCAAAGCACTTCCAATCCCATCTACGTCAGCTGGCACACCCCACTGACCAACCACTCCATCCACTCGTACATTCCCAACTTTGCCATTCATGTCTCCAATCAACAGCACTCTCTCGCTCCTCTCAAACTTGTCCATACACGCTTCTACACTCGCCCAAAACTCATCTTTCACTCTTGGCACTCGATCCTCTGTCAGGGCATACACACATACAATCGTCCACGCTTGTATACCTACTTTCATCCTCACCCATACTATCCTTGCACCCACTGTTCCATACTCTCTTATATTCTCCTTCCACTTCTTGCTTATCATCAGACATACTCCCTCTCTTGCCCTCTCATTTTCATTGACTCCCGGACATATACCTAAACCATATTCCCATTCTCTCACCCTTTCACCTTACCATTTAGTTTCAGTCAATCCACATATATCCACTTTTGCATCCTCAAGCACCTGAACAATCTCTCTCTCTTTCACTTCATCATTCACTCCTCTCACATTCCACGTTCCCACCCTAAGAATGTCCATTGTCCGTTCCTTAGTCGTCAACGTATGGTCCGTCCGGGTCCGAGGCGCTTTATTCGCTTTTTTAGTTAGTTCTTTTTACTGGGTGGGGCACTAACCCACCACCAACCCTTTTAGTCGCCTCGTACGACAAGCAGGGATACTGGGGGAGTATTCTTGAAACCCCCCCCTACCCCAGGGGTTTATGATATATATTAGTTATTCGGACTACACGTAATCAGAGAGGTGCTTGAAGTACAGAAACCCCTAGTTGGCTGTGAGCGAGAGTATGGAGGGTACCGATGGAGTCATGGGGTCGGAGAGAAAATTGGGGGGGTTGGGTGGGAGTGTGGGACTGAGGAAGGGAGGGGGAGGGGATACCTCTCCATCGAGCAGTGTTACAAACACGGAAAAGGAAACGAACTTATTCCGACGTCTGTACCTTCATGTCTTCCTGCATTTGCTTGAGGAGATTAGTTAATCCTATAAGGGATGCAGAATTGGAATGTTGGCAACAATATTGAATAAGCCGTTGGCGAAACGCGTCAAACGTTTTGCAATCTTCGAAGTGCCCCGCACGAATAGCGGCTCCTATTAATGATCTGCCATGATGGAGTGGACTGAGAAGATATGAAACTTTCAAGGGTTCAGTTACGATCTGGCGATTAAGAATGTCGTTTTCGACCTCTCTGAGGAAATCGTAAATCGAAACAGTACTATCCTCTCCTGTAAATTTGGGTCTATTCACATCATCCAAATATATGGATTGGGGAGGTGGAGGGTTCTGAGTCGCCGTCGTAGGAAGAGGGTGAGACCGCGAAGGTGAGGAAGTAGGCACGGTAGTGAACCGAGACGGTGTGTGGGAAGTGTCGTGGCGGTAGTGGTGTGTGTATGTGTAGTAGTAGGGAGGGATAAAGACTGTGGAAAAGACTGAGTGGTTTCAGGAGAATCAGTTGGAGAAGATGATAGAGTATCTGGTGTTAATATATCTGGATTTAGGGTAGGAGTAACAGGAGTAGTAGAAACAGGTAGGGAACTTACAGTTGGTTTGGTATAAGATCTGCCACTACGAAGATTTACATTATCACTACATACAGCGTTATCTGTGTTACCATCAGGTTCAATAGGTGAGAGATCTACCCTTTTAAAAAAGAACATTAACAGACTAGCAAATAAGCAAATGAAAGTAAATGAACAAATGGATGAATAAATGAGAATGAATAAATAAAAATATTTGTAATCTGTGAAGAAATGATTTGTATACAATGAATATGAGTGAAAATGAATGCGTTATTTACAGCTGAGTATGGGAGAAAATGGGATGAACTAGGAGTGAGTGAACAAAAAATTCTGACTGCATGAAAAATGAGGGACCAGAATGCAATGAATGGATAAGAGTAAATGGTGAAAATATCACAATCTATAGAGACAGCTTGGCTTCTCTGCAGAAAGGGATTAAGGTTAATCAATGTGATGGAATGAGGAATTGCATGAAAATGCAGGTAGGAAATACTTGTAGTAAGATGCGATCCGTGCCGAGGTTGGATAAAAAGTGAGGCTCTCGTCTCGTCGTGATTGGGTGGAAGTGTCCGTGACGTCACTGGGTGGCGGCTCTCCACTGGGCGGAACGAGAAGCTGATAGGAGCAGGAGACTGTGACGTAGCTCGGAGTGAGTGGCCACGCTCCCTGGGTGACGTCGGTGTATGTGGTGGGTGGGGAAAACGATGACGTAACGGCGTCGGGCGGCGGTTGGGGGCTGCTTCCTGGAGTGGGGTCTGAGGTGGAGTTTGAGGGGGCTGATACTAACCCTTACAGCAGGCTGGACAGGAACACACGACTGGCAGGCAAATGCAGATTGTAGGTTGATAGAAGCAAGAGCCTTACGTGGCTGTACATGTAGTGGCGTGGTGATAGGTGGGGTGTTAATGTGGAGGAAATTCCCAAAATTACATCAGGCTGCTAGAACGATTCCACACCAAGACTGCAAACAGGGCTGGAGGCCAGGGCAGAGGTAGACTGTGTCACCATGGGAAGAACAGCAGCAGCAGTAGCGTGGCAAGACAGACACAGCTAAACCGGCCCACAAAAGACGTAAACCACTATAATCCCACTCGCTTTCCGCCAAATGTTAATGCTGTCAATGCCCCGCTTTACGCCACTTGCAGGTGAAGGTAAAGTCTTGTAGTAGTTTTCTGACAATATATTAAACACCGTCTTGAATCAATATACAGCAACACCGGACAGCATCCGTGTCCATCCCCAGACCCGTACAGACAGCTACTGATCGCCGGCTTTCTCAGGCTAGACCGGCAGTGCGACTACGGACGTCATGACTCATTCAAAACATAAGTGCTCTCAGATATAACACTGGGCTGTGACGCCCTACATGGATTCTACTTACAACTACTTACATACTTTATTTACATACTATACAGTATAATATTTACAAAAAGGTTACAAACACATATACTTACATATATACAGTACATAGACACCTTCATACACATACACACACACACACACACACACACATATATATATATATATATATATATATATATATAGTGACTTTTATTCTTATCTTTATATATACTGTATATATATATATATATATATATATATATATATATATATATATATATATATATATATATAGTGACTTATTCTTATCTTTATATATATATATATATATATATATATATATATATATATATATATATATATATATATATATATAGACTTTTATTCTTATCTTTGTATTTTATTTTATCTTTTTTTTCCTTGTTCTGTTTCTTCTGTATTTCATAACTTTGAAAAAAATACCGAACCTAACAATCCTGAAGCTAATAAACCTAACAGACAAAAATCGCTAACCTATACTTGATAGCTAAACCTACAGTACACTAATGGTAAAAATACCTTGACCAAGAGAACACCACTGACTGCAGATATGTAAAGGCTTTCTACCTTACATACCTGCACTCATCACCTGGTGACTGTCAGTCGAGGCACAAACCAATACAGGGGACATCAGTATATGATTGAGAACCAGAGGAGTCAGGAACATTTCCTCATACGTCAGCTGTCGGCCCTAATTAGGACAACTTATACAAGATGTATAAAGTGTATACATAATATGCACAGAAAGTGAAGTACCTCGCCCAACAGACCACCATCGACTGAAAATGTCCATTACTTTTCTATATTGCACACTTGTGCTGATCAACTGGTGACTGTCAGGCGAGGAACGTGGTCGAATATTATAGTCGCGGCGCGCGACTCTGAGGTTATTATCGTGCCCTGGCAACCTATCATTCAAAAGTGTGTCTGATTTCGTGTATAATATGAGACTCATGTGATTTGTTTATAATATGTTGTGTATAATAATATTCGTACATAATATATTCGTGCATAATAATATGATTCGTGAATCATATCATACGAAATCGGACGCACTTTTGAATGGTAGGTTGCCAGGGTACGATAATGACAACCTCAGAGTTGTGCGCTGCGACTTTTTTATAGAAATAAATCAGGCTGAAACAGGAACTATTTCAAATACGTCAACTGTCCACCCTAAGTTAGTAATACAATATATACGTATTTACAGTCGATAAAAACCATAACCATACTGTAAAAAAGTTATATCACTCTGATCAGTCCAGTCTCTCTCAAGAAAGCCATCAATTTACCAGTCATAACAATATCCCTATCACCCAGGATGGTGGAAAAGGTGAAGGGGACGTCTGCTGCTCCGCATTTTGTAAGTGAAGCACGTTCACAAATACATCGTTGACAGTGGAGGATGATATGACTGATAGATAACACCGCTTCACAGATATCACAGTGTGGTGTGAAGCATCTTTCAATATATGGTTTCATGTGAGTAAAAACAGTACTGTTTAACCGCAAACGTGCCAACACTTTATCTTCCAGGCGACTGGGAGGGTTGGCAGTATCCCAGTCGCCCAGGCACGGCTTGCATGTTGGAATATCTAGTCTGGTTCACTGACCTTGCCATAAAAAATTTATTAATTTCTCTCTAAGAGAAAGACTCGACCATAGATCACGAGGAACGCCCCAAGTCTTCTCGAGCTCCACAGCCAACTTTGCAAGTAAGTCAGCCTGCTCATTGCTGTAGATACGACAATGACCAGTCACCCAGATCAGATTGAAGGACTTGCCGCACAAATGCAATTTATTAACAGTGCGGCCCTGGATCTCATTAGAATCCGTAGTTCAAGAAGTAATTGCCTGAAGGGCTGATTTTGAATTTGAAATTATTATAAACGAGTTATGCCTTGAATGTAGAGCATAGTATATGGCTTTATCAATCGCAGAAAGTTCAGAGGTAAACACAGATGCTTGAGTTGGCAACCGATACCTGAGGGAACATTCAGTCGACCACACACTTGCACCCACACATTCACTCAACTTGGAGCTATCGGTGTACAATTGGTGGGACCCCAAGTGACGTACAATGTTGTTATGAAACAAATGGTGGACCTCCGCCTCTGGCGCCTTGGTCTTTGGTGCTGGGAGCCATGAAACATCAATGGCAAAGCTGGGTGCCTCACAAGGCGCAATATTTTTTGACTCCAACATGTCACTGAGGTCCACACCAAGCTCCTGAATAAGTGGTGGTGAACTGAAAGTGGCTGACGAACCTCCTCATAAGATGGTGGTATTGATGCAAGGGGGTACAGGCCGCACTACCGGTATTACTTTTTCTAATTGTCTTTACACCGTAGGACAGGGCCAGATGGTGTCAGCGAATAAGGAGGAGAGGCACATTCGTCTCCACTTCCATATGAGCTACACAGGTACACCTGACTGCTCCAAGACACATTCGCAAACATTTATTCTGCTACACATCCAACCTTCTCAAAGTGGCATCGGATGCCGAGCCATACATCTGTGTGCCATAGTCTGGCTTGGATCTAATAAGGGACTTATACACCATTAATAAAGATTTTCTGTCGGCACCCCAAGTAGTACCCACTAGGTACTCAAGGACATGAAAAGCATCAACGTGAAGTTTAAAATTCAATCCTCGATTAAAGTGGAGGCCCAAAACTTTACAGAATTTTGAAAGGGTACTGCCTGATTATCCAAAGTTTAACGCAGATCGGGGACGTTACAATTAGTGAAGACTGCAACGGGACACTTAGGGACGGAAAACTTAAATCCCCACTGCAAGGCCCAATGGTGGACAGAGTCAAGGGTTGGTTGAATCTGTCCAGCTGAAAATTGCGCATTATGGGAAGAGTGCCATACTTCAGTCGTCAGCGTAGAGTGAGTATTTAGGATTTCTTGGGATGGGAGCTAATGACAGAATAGCACTGATCATAATACTAAATAAAGTGGGACTAAGCACACTTCCCTGAGGCACCCCATTTTCCTGGATAAATATATCCGACGTTAAGTTACGGGGTAATTAGACAGAGAAAGTTCTGTCCCTTAAGAAACTGGAAATAAAAATAGGCCAATTACCTCTTAAACCATAAGCATACAGCTTCATTAGTATGCTGTGTCGCCATGTCATGTCATAGGCTTTGTGGATGTCCAAGAATACCCCTATCATTTATCTTTGTTGGCAAATGCCTCTGAAATGCAATGCATTAAATTCATTAAATGATCTAGTGAACTTCGGTATTTATGGAAGCCACACTGCTTATCATTTAACAAATCCTTCGAGTCTAAAACAAAAAGAAGCCTATTATTAACCATTCAGTCCACCACTTTACATAGGCAAGAAGTCAACACAATAGGACAAAATGAAGTGGGATTCATAAGACGACCAGCCTCTTTGGGTATCAGTATAACATGCGCAAAGTGCCATGAGTCTGAGAACGTTCGGGACGCCCAAAGCTCATTTTACGAATACAGTGCTAAAAACTTGATCAGATTGTCCTGATTAAGATGCTGGATCATACTATATGTGATGGTGTCTGGTCCAGGACAGGTATCTTTACAGGATTTAAGAGTAAGGAGCACTTCATCTAGCGTAAACTCTTGGTTGTACGGGGAGTCTATGATTTCACCCAAAGTCTATTAACTGTAGCCCAGCAGCGTGTTTATGATGCTGGAAACGCAGGTCATAATTGACTGAGCTACTTACATGAGAAAAACTCCTGGAAGGGATGGTAGCTATGTTCACAGGACAATTGTAGATGGAATTATTCACCTGCAGGGTGATAACAGGGATGTAAGGATGTTCATTATTTAATATTTTAATAGTGGACCAGACTCTGCTGAATGGAGTAGATCGATTCACAATGGACATAAAAGACCGCCAGGAGTCAGGTTTAGCCTTTTGAATAATTTTTCTTGCCTCAGCCTGTGCCTGTTTGCTTGCAGTAAAGTTTTCCTCAGTAGGCTATCAAAAAGCCGGTATCTCCTATTGCATTTCCTTAATACTTGTCAGCAATCCGGCGTCCACCAATGATCTCTGTGCTTCACATGTACTGTAAATGTCCTGGAAATAGCAGCCTCAGCCCCGTGTAATATGGAATTGATTAAATTTTCGACCTTAACATCTATGGTCTCCCCAGATATAATTAAATTGGCGATCCTTGAGAAGGATCCCCAATGCGCTTTCTTATAGTTAAATTTTGGGGGTGGAGGGTCCAAAAAAATGTTGTGTTTATAAGAAAGACAGATGGGTAAATGATCACTTCCCAAGGAATCGTCATAAAGGTCCCACGAGAAATCTTGATGTATACCTGGGAGGCCTGAGATAAGTCAATAGCCGAAGAGTTACCAATACAACTATCTACACGAGTCGCTCTACCATCGTTCAGAAATCTGAGGTTGGACTGTATTATTAGGTCGGCTACTTGCTCCCCACGACCATCCACCCTCAAGCTACCCCACTGATAGTAATGGGTATTAAAGTTGCCCAACATTAACTTATTCCCAGGAAGATGTTCAAATGTGATGTTTATCTGTAGTTTATTTTTGCTGTTATCCGACGATATTATTCGGCTTCGGAGAATATTGCAGTGGTCATGAGATTAATGACGATTATATCTTAACCCTGCAGTTCGAAATGTTTTTTAAGAAAAATCAGATGTTCTGAGGATAGAAAGAATAATGTGTAATTTGCATCGCAGTATGAAGGTCTCCACATCCTTAGCCATGATCTTACCTCTTCAAACCAGTTACATTTTATTTCATTGTTTCTGTCTTCTGACGATTTTTTTCCAGCTTATAAGAGACGCGGAATTGAGGTAGTTAGATATGCATCTGTCATTAACCATTTCACCACTTGATTTCAATTCGAATTTGAATAAAATCGTGTGGAGATACAAAGAACAAAATACAATATAGTCATATCATGTGGTTAATCACTTCACGCTGATGACGTATAGGTTATTCTTGCTGCCTTCAGATGATACTGTTCATCTAAGACCCATACAAGTAGAGGGCTTATAATGCCGTCAGTAGCTAATGCGTTCAGTACCGGGGATTTTTCCTTACCTGAATTAACGTATCCTGGGCCACTGTTGTTAACGACAACTACATAAATCGCATGCAAACGGTTAACATGATCAGAGTTAATTAATATTCTTTCCTAAACCTTATTCTCATAACCCCAACAGACAGAGTAGGGGAGACTTTACAAACAACAGAAGTTAGGTATAACCTTCATCAATCTTTTACTGCAGCAAATTTCAGCTAAACAAAAAATATTTTGCATACACCAAGAATAAAATTTAAAATAAAACTGAAGGACTACCATCCCAATTTAGACCATATCCTGACCTATTAACTCTTCATTCGGGTGATATAGTCACTTTATTTTTGCTACCTCCAGAAAACTTTGTTCACCTTAAGGAATTCTTTTTGTGGTGAAAAGGTAAATGAAGGATGTAGATAGATACAGATAGACAGACATATACAGTATATACATGTCTATATACATGTCCATATTTTATATATATATATATATATATATATATATATATATATATATATATATATATATATATATATATATATATACACGAGTATATATCCCCTCTAACTTGAAGCAAGTCTCTCAGGCTAAATAAAGTGAGATCTTGACGTCTGGTCGGAACAGAAATAAACTATAATAGACGTTCTTGTACTCCACTGTTTAAAAGCCTTAAGTAGACTACACCTTACCCTACCTTGCCACATTAAATGGTATGTTGAGTGCAGTCATTAGGAGATCCGAGAAGGCAAGGTTGGCGAGCAGTGTGTGTGTGAGTGTGTGCAGCCTACGCGTGCGCACCACCACGTGACACACCAGCACGTTGCCGAACACAGACACGCAGATGATGAGTGTGTAAGCCACCAGGATCAGTGCCAGGCGACCAGGGTCATCACGCTGCCGCACCACCGAGCTGAGATCCACTGTGGACAATATTACGGCCATTACATTATAACGCCATACTTGTACACTCCTAAGCTAGGTGCTTGTGCTTTATGTGGTTTTAGAGATTTCATTATATTTATTCCCAGACTATTTATTATGCACATTTTACTTCATTATTCGTATATATGTAATCGATGTAAACTAAAAGGGTGTTTACACGATATAGATAGCATGGAAGGGAATGTTAATGCATAATAAGTGGAATAAATTGCTAAGGAAAGGGTGTTACGAAGCCTCCTATGGTATAAGACTACAGTCGCTTGTTTTTGTTCACCCTTTAATTCTACCCCTAGCTGAAGGTAAGTTGTTGCCATGGTTTCACAATGAACGAAGATCTGTTGTCCAGTATTGGGATGATTGTTCGAAACTCTATTAGACTCGTTCCGTCTCGTTAATTAAGGCTCCAACATGTTTGTTTGCGTCGGCATTGATACTGACTACTCAGTTTCTAACAGTTTCCACACTCAGTCCCTTATCCCTCAGGTGACATTTAATGACATCCAAAATCTTTTTCGGTCTGCCTTTCGCAGCTCTACTCTCAGTGTTCACACGTCTCACTCTCCATACCCAGTTTTCATACTTCTTCCTCTACACATGCCCAAACCAACCCATCTACCCCATCTCATCACTAATAGATTCAAGTCCCATCCTTTTTCTCAACTCTTCATTTGCAGTTCTAACCCCCCAGGGCTCTCTTTGAAGGATGCACTACACATCCATCTGATCATACTGTTCTGTATTTAGAGCCTTCAAATATTCTCTTCCCTTACTGCCCAAGTCTCACTCTACTTCTAACACATACTGGATACAAGGACCCCTTAGCACAGAGAAAGAGTCCTGTCAATGTCAGGAGAGGCAACAGCTCCCTGAACTTCTGCCAACCACTTTTTACCCTTGTTAGCTCCAGCCCCACCTCCAGCACATACCATGGGCCACAAATAAAAAGACACCACACACCCAAGAGAATTTGTGGCAAGATCAGTCCTTTCATGCCTGACAATCTCTACATGCCCTCCCGAACACACCGCACTTACGAGATCAACATTAAATTGCAGCCGACCTCAGATACCACTACATCTCTTTTGCACTCACTTATCACAAACAATGCACAAAATAATTTTATTTCCACAATCATACTGCAATCTGTGCAAGGCCATATTCTTGTTATGACAGTACCGTAACCTCCGCTAAATATCATCCCTTTTGCTCTCAGATCCCTGTCCCCTATTACATCTCTCTATATTTTCTTGAATAATTCCTCCACTGCCTTCTCATCCTCCGCAATCAACATCATCTTATCAGCCTACAACACCTCCCATTAAGTCCAGTTCCGAAGCACCCTACTAAGTAATAAAGGAAAAGTGACCCCTGATTCATGCAAAACTCATCACAACCTCCATCCACTCTCATCTGGGTTGGAGCACCCTCATACATTGCCACAACCACTCTGACCAACCATTCCTCAATTCCCAAGTGTTACAAACCTTGCAGGGAGATTTCTGACTGTGAGTGTCGATCAAAGGCAGTGACACTTAAACAGATGCCTTATATTTGCGAAATCTTTGCACAGTACATCACAGAATAAGGTTCTTTTATATAGTAAACAAGTGCACAGTGGAACACTTCTAACCAAATCAGAATCACTTACAAACCTAATCAAGCAAGACCAAACACTTCAGCTAAAGGAGTGATAAATGGAAACAGCTACCTTACTAGGCTGCTCTGTATGTTAAATACAAATTCTTAACTTGTGGCGATGTTCTTTGAGCATTTCTTACTCAATATGACTAAACTAAGAGTGTGATTTACAGAAGGGAGGCTGGAGTTGAGGGAAGTGCTCCACCTCTAACCTCTCTTGATATATCCCAGTAGCCACGCCTTTCTTTCCTCCACTGGCCAATCTCAACCGTACCATCATATTTATTTCCAGTAATCTCTTCAAGAGCATGGTCAAACCAGGTTATTTAGGTGGGGTTTTGCTGATACATTCTATGGGGGGGGGGGAACCTCAGTACATGTGTTCGACTCCGACTCCTTTCTCCTCTTGCAATTCGATGCGGGTTGACCTTTATCACTGCTGATATGTCGTGCTCCTTACTTGGTCAGCTGTGTCAACAAAGATGGAAACTTGAGCCAGAGCTAGCCGATATAGGATGACGGCATCGCAGAGTCACTTCACCTGGATAAACCTAAATAAGTGGGGTAGCAACCACTATGTAGACTTTGCACGGTCAGATCCCAGATTAGTGGTGCAGCAACCAGCAACACAAGGTCTCTCACTGCCCGCTTCACCACGTCCCTGGGCACTCTGTCAAATGCCTTCCCTAGATCAACAAAAATAAAGTACTCCTCTCTCTTCCTTAATATTCTTCCTGAAACTATCAGAAAATGAATGTTGCATCAGTGACCTCTGCTTGGCATAAACATTTAACCGCACCTCATCAAAATTCACTCTTTACCTTATCATAACTTTTTAGAACTCTTTATTACTTACATTATTTGGTCCATATATACATATATATATATATATATATATATATATATATATATATATATATAGAGAGAGAGAGAGAGAGAGAGAGAGAGAGAGAGAGAGCACAAAATTGTGCAGAAACGCTATACAGACTGTAAGACATGAAAACCTTGTGGAGAAATATTTGGAGGAGAAAAAATTTGGACCACCCCATATATATATATATATATATATATATATATATATATATATATATATATATATATATATATATATATATATATATATATATATATATATATATATATATATATATATATATATATATATATATATATTGTTACATAGCCTATGATTTCATCATCCCTTATATAATTCTAACTTACGATACAGTTTTGTTCATAATTGCATCATCCTTTGTATGCTGCATGTTTGTTCACGATTCGCCACGTGGCTTCCATAGTGATCAGGCTTGCGTGTTTTACCTCGTTCCCCCCTTTTCCCCCTTATAGTAGAGTAAGTCGTTCTTTCTGTTGTTCAGAGCAGGATTGTCAACTCTTCGTCCTCTATGCCTCCATTTGCGCGTCCTTCTTACAAGTTGAATCAAGCTCTGCCGGCCCCTATATAATGAGCTCAGTCTCTGCATTAGTTGCCAATTAGATATACTCCTCATTCTGTTCACTCTCTGTCCTCCCCTGTACAGTATATTATTGTTTTTGTGAGTGCTCAGGAAGTCTCAGCCATCTAGCTGCTGTATAATTTGAGTATAAGTGTTATTACCATTTTTTTTGTACTGTACAGCCTAAGGCGTTAATTCGTGGGCCTGGTAAAGTTTTTGTGATTCGCATTGGTTCTATGCTGTCAGCCAGTATTAGTAATATTTTGTATCTATAATAATATTATATCTTGCTTTAACTGAGCATTATCCGGTTTTCTCATTTTATCAGGGCTAACTTAGATAAATTTGCTCTTGCTAATTTCGTGTTAATAGAGGCTATTGCAGGTAACCATATATGTAAACTGTTTCGCCATTACATTATCCTTATGAGTCCTGAATGTTTAGTTGTTAGTTTAAGCATTAAACTTTAACTTGTAATTTTACCTTAGTCTTTTGTTTTGAACCTGGAACTTTGCGGGACAGTAGTGATTTTAGTATTCTCACTTGAAGTGTTCATTATCTCTCTCTGTTCCGTTACATAAATTTAGCTACTTCTTATCAGGATATTCAGGATATTATCATAAGGATATTGCTTGATATTTTGTGACTGTGATTTTTGTGAAATGTGCAAACAGTGTGTGATGTAGAAAACAGAACAAAGAGTGAACTTAAGCTTGTTGCTCAACAATTGGGAATTGCTGTTCGCTCTCATCATTCTAAAGATCAAATTGTTGGCATGATTAATAAAAGCTTGTTTAATGTAACTCCTCCAGATGAGCAAACGCAGATTGAAATAGCTAAGTTACAGCTAGCCCTGCAGGAGGCTCGTGCTAAGGAGGCTGAGTTTCAGGCTCGTGCTAAGGAGGCTGAGTCTCAGGCTCGTATTCAGGAGGCACAAATTGAACTTCCTAGGATTCAGGCAGACCATGAGTATCGCATGAAACAAGGTGGAACTGGATCATCTAGCTCTGATGATTTTGATGTGGCTAAAAATGCTAAACTTGTCCCTCCTTTTAATGAATCTGATTTAACAAAGTATTTTCAGTTGTTTCAGAGGGTAGCTACAGGTTTTAATTAGCCCAAAAAGTATTGGCCAGTACTCCTTCAAACTGTTCTCACCGGTAAAGCTCAAGTAACTTATGCATCTTTGCCTCAGGATCAATCTGATAATTATGATGTAGTTAAGAGCTTGATTCTTAAGGCCTATGAGCTTGTTCTTGAAGCCTATAGAGTAAAATTTAGGACAACTTATAAGCAAGATAAGCAATCCCATGTTGAGTATGCAAAAATCAAAGAAGATCTGTTAGGGCAGTGGTTAAATTCTAAGAATGTAAATTCTGATTTTGATAAATTTAAGGAGATGATTTTGCTGGAGGACTTCAAAAGGTTTATTAATAAAGATGTAAGCCTATATCTTGATGAGAAAAGAATAGATAATTTGTCTGATGCTGCAGTTTTAGCTGATGAATACAGTATGTTCTCACTCACAAGAGATATTCTAAAGAAAAAAGGAAAGCTGAGAGTAAGTACGTTGCCTCTACTCAGAGTACAGGTAACAGGAAAGAAAATGAAGATGATGTTTCTCAGGAAGTAAATACCAGCTCCTTTTTCTAGATTTCAGAAAAGTAAATGTACTTATTGTAGTAAGCTTGGTCATACTACGGAGAAATGTTTCAGGAGACAGCGTGATGTGAACAAAAAGGAGTCTTTATATATTCAGTCAATTGGTCTAGTGTCCACCCTTGAGAGTTCCCAGAATTCTTTAACTGAGTTAACTGAACCTGCTTTGAGGGGTAAGTTAAATTCTCATGATGAAGCTCCTCTTTTGAGCAGTAACATGGGTGACACTCTCAAGAGTTCATGTGCTAATTTCCTGTCTGATGGTTTTGTCAGTCCTCTGGACAGTAATGACAGGAAATCAGTTAAAAAATATCGTGATACAGGTGCTTGCCAATCCCTTATGCTGACAAGTGTTCTAGGCTCTAATGTTAATTCCTCTGATGAAACTGTAATCTTACAAGGTGTAGGGAATAATTACTTCTCTGTCTCCCTGTGCAGAGTGAATTTAGAGTCTGGTTTTGTTAATGGTTCCGTTATGGTTGGGTTGGTTGAGACACTCCCAATGTCAGGTGTAACTTTCTTACTTGGAAATGATATTGGTGGAAGTCAAGTGTGTCCAGCTCAGTTGTCTAGTGAACCAGTGACTGCGACCCAGGATTGTGATGTCCCTGATGTGTTCTCTGCATGTGCTGTCACTAGGGCTAAGTCTAAAGCTACTGGTGACTTAGAGGATAATGATGACGATGATGTTATCCTAGCTGACACTTTTCTTGCTAATTTGGACCACTCACCAGATGAGGCAGTACCCCGTAGTGTTGATAATTTGTCTCGTCAAGAGTTGGTTGAGTTGCAGGTTGCTGACCCTGAGTTGAAAGGTCTAGCTAACTCTGCTTGCAGTGAGGAAGAGTCATCTGGTGCTTCTACTTATTATATAAAGTCAGGGGTACTTATGAGGAAGTGGAGACCCCCAACAGCATCAGCCGACTGTGAATGGGAGGTTGTACATCAAGCTGTCATCCCTCGTGTGTGTAGGCAGGATATCATTAGAGTGGCTCATGATTCCAGTTTGGCAGGACACCTTGGAGTGAGGAAGACTGTGGCACACATTTTGAAACACTTCTACTGGCCAGGTATCTTCAGAGATGTTTCCTGGTATTGTAAGTCTTGTCTCACATGTCAAGTTGTGGGGAAGTGTAATCAGACCGAAAACGTTGCACCTCTAGTTCCCATTCCTCCTTTTGAGGCGCCATTCACCCGTGTGTTGGTGGATATTGTGGGCCCTCTTCCAAGGACTTCTTCAGGACTTTCTTATGTGTTGACCCTGATTGATATGGCACTCGTTATCCTGAAGCCATTCCACTTAGAAATATCTCAGCAAAGAACGTGGTTAAGGAAATGCTAGGGTTCTTCACCAAGTTTGGTCTGCCCAAGGAGGTACAGTCAGACCGGGGAAGTAATTTCATGTCAAATGTTTTCAAACAGTCTCTGAAAGAGTTGGGCATCACCCAGATCACGTCTTCAGCTTACCATCCCCAGACCCAAGGAGCGTTGGAGAGATATCATCAAACACTCAAATCGATGCCCAGGAAATACTGTTTGGAACATCAGAAAGATTGGGATAAAGGTCTTCCATTCATTGTATTTGCTGCAAGAGAATCTCCAAATGAATCACTGGGCTTCTCACCCTTTGAACTACTGTTTCTCCATGAAGTAAGAGGACCCCTTAAGCTACTCAAGGAATGCTGGCTGTTGGAGGAAGATGACGTCAACCTGCTGGATTATGTGATGAAGTTCAAAGAACGGCTGTCCACTGCTTTACAGCTGGCGAGAGAGAGTTTAGGAGCTGCTCAGGAGAAGATGAAGACTTGGTATGATAAGAAGTCCAGGTTATGCCACTTTCAGCCAGGAGATCAGGTTTTGATTCTGCTACCAGTGCATGGGCAACCTCTTCAAGCCAAGTTTAGTGGTCCTTATTTCGTGGAGAAGAAACTCAGTGATGTCAACTATGTCATCGCCACACCAGATCGTAGAAAGAACAAGCAACTTTGTCACTTTGAGTAACTATCTGACGTAGCTCATGAACTGGGAGTAAGTCAATTGTGATCTTGCCATTACCAGCATTCGAAATTCCTTGCATAAGTGCCCTGAAACGATTCTAGTGTTCTCTAATTGTAGTCGAATCGTGTCAATATGTTCTGTGATGATGGTTAAGTGTTGGAAAAGTGTAATGTTTCCTTCCATTTCATTTATTTTATCTACACTCTCGAGAGCTATGTTTTCTGCTTTTTTCAGATTTTTCACAATTGTCTTCATTGCTGAGTTCTGTCCTGCGATGAATTTATCTTGGTATGTTAGTACTTGAGGCATCTTATTAAATTTGTTGTTTATTTCTTTAAGGTCATCCTCTGTAGCCAATCCAAAGATGTTCCCAAGAACTGCGCCACCCAGGTCGAACAAACCGCGCTTTTGGCGAGTACGTGTGATGTTGTTCCTGTCGCTCAGTACCTCCGTTCCATAAGATGGGAGATCTTGGATCATGATGAGCATAGTTGACTTTGCCTGTTCTAGTTTCCATTTCGCTAACTTTACCATTTCATTCACTTCCTTGGTGTTATGTGCTTGTGAAACATAATTTCCTATCATGAAGTCCAGAGTTCGCATCGGCGTCGCAAGTCTGTCTAGATAAGTAGGTAATTCATACAAGTAATCTAGACTTATTTCAGTACTCATGACGTCCTTAACGATTGTAGTCGTGGCCGTTGGAGCTATGAGGCATCCTTGTCGTACTATGTGTTGGGGGTCTAAGTGCGCATATCCTCTTGCTATGTAGAGGAGAATCCATAGCATAAGTTCCTTCATCGTAACCTACCGAAAAAAAAATCTATTAATTTCCTAATATGGTCATGCTGTGGTCGATGATAGTGATGATGTGCATTACGGTTGATTGTTATTTCATTTATAGAAGGAGTTTAAATCGATATTTAATTCTCGTAAATGATGTACTGTAGATTTGATTGGAACAGTTGCACCTATGTTCGATTGTTTGGTATATGACCTTAATTTCTTTTTGTAATCATTGTTGTTTGCTTGCTTGGTTTCTTGAGGTACGTTCGCCTGTTCGGTTGTATCCGAGGCTGAATAATTATTGGACAGTTCCCTTGAAACTCGTTTTAAATGGTCAATATGAACTTGTTTCTCCTCGCCACTTGAAAGTGACAATTAAAACTTTGTTTGCTTTTATGTTAATTACTCTGTATGGGCCCTCAAATTTTGGGGATAATTTATTGTCTCTCGTATGAATGATACCATAAACAATGTCTCCTAAGCTGATAGGTGAATCTCTTGCCTTTTTGTTAAATGCCTCCGTCATTTCTTCCTTGGACATCGTTAATTGTTTTTTGACTCTTTTGTGAATGTCCTGGAATTCACGTAAACGGAGTTTAGAGTAATCATCGTAATTGTATATGGGCAGACTGTCACCTTCTAGGAGCTCATATGGTATTTTTTTATCTGTTCCATATATAATGAAATGTGGTGTGTCACCTATGGATTTATTTATAGATCCATTAATCGAGGCTTCTACTCTGGGAATCCAATCATCCCAGCTTGCATAATTTTCACTGAGAATGTGTCGTAGCACATCTAATACTTTTTTATTTTGTCTCTCTACCAACCCATTCGATGCTGGGTGATAGGCTAAAACGTTAACTTTTTTGATGTTGTATTGTTTACATATTTCTTGTAAGATCTCAGAATTAAATTCTCCTCCATTATCACTTATTAGTACCTTTGGGGTAGTAAAGCGACATATTACATTGTCTGTTATTGCCTTTGCTACTGTCTCTGCTGTCTCATCTTTAATTGGAGCTAAAATGACATAACGGGAAAAACGATCCGTTGCTACGAATAAGTATAGGTTATTATTGTATGATAATGGCATCTTGAGTAAATCAACAGCGACAACGTCCCATGGTTGATGTGGTACAGGGTAATTACCCATCGATGCAGGTGTGATTGGGTATCCTTTGTGTTTCGCACATGATTCGCGTTTGTCTATATGATTGTTTATATCTTTTCGTAATGAAGGCCAGTAATATAACAGCTGGGCTTGGTTGAATGTCTTATCCTTTCCAGGATGTCCTGCATGTGGGCTGTCGTGTATCATTCGTAATACTTGGGGTATCATGTCATTAGGTACTACCAACTGGTTAGTATTTCTTTGGCGTTTTGGTTGTTTAGAGTTAATCTTGTATAATGTATTATTGACCATTGTGAATTGTTCGAGTGGGACATGCAGTTTGGGTAATTGTATGTCATCTCGACTTTCTAACTTGTATATAACTTTAGACCATATTGGGTCAAGTCTTTGTGCCTTTGCGATATCCTCGTGGTTTGGGATATTTCCTTTGAAATCTAACGCCGCGACCTGAATTGTGTTCGGGTTCCTAGATAATGCGTCAGCTACTATGTTCATTTTACCTTGTATATAATGAATTTGTACATTGTAGTTTTCAACACTACATTTCCATCTTGCTCTCCTCCCAGAAAGGAGTTTTTCTTTAAACATACCCACCAGTGGTTTATGGTCGGTGAATAAGTGGATTTCGTAACCATATACCAAATCTCGAAACTTTTGTAATGCAAAAACCACTGCAAGTGCCTCTAAGTCTGTAGTGCAATAATTTTTCTCTGCACCTCTTGTTTGTCTGCTGGCAAATGCAATTGGTTGATTTTTTCCTCTTTTATCTTCCTGCATCAGCACAGCCCCGAATCTTTTAACTGATGCGTCTGTACAAATAAGAAATGATTTTGTGTAATCTGGATATGCTAAACAAGGTGCATTTGTTTGTTTAATTTGTAGATTGTTAAATGCTCTTTTTTGTTCTTCTTCCCATTGGAATACAGCATCTTTTTTGAGTAGTTGGAATAGAGGAAAGGCTATATGAGAGAACTGTGGTACGAATGACCTATAGTACCCAGCCAGACCTAAAAATTGTCTAACTTCGTCGGTCGTAGTGGGTTCAGGAATATCTCTCACTGCCTGTATTTTGTCATCAGTGGTGTGAATACCATCAGAACTTAATTTGTGGCCTAAGAAATTTATTTCCTTAAAGCAAAATTTGCATTTAGAAAGTTTAATTTTTAAACCAGCATCACCAAGCTTTTGTAAGAGTAAGTCTAATTTCCTGAGATGATCCTTAATATTCTTCGTTGCGATTATAATATCGTCAAGATAAACAAATATTCCTTGTCCTAAAATTCCGGACTACGTAATTCATAAGACCCTGGAATGTGCCTGGGGCTGTCCTTAGTCCCATTGGCATTCTTGTATATTGATATTTACGTGACTTCTTCGATACCGGAATCTGATAATAGCCGTTTAGGAGATCGATGGTCGAGGACCAATATTCTGTAGAACGTCGCTTAGCAATGGCATGGGAAAGCTGTCTGGGATTGTGTGATTATTTAGTTTACGGCAATCTACTACCGCACGCATTTCTCCATTTCGTTTGGGCACGAAGAATAATGGGGCATTCCACGGGGAGACTGAAGGCTCAATAATTCCAAGTTTTAACATTTCATCGACATACTGATTTGCAAGTGTACGTTGGGAGTGTGGTATGCGGTAAGCTGGTACGAAAATTGGTGGTGTTTCTGGGTGCACATTAATCTTGTGATTAATCAAGTTAGTACACCCTAATTGCTCTCCGGGCAATGCTACGGTGTCCCTGTGTGTTTCCAGCAGGGTTAACAAATCATTTTCTTCATCAAATTCACCTGAGTGAATTAAATTCTCTTTTATTCTTTCTCTATCCGTAGATTTTATCTCACTTGTTACTCCAGCTATAACTATTTCCTTCACAGGGGCGGGACATTTTTCAATATTAACTATGCAAGTTCCCTTTTTCAATTGAACTTCCCCATTCATGTGATTAATTATGAATATCTGAGTTTGCCCTTCGTCGTTCGTATGACATAATGCGTTTTCTACTGACAATCCCTTTACTTTACATAATTCTTCTAAGACAAGAACAGTAGCCTACTATTCCGTAATTTGCTCTTTATGGTAACCTTCATGTAGGAATTAGGTGGTATAACTAAATCATTAGTGAGATGGGCTGGAAAAATTGATAAATCAGTACTGTTATCTGGGTCACTAATTCTGGAGGATGGGGTTGGTGGTGGGAGTGGATCTATACACTCATCTGTTTGTGTATGTTTGTTCAAGCCTTTAATATTACCAATTCTTTTTGGCTCTCTTCTACCAATCGGTGAGGGCTCTGAAGTTATTTCTTCTATGAATTCATTGTCAAAGTCTATTTCATTCATTTGTGGGAGTATGGTTATGTTCTCAGCTCTCATGGATCTTAAGCCCAGTAACATATGAGCTTTAATTGCTAAGTTTTCAACGATATAGAAAAATGCAGAGAATGGTCTTGTAGTCTCTGTGAAACTGATATTTAATCTTATCATACCTTTCACTGTAATTTGTTGTCCATCTACCGTGTATAAATCTAAATCAGCCTCATCCAGAAAAGTTACTTTCTTTATTTTTTTAAGAACTCTATTTAGTTCTTCATGTGTTATTAAGTTCACTGGAGAGCCTGTATCTAAAAATAAGGAAACGTTTTGACCCTCACATACAGCTGGTATCAAGATACACTCATTTCCCAACATGCCTCCTATGTGAAGTTTAGACTTGTTTTTCCTTACGTTTGTTCGTTTTTTGTCATGACTTGGTCTTCCCCCGATTTGAACATAGAAACAATTTTTTCTACTGTTTTGCAATCACTGGTTCAGTGCCCTTGGTATCAATGATGCCTACAGTAAGGACCAAATCCTTGTGTCTTTTGTTTGTCCTCCTTTGCTTTGATAAAGCATTCATACCTTGTGTGTCCTGGTTTTGCACAATAATGACATAGAAAGGATCTATCCCTTGACTGTGACCTACGATGTGATTTCCCATAAGAAGTGTTGTTTATGGCGCGAGACCTGCTCGGGCTGCGCGAAAACTTATGAAACTGCCTGTAGCACGGCGTCTGTGATCGAGGCCTTGTCATGTTTGGTTGTTTGGTCTGCCTGCTTTCTGGTCGCGATCGATTTTGTTCTGTTTGGGGTCGGTGTAGATGTTTTCACAGCTGATACTGTCTCAGGTACCCTCATTCTACCAGAATGTGCATGTGTGTCGACCATACCTGCTTTACTGCACTGCATCTCTACCTCGTTCATTAAGTCTAGCAAGCACATTCCTGGGGTGTACGCGATCGTCCTTGCGATCTTAAGGGTCCTATCAGGTAATTTACACAAGGCAGCTACATAACCAATGATGTCCACGACGAGGTTTGGGGACATCTTTCCATCATCTGTTATCCAATTAGAATTTTCCAAAGTAACTAACAATGTTCTTTTGATTGTGGAGACATCAGCAGTTATTTCACTGAGCACATGGTTTGTAGTGTGCTCCCTTACAAGATCTACAATTTATGTAATTCTGGAATTATACCTGGCAAGAAGTTTATACCTCCAGAAAATTTCTTCAAAAATTCAGTTTTGAATTTATCATATGTCCTAGCCCTATGGAGCTTGTCTGAGCGGAGTAAATTGCTTGCTGGACATCTTTCCTGGCTTATGCAAGATGAAAAAGTAGCAATTTTCTCTTGTTCATCTAGTATGTGGCGCTTGATGAACATTTGTTCGCACTGACTGACTAATGAAATGACATCAATGCGATCTTTGTCTGTGCCAGAGAATTTTGGGGCAGTTTTATCCTAGTGATACACAAACACTTGAGGTGTGTTTGTTAGATCAGCCGTATTTGTTTCTTGATTCATTTTCACTGTTTGCTCTGTTAATTCAACTTGGACGTGTTTATCGTTGTGTGAGGGAATGGTGGAATATGTACGACCGGAGCGGTGAACCCTGTTAAGTATATTGGCATACGTGTGCCAGTCAGCAACAAAGTCCTCACTTGCTACGTCAGAGGGGGTTTCCCACTCATCATCTGAAACTGCCGTATTTGTTTCTTGGTCTTTAGTTTGTGATGAGGTTTGTACAAGGGGTGGGTTGCCTTGGTGCTCTCTTAATTGTGAGTCTGTTGTTGTGGCAAATTGTGTGTCATCTGGTGTGTTGCCTTGGTGCTCTCTTAATTGTGAGTCTGTTGTTGTCGCAAATTGCGTGTCATCTGGTATTAACGTGGGTGGTGGCGAAAATATTCCTGTCATTAAGATATGGTGTTATGAAATATGCCTCTTGTTTATTTGTCCTAACAAAATAGATGAGTAAATAAGTTGAAATAAATGATAGATAGTGAGTGTATGTGTATATATGGAAATAAGTAAAAAAAAAAGTTGAATATAGCTAATTTTAGCACTGATAAGAAATGAGTAAGTATAATTTTACCCACTTGATACAGATCGTAGAGGTGTGTCGATACAAAAGTCGATCTCGGAAGAAAAATGCAGGTTTCACTGAAGATCTCTTGATAATTCTAGTGCTGTGTTAATGGACGATATTACTCAGGAAATTCCATGGCCTGGTGCTTGTGGTGGTTAACAGCTGTCCCAGGCAAACCCCAGCATAGAACGTCGAATTTCCAACTCAACTGTGAAAATAAATGAGTATGAGTAGGAGCTATGTGAATAATGAATAATGAGTAGTGGGTGAGAAGTGCCTGGTGTCAGTCACACGTTGCTTGGCATGGCAGACTCGCGTTGTGATGTCATCTCAGCACATGGTGACGTCGGCTTCCCACACTGGTAGCTGTGGTGAGTAAATGAGTAGCAATGAGTAACTTGAGTGAAGATGAGTAAGATGAGTTGTGAATATGGACTTAGTATTTGCTTCGTCGTCTTGACCTCTTCACTCCTGCGTCAGCGGTGGAGGTTGGGTGGATGTAGCAGAGAGAGGAGGGTGAGGTCTGGTGGTTATGAGTTATGAGTCGTGTCTCACTCTTCGTTTGTTTGTTTTGTATTTTCTTACTTGATGTATTCTTGGTCCTTTTTTCTTGTGATTTACTCGTTGTAGGATGAAGACTGCCGCTACTTGTAGGTGCGTGTAGAAGATTATACAGACGACTCGTAGAGTTGTTACTTGTAGTTGATTGTAGATGGTTGTAGTTCGTTCACTGTAGAACTGAAGTTAATCTTGTAGAGTGTCGCCTGCTTTTGTAGAAATTCACTGTTGATTCGAAGACGAGGTGCGTTCTTTTCGCTGCCACCAAATGTCATAAAAAGACTTTGTAGTTACTTGTAGAGAAGTTATATATATTAGACTTGTGGACGAGCGGTTGTTATACTTGAGTAGCTTTGTAAGTAGATAATCTTCTTTCCCATCTGTCATTCAATGACAGGAGAGGTAAAGAATAGTATGGGACTATTTTTATTTGTCTTGGAAATATTAACAAGTCTCTCACACAGAGCGAAGTATAAAGTAGAGTCCCGCTAGCTATCTCCCTATCTCTCTCTCTCTCTCTTCCAAGTTGCTAAGCCTTCCTTCCCACTCCCTGCCGCTTCTATGGCCTCTCTCCTTCTGAGCTCTCTTTCCTAAATTCTGGTGAAACAGGAGTCGTGTCACGTGTGTTCACTGTGGTTGGAAAGTTCTAGAAGCCTGTGTGTGAGTATGTGTGTATGTGTGTGTATGGTCAACAAAGCTTTGTTCACCTGGTGTATCACTGACAAACTAACTGCATCATCTCCTGACTGGCTACTTCCTAATCTGTCATCAGCATTTGCTCAGTGTAACTTGCAAGATCATTTCCCATTCCCAGGCTTGCATAGAGCTGTCTATCTGTCTATTTATCTATCTATCTAGTATGATTTGTAAATATAATATGGACTCATAACACTATGTCATCGCCACACCAGATCGTAGAAAGAACAAGCAACTTTGTCACATCAACATGCTAAAGTTATATCACAGGCGGGACGAAAATAACCCAGTCTGCACTGTAGCTGTTCCACCCGAGTCTGCAAGTGAAGTTCTCCCATGTAGTATGAGCCTAAGTGATAGTTTGGGGAAGAATCCTGATATCATGAATGATCTCCAGACTAAGCTTTCTCATGTAGCTCCCGAGAAAAGGCAGGAGTTTTCGGCATTACTGCAGGAGTACCTGCAAGTGTTCCGTGACACTCCAGGAAGAACCACTGTGTTGATGCATAATGTCGATGTTGGAGACGCAAAGCCAATTAAACTGCCTCCTTACCATGTGAACCCAGTGAAAGTTCCTCTCATCCAGAAGAAGCTTGGCCACCTGTTGGACCACAAGATGATTGAGCCCTGTCAGAGCGAGTGGAGTTCTCCTGTCACTCTAGTCCCTAAGCCAGGTGGGTCACAGCGGCTTTGCATCGACTACAGGCGTGTTAATCAGGTAACCAAAAAAGACACTCACCCCCTCCCTCGCGTGGAAGATTGCATAGACAAGATCGGAGAGGCTAGGGACATAAGTAAGTTTGATTTGTTAAAGGGATACTGGCAAGTACCTGTGACTGAACGTGCTAGGGAGATCTCATGTTTTGTAACACTAGGAAAGGCTTTTGCATGTTCTGTAATGCCATATAGTATGAAGAATGCACCAGCCACTTTTCAGAAGCTCATGAATGTTGTAACAGAGGGTTTGGCAGGGTGTGTTGTTCATATTGATGATGTATTAATCTTCAGTGACAACTGGAAAGATCACCTATTCCATGTCAGTAAATTTCTTGAGCGTTTGGTTCAGGTTAATCTTGTAGCTAATTTATCAAAGTGTGAGTTTGGTCAAGCTAAAGTTCAGTACCTTGGGTACATTATTGGTGATGGACACATTGCACCACCAGGAGCTAAGGTTCAGGTTATAAGTGATCTTCCCAGACGTAAAAGTAGGAAAGAGCTACAAAGATTTTTGGGAATGGTAGGTTATTACATGAGATTTGTTCTTAACTTTTCAATTCTTGTATCACCACTTACAGACCTACTGAAAAAGGGAGTTAAATTTGTCTGGACCGATAACTGTGAATCCTCTTTCAGTAAACGTAAAGCTGTCCTATTAAGTTAGCCAGTGCTCGCTACTCCAAATTTTGCTAAGCCTTTTAAGATGGCTGTTGACGCAAGTGATACAGGAGCTGGGGCTGTTTTGCTACAAGAGGATGATCAGGGTATTGAACACCCTGTATCTTATTACAGTAAGAAGTTCACTCCACCTCAAAAGAACTACTCAACTATTGAGAAAGAGCTTTTGACCTTGATTTTGGGTTTACAGCATTTTTCATTTTATTTATGTTCTGGTTTTGACCCCATAGTCATTTATACCGATCATAACCCACTGAAATTCCTTAGTAAGTTTAAAGATAAAAATCAGAGATTGACAAGATGGAGTCTACTTCTTCAGGAATATTCATTAGACATACAACATGTCAAGAGGAAAGAAAATGTTACTGCAGACTTTAGACAGATTGTTTTAGAGTAATAAGAAATTTCCTTTGTAAATTTCTTTTTCTTTGTGGGGAGGTGTTACATAGCCTATGATTTCATCATCCCTTGTATAATTCTAACTTATGATACAGTTTTGCTCATGATTGCATCATCCTTTGTATGATCCTAATGTACAGTATGCTGCATGTTTGTTCACGATTCGCCACGTGGCTTCCATAGTGATCAGGCTTGCGTGTTTTACCTCGTTCCCCCCTTTTCCCCCTTATAGTAGAGTAAGTCGTTCTTTCTGTTGTTCAGAGCAGGATTGTCAACTCTTCGTCCTCTATGCCTTCATTTGCGCGTCCTTCTTACAAGTTGAATCAAGCTCTGCTGGCCTCCTATATAATGAGCTCAGTCTCTGCATTAGTTGCCACTTACATCTACTCCTCATTCTGTTCACATCTCTGTCCTCCCCTGTACAGTATATTATTATTTTTGTGAGTGCTCAGGAAGTCTCCAGCCATCTAGCTGCTGTATAATTTGAGTATAAGTGTTATTACCATTTTTCCTGTACTGTATAGCCTAAGGCGTTAATTCGTGGGCCTGGTAAAGGTTTTGTGATTCGTGTTGGTTCCATGCTGTCAGCCAGTATTGGTAATATTTTGTATCTGTAATAATATTATATCTTGCTTTAACTGAGCATTATCCAGTTTTCTCATTTTATCAGGGCTGACAGATAAATTTGCTCTTGCTAATCTCGTGATAATAGAGCCTATTGCAGTTAACCATATATGTAACCTGTTTTGCCATTACATTATCCTTATGAGTCCTGAATGTTTAGTTGTTAGTTTGAGCATTAAACTTTAATTTGTAATTTTACCTAAGTCTTCTGTTTTGAACCTGGAACTTTGCGGGACAGTAGTGATTTTAGTATTCTCACTTGAAGTGTTCATTATCTCTCTCTGTTCCGTAACAATATATATATATATATATATATATATATATATATATATATATATATATATATATACTAGCAGGGGTACCCGACTTTGCCAGACTAAAAAGGCGAACACTCTAATCCTATTTGTTCTAGTTCAGTGTTTTTTTCTACTCCAGAAATACCATGTACCTCTTACGCTTTTGAAGAGGGATTATAAGAGGTCTAGGAATTTTCTATTTCAGTTTTCACAGACTAACGCACAGTATTTTTGCGTATCTGTTTACTGTTACCGGTGACCTCAAATGTCCTCGGAGGTGAACCTCACATAACGTATGTCTGAACTGGAGGTCATGTGAGCATTCACCCCAGAAATTGGGCTGCTATGTCCAGTCGTTCTAGCGTTTATTACCGGTGACCATGGAGGTCAACCTCACATAGCTAAGGCCATGTGAGTCTCCATGCCAAAAATTGGGCTGCAGAGGTACTTCGTACCTGGCGTTGCCCAGGCCAAAAAGGCAAACACTCTTCCAGTGACCTCTAATGACCCAGATCTGAATTTTGACCCACCTAAAACCATCCTTGGGTCACTCTCATACAGAATATATATGGGTCAGGGGGTCTCTAGTCTTTACTTGGGCGTTATTGAAGGACAAATGAACAAACGATGTGGCTCTTTATCATATTATATACCGTAGCCACCCCTTACGGGATTATGGCGTCTGGCAATAGATAGATAGATAGATATATATTAGGGTGCATCATCTCCCCTTGATCTTTTAATGTGTATACTATGGTTCTTATCCTAGTGTCAGTTTGTTCCAATGTACAGTCATAAGAAAAACTATCGTTACCCTTCAGAGCTATGCACTATAACACAACGACGAAGTGCTGTGGCAGGACGGGACAGGAAAGTTTGTACTGCAAACCCGTCAATGTCGGTTATGTGAGACACAGATATCAGAATGCTTGCTAGAGGTAATAATAGCTAATAAGATCGTTTGGCCTCTGTGCATAGAGATGAAAGTATAACAGAATGGTGTAGAGTCGGCAACACACATGCAGACGGGCAATGAGTATGTCCACCCATGCCAGACCTGCGATAGTACGTCAGCCAAGTTAGTAAATTTCAGTGTAATAATGATATGTATTGCTTTCTAAGTGTAATAAATACTGAGTAGAAGGAAAATAATAATACGTGTTCGGTCTCATTGCTTTATTATTTTATATACCCACTCCCCGCTTCTAAAACAGCCTCTAGACGTCTGAAGCATCCATCTGAAGCATTTAACCACCCATCTAAAGCAAAGAAATGAACTCGTGCACCTCTAATAGACTATCATAAAAAAAAAAAAAGATGCCTATAGATTTAATACCCTTAAAAATATTTATTTGTTGTATTCTATAGATAATAAGTGTTGAATAGTAGGAAAATAATGAACGTGCCGAGTTTCTTTATCAATCCCCGGCAGGCCGCTCAGGGTAACGCAAGCACGTCCTATATACTTCCCCACCATATGGCTCATTCTTGCTCATTATTCCAACTCTGGTAATAGGATTGTGATATGGCAATCTAGATAGGGGAGGGGCGAAAAGCAAGGACCCGCCCACATAGCCCAGCTAATGCTTGTTTCGCATCGAACCTTCCCGGAGGTAACGATAGTTTTTCTTATGACTGTACAAAAGGTTTGTGCAAAATTTGGTTAATATTGGTCATGATCTAAGGGGTACATCTCATACCTAAACATTTACTATACATCTGCTATTTGGGTGCCCATTAGAAAAAAAAAGCCAATTCTTATAATTACAAACTTTTATGTATATATTTATCAAATAATTTACATTAGAAACATTCATTTACCTAAATGTGTGCTGACAATCAGATAATATCATGAAATTTAAGTTGCTTGTCAAAATTATATAAACATTATCACTGTTCTTGTTTATATATGTATTTCTGCAAATTTGGTTTCAAATTTCTGTCATGCTCCAATACTTGCATCATGTTCTGATATTCTTTGTTTTTAGCAGTGTTTAGAAAGTCACTGGTAAACTTGATGCTCCTTTTTGCAGAGTTATTAACAACATTAAAGCATTTGACAGCTTTCAGGCATTTCTGATGGTCATGATTACTTGGCCAATCTGCTGGTGCCACAGAAAGAAGTGTAGAACTGAGGTTCATAAGAGAAAAGCTAAACCAGTAATCTGGCCCAACAAGGTTTGCAAGCACTGTTGTAGCAGATATATGATCTGGGAATTTTGATTTTCCAAAGCCAGATCCAAAGAGCTCCTTGGGTGCATTGAGGCCATTTTCTGGTCTGACAGACACAGATTTGTTGGCAGTATTGTCTTTCTCATTCTCAGAAACTTTAGTGCTAAACAATGACAGGAGCACCATCTCTTTGGTAAGGTACCACAAGTTTCTGAGAAATTCTTTAATTGCACTCTTTGAGATTCCTGCATGCACAGCTTGATTAGGCAATAAATTCTGGTACAATTTTATATCATAATAGGGGGCATTAGTAGCCTCACCGCAAGATATCCACCGTGGAAAACACAGGTGTGACAAAATTGACAATGTCTCTAATCTTTGTAACATGATGCTTTGCTGTTACTGTTCCTGAAGGTAAACTTTGAAGCTGTTTTTCAAACAAGCGTAATTTTATGGAATATAGCAATTTTGACATCCACCTAGCTTGGTGCATGACCCATGGACGTTTGAATAAGAATGTGTGTATTGTGTGCTCTGTTGAATTATCTCCAAGATACAACACACACAGTTCACAGATTCCAAATAACCATCTCGTTTTAGTTGGAGCTTCGTTTTGGAAATATCTAATGCAGAAGAACGGAAGTTATTGGTGATGTCACACACTTTTACAGTATGGTGTCAGATATAGCCTTGAAAGTGGTTTATTATGTGAGAAGAGATCAGTGTTTCTGGAATCTAGAAAACAAGATTTCTAGAGATTTAGGAGCTTCAGTTTTCACATCTGTGAAAACATGTGAAATCACTATCTCACCAATACGGTGGTGAAAAGTTGATCAAAGCAGAGCTTGACTAAGATTTTCTTGTACTGAATTGCATGCTGCTGATATATAGCCAGAGTTTGTTGCAATGGTGTCAAAAGCCATGTTAACTACTGTGTCTGCAACGTTCCAGTTATTCAGGACAGCTGTAAGATCACATAATAACTCCTGTTCTGCAGACTTCGGCGTGTTTGTACGCTGGAGCAACAAAGAGTTTCACCTCACGGACATTTCCAACAGAAACGGCAAGTCTTTCTTCAGAGGTTTGTGGGTTGGTGAGGGATGGTAACATTTTCGGGTCCTAGTGAAGTGTAGTATGCCTTGTGAGAAACCACTCTTCTTGAGCAGAACTTGCTATGGCCTTCCCAACTTCACGCCGAACTCGTCTGCTGTGGCATATGACAATGACACATTTTCAGCAACACCACCTGCTTCCTGAACGATGGCTTCTGTAAAGGCAGCTTGCTCTGTAGGGGTTATATGCATTCTGCTTGCTAATGGCTCAAGTCTTAGTCGTTTCAATATGTCGTGGGGTATAAAAATACTGGTTCCTGTGCACAACCGCCTGTGAGATTCTGATGATGGTTTCTCTGGAAAGGTTTCAGCATTTTCCTCTGATCCACTTTCACTATCAGTGATACACTCGTTGGTGTTAATCGTCTGAGATGCCATCTTTGCTTCTAACTGACCTGTCCCATCTTCTATTTTCAGCTTCATTACGCAAGTATCTGCGTTAAAATTTGCGAAGTAATATTTTTTCTTGGCTTCCAAATGAGGCTTTACAATCAGTTTTCACAGACTACGGAAATTTTAGATCTCCTGCATTTGCTGGCCATACGGAAAAAGTTTTTGCAAGATTTTGTTCCATTTCTTGAACCTTCTTGAGTGTTGTTGGATTGGAATGCCTGTTTTTTGGTAAATCTCGTTGTTTTGCATTCTCATCTAAAGATTTTATAATTCTCTCTACTGCTTTTATGAGATCGTGAGAATATGTGCTTTATTACAGAACACAGATCATTTTAGCAGAACCAAGACTGATATGCTGCCTCCCAACGAGACTGCAGTTCTGGTGCTCCTTTTATATACCACATGAGGCATTGTGGCACTTGTCTACATGTTGGAAGCCTTGATCCAATAATTTCAGAGTCCATTTTAGTAATACCTGCCCTTTGCCCCCAAACAGTTGACTGTTTATGTGTTACTTGGGGTCTGGTGTAGTTGAGATAGATGGCTGCACATTGTCTACCATGACGGAGACTGTAGAGTATACTGACAATCGTCTAGTGCAGCCAGAGTAGAAAGCACTTCTGTCTTCACTGTTTCCCCAAGATTGTAGTACCAGTCGAGCAGGGCAGTACTCCCAAGGTGGATGGAAAACTGATGACTGGAAGAGCTGGAGCTCCCGTTTCATGAGTCCTCGAGACTAGTTCCTGACCCTTTTTGCTAAACTTTTTCAGTGTTTCAGTAACACAGAGAGTAGGCCAGCATGCTTTCCAATACAAGTGTAGCCGCCTGTATTCTTGCAGGGGGAAAAGGGGTAATGAAACCCGCCTTGCAGGACTCGACTATTTATTCGGTCATACCTGGAACTGCAATTTTACCTTCAAATATGCTGTGTTATACCGGAGTTTACTTCGTATATATATATATATATATATATATATATATATATATATATATATATATATATATATATATATATATATATATATATATCACTTTAAATTCTCATCCTCATTTTCCTACATTTATAATCGGGTTATGTCGTGACATCAACCTCGTGCAGATTAATAAGTATTCTTAAAAGCAAGCAAGGGCAACTCACTTGTGGCGGGTCCATTTTTCGTCGTACAGTATCAGTATGTGGGTAGGGGTGTGAGGTACGCAACACTAGTTCCTCACAGGAGTAATATCCTCACAGAAATAGCACCTTCACAGGATGGCCGTGGAGTCGCACATCGCGCTTGAACTCCACCCTTTGAAGTCTCTCTAATAATTCCACGGGATCACTGCCACCCCGTTCTTCACTTGTCCTGGTTACCCACACACTGACCCACACTCGCCCATAGTGTCTATTCCAAGGCGTAGTGTTCATTATCTTCAAGCTATTTGATTTTGTGGTTATGCGGCTGTATGTACAGACGTCGGAATAAGTTCGTTTCCTTTTCCGTGTTTGTAACACTGCTCGATGGAGAGCTACCCCCTCCTCCTCCCTTCCTCATAGTCCCACACTCCCCCCCAACCCCCCCTCCCCACTTTTCTCTCCTACCCCATAACCCCACCAGGTACTCATGCTCACAGCCAGCTAGGGGTTTCTTAACTTCAAGCACCTCTCTAATGAGGTGCAGTCAAAGCTAGTATTCCGGTAGAATCACCACCACTGGGACAAACACATTCCCCATGCTGTTTAATAAGTATATTTTTCTTTGATAAATATCTACACTGTTGCATGAAACAGTGAACCATAGTAATGTCATATACGTACTGTAATATAAATAATGCAAATAGAACACACATATGTATATAACGTAGCGTGAATTATTTATATACATAAAACTGATATTAAAATATCATTGATGGAATACGATGGCAACCCACCATTTCAGTGGTCCTATATTATTTCATTTCTGCTACATTTAGTGCAAGTTAGGTTCTTAATACATAGTTTGTTCAGACTGTAAATTGCGCCTAGTGGGTGTCTTGAATCATTCAGTCTCTTTGTGGGCAGAAATTAAATATTGAGTAAATACTGGGACTCAACATTTTGCTAACTCCCTTCACCCATGCACACCACAAGACCCGTGTTGCCACGGTTTGAGAAGGCCGTGGTGTTAACCCCTCAGACCCTCCAAAGCAATTACAGTACCTTACTTTATCTAACCTAACCAGACCACAAGTAGCCTAGACTAAATTGTATTTTTTAAGCATTAGCCCTAGTGCGTTTGTTTTGAAAAATCTCATGTGAAAAAACTTAAACACTGGACTGTCTTGTGCGCATGCGTGAAGTGAGTGAGCAAAATGTTGAGTCCCAGTATTTACTCAGCATTAAATTTCTGCCCACATAGAGACTGAATGAGTCAAGATACCTACTAGGCGTAATTTACAGTCTGATCAAACTATGTATTAAGAACCTAACTTGCACTAAATGTAGCAGAATTAAATAATATAGGACCATCATATTCCATCAATGATATTTTAATTTCCGTTTATGATAAATATAAACAATTCACTCTACGTTATATATACGTGTTCTATTTCTATTATTTATATTACAGTATATGACATTACTATATTTCACAGTTTCACACAACAGTATACAAATTTAACTAAGAAAAATATGCTTTTTAAAGAGCGCGGAGACTCTGTCCCAATGGTAGTGACAGCTACCGGAATACTAGGCTTTTTCAGAAGCACCCCATTACGTGTAGTCCGAACAACTAATAAAGAAATCTCTATCTATCTATATACCTAGGCTGCTTCCCCCAAGGAAAGGGAGGTAGCCGAGACAGGACGACACACTCGCAATTTACTCATCCATTCAAACACATTCATTCACATCTTAGCCCCAAAGGGAAGAAGGGACAGATCCTCACCGCATCACACCCTACAAGGGTCAACTGCGCAGTGCAATCAGTGATATCAGCAGCAGGGCCCGACAGCAGAGCTGGTTTACCCCTGCCACATCATAATAGACCCATCCCCTTACCCGCACCTGACCTGACTACTGATCAGACCAAATGCGGGAGAATATCCCCTCGGGGCTGCATCATCATTTATTCATTCACAATTTCTCTCCATTTATTTCTGTCACCACAGCCACTCTTCCTTGCTCAACAGACATCCCTCTCGCATCCAGCGCTCTCTTCACACTGTCCATCCATCCTATTCGTGGTCTCCCTCTCAGCCTTACACCTCTCACATCAGATCTAGTTATCTTTTTCACCAATCGCTCATTTTCCATTCTCTCCATATGCCCAAACCATCGCAACACCCTCTGCCCAACTCTACCAGCCATCTCCCGAACAACTCCAGTTCTCCTTCGCGCCTCATCATATCGCACTCAATCCATACGCGTCACTCCACACATACTCCTCAGACATCTCATCTCCATTACATTCAAACTTTTCCTCTCTGCTACACCCATATTCCATGTTTCAGCCCTATATAACGCAGTCGGTACCACAACACCCTCATATAGCCTTCTCTTTACATCCATTCTAAGCGAACGACATCTAAACACTTTTTTCATTTCTCCAAGCACCTTACCTACTTCATTCATTCTAAACTTCACTTCTGCATCTATGCTTCCATCCACAGCAACATGTGACCCTAAATATTTAAAACACTCTACCTCCTCAAGCAACTCACCATTCTATACTATATTCATCCCCCTACCATCTACCAACCTTGTACACGTCACTTTACTCTTATTCTCATTTACTTTCAATTTCCTCCTATCACACACCCTTCCAAACTCCTCTACCAACTCTCTTAATCTCTCCTCTGAATCAGCCACCAGTGCCGTATCATCTGCAAACAGCAGCTGCATCAGATTCCACTCTCCACCATCAACATTCACCAAACTCAGACCTCCACCTAACACTCTTGCACTCACCTCCCTTACAACACCATCCATATAAATATTAAACAACCAAGGCAACATCACACATCCCTGTCGCAGCCACACTCTCATGGGAAACCAATCACTCACAGCATTTCCCACTCTTAGACACGCTCTACTATTTACATAAAAACTTTTCACCCATTTTAGTAACCTTCCATCAAGTCCATACAATCTTAAAACAGTCCACAAAGCCTCCCTATCAATTCTATCATAAGCTTTCTCTAAATCCATGAATGCCCAAAACACATCCTTGTCTTTCACTAAATACTTTTCACACACTTGTCTCACAGCGAACACCTGATCCAAGCATCCCCTCCCTCTCCTAAAGCCACACTGCTCATCACCAATCACTCCCTCTGTACCCTCTCTAACTCTCATAATTAACACTCTACCATACACCTTACCTACAACACTCAACAGACTTATACCCCTAAAGTTAGTACATTCATATTTATCACCCTTACATTTATACAACAGGACCACACAGGCACTTGCTCAGTCAATTGGCACACATACCTTTCACAAAGCACACATTCAACAATCTTACTAACCAGTCAACAATAGCCGCTCCACCACCCTTCAGGCATTCCACAGCACACCCAACAATATATGCATTTTTCCCTGTTTTCATCTCCTTTACTGCCTTCTCCACTTCCTCCTTCATGATCAAAGAATCATTCAACTCTCCCAACACATTTATTCCTTGCACCCTTCCATCTGCCACAATCTCAGCCACCCTTTCCTCCTCTACATTTAACAATCTTTCAAAATACTCAGCCCATCTCTTCCTTACTGCATCCATCTCAATTAACA